>NC_064425.1:1030000-1375000 GCF_023375975.1 Astyanax mexicanus
ATATATATGTACATATATATATATATATATATATATATATATATACATATATATATATAATAACGCTTTGTAATGCATGTAAACCAAACAATTACTCGGAGACTAGTGTGTGTGCACTGAAATCCTATTTATACAGAGTTCACAGGTGTTGAGAATTTCATTGATTATCTTCCTGGAGGTGCTGGGTGCAGAGTCATGTGATTGTGTGATAAATTGTGTGATGGTAAGGTGCATTGTGGGTAACGTAGTCCAGAGTCTGGAGATTGCAGGCAGAGCTGAGTGTGGGAGAGTTAGACGCCTTTTGGTGCCAGGCAAAAAAAGGAGCTCAATCTCAACACTCATTCCTGTTACCTAAAATTAATTCTTACATCTTATTTGTTAATTTGTTTATTTTTAATATACAAATTTTGGGAAAAATCACTAGAATGTGCTCAGTGTCTTCATGCTATTAGCATAGATGCCATTTAGCTATTTTTCATGTTTTTGCTAATGCTATGCTAAAAACTTATTCCTGTTACTTTCAGTTCTGTTACTCATAACATAAAAAAGTAACAGGAGTGAGTTTCAGTAACAGAACTGAGTATTGTCCCCTGGTTTATTGATTTATCAATGTGAATTTTAGCTAATGTAAATCACTTTTTTTTCAATTCTGTTCGGTTCATCATTTATCCATTTGTTTAATAAATTGCATGATAATAAATTTATTCGAGCTAATAACGATTCTCATAACATGTGACAGGTCACTAAAGTGCCAGAGAAGCTGCTGTCGTACGCTGTACGCTGTAAGAACCTGACCGTCTCCAACGCTCGCACAGTTCTGCTCACCCCGGAGATCTACATCAGTCAGAATGTGTACGAACAGCTCCTGGACCTGCTGCTGGAGGCCGTCAACGGAGCTCGTACGTCTTTTCTTCTTTATTACTGAGTCACTCTTCAGTCTAAATGCTCTTTTAAATAGTCTGTTAGCAAATAGGCCTGTCATGATAATGACATTATTGATCTTTAGTACAGTTTATGGTCATGATACTGATTTTGCCTATTGCCTCTGTAATAAAACAAATAATGAAATATACCTTTTTAAATAATATATTTTCCTGATTACTTTCATTTACACATCATTTTACTTGACTTACTATCTTTATCTATCTTTTTTTTTTTTTTTTTTTTTTTTTTTTTTTTTTTTTTTTTATTGATTAATTTCAATGTTACATTAACAAACATTTTTTATTCTTTAACCCCAAAATCAACTCCCCCCCCAGCTATCTAACCCCCCCCCCCCTCTGAGCCCCCTACCCCCTAAACTTATCCCCTCTCCCTAACAAACATTTTTTTATTCTTTAATCCTTAAAACAACCCCCCCACCCCACCCCGCTATCTAACCCCCCCCTCTCTGAGCCCCCTACCCCCTAAACTTATCCCCTCTCCCTAACAAACCCCCTTTTCTCCCTCCCAGGTCTCCCACCTGTACAAGCATACATGTAGACAATACAGTCATTTATAGATTAAATACACATATAAAAACATACACATACATGTAAACATTATTAATAATAGTAATAATAATAATAATAATATTAATAATAATAAATGAAAAACAGAGAAAAAAAAAAAAATATATATTGAATAACTAAAATAAAATACAACCAATCAAGTCACCCTACCACTCTGCTCCTATTCATTTAAATTGGACAACTGTTTAAAGTATGTGATAAAAGGATCCCAGACCAAACCAAACATGTCTGCCACCCCTCTCAAACTAAATTTAATCTTTTCTAAATTGAGAAAGAACATTACATCTTTTAACCACAGGGCATGTGAGGGTGTTGTAGAGGCTTTCCACCCAAGAAGAATTCTTCTTTTAGCTAAAAGGAGCGCAAATTTTAGTGCCTCAACCACTCCAGACTTAAGGGAAGATTCCAAATGTACTCCGAACACAATAAGTAGTGGGCTGGGGCTGACATCAATACCAAACGCATCGTTTAAAGAACTAAATACTGCCTTCCAATATTTCTCAAGCTTTGTACAGGCCCAGAACATGTGCAGTAGGGTAGCAGGGTCTTTACCACATCGGGGGCACCGGGGGTCCACCCCGGGATATATACTTGCCAGTCTAGCATTGCATAGGTATGTCCTATGGACTAGTCGGAACTGTATTAAATTCAGTCTAGGACAAGAAGAGGACGAATGTATTCTTTTTAATATTTTGCTCCAAAGCTCCTCTTCAATCACAAATCCAAGTTCTTGCTCCCATTTAGACCTTACTGCTAAGGGGAAATCAGTGAAGGACATAAGAATACTATAAAGTTGTGATATCAACCCTTTTGAATGAACGGGAATCAGAAACAGACGTTCCCAAGGTAATTCAGGTGGTCGTCCTGGAAATGTGGCAAAAAGTGTTTGAGCACAATGGCGGATTTGAAAGTATCGAAACATATTGGTGCGTGAGATGTTATATTTAGAACACAGTCCGGAGAAACTGTAAAAGGCATCATCATCATACAGGTCTCTAAAAGAAGTAATACCTAATCTTTTCCAGGAGCCAAATGTGCGATCTAGTGTAGAGGGTGTAAATAAGTGATTGTTGTCGATCGGGGTTAAGGTCGAGGCTGAGAGGAAACTAAACTGTCGTCGGAACTGTAACCAAATCTTCAGTGTAGCTATAACTAAAGGATTAGAAGAGTATCGGGAAGGGGACAATGGGAGGGAAGAAAATATTAGTGCCTTCAGAGATGAGCAATGGCATGATAGCGATTCCAGTACACACCAGTTGATGGTTGGTGCATTAATCCAAAAACCAATCTTGTGTATATTGGCTGCAAAATAGTAAAGTAAAAAATTTGGTAGGGCCAGTCCCCCCTGATCTTTGGGCCTCTGCAGAGTTAGTTTGCCAACACGAGGAATCCTTCCGCTCCAAACAAAATTTATAATGGCCTTATCGAGGGTCTTAAAAAAAGATTTGGGCAAGAATACTGGAAGGCATTGAAACAAAAACAAAAACTTGGGAAGAATGTTCATTTTGACACTTTGAATTCTACCAGCAATTGATAGAGGGAGAGTGCTCCACCTCTGGAAGTCTCTCTTAATGGAGGACATAAGAGGGGAATAATTAGATTCTTGAATGGAGGCCAAAGTATGAGCTATATGAATACCAAGGTATCTAAAACTTTTTTGAGCTAGTCGGAAGGGGATGTTGGTTTGAGCTATTTGGACTGTAAGAAAATTAAGAGGAAAATATTCACTCTTATCAAAATTTAACTTATATCCTGAAAAGGAGCCAAACTCTTTTAAAATGACCTGAGCAGCAGGAATTGAAAGTGAGGGGTGACTAATATATAGCAAAAGATCGTCAGCATACAAAGAGACTTTATTTTCTATGTTATGGCGTATAATACCCTGTATGTCTGACGATTCTTTGAGGGCAATAGACAAAGGTTCCAAAGCTAAAACAAACAAAGCTGGGCTTAACGGGCAACCCTGACGAGTACCCCGATGTAAGGAAAAAAAAGGAGAGAGAATAGAATTAGTACGTATTCTAGCTGAAGGGGAGGCGTAAAGAAGCTTGACCCACGATATAAAATTATTCCCAAAGCCAAATTTATGTAAGACTGAAAAGAGGTATTTCCATTCTAAACGGTCAAATGCTTTCTCAGCGTCCAATGCAACAACTGTCTCAGGAACATTAGAGGAGTTGGAAGACAGAACAATATTTAAAAGCCTACGAATGTTAGAGAAAATATGACGTCCTTTGATAAAGCCAGTTTGATCATCTGAAATAACTAAGGGAAGGACTGACTCTAAACGCCTGGCCAGCACTTTAGCAAGAATTTTGTGCTCGTTACAAAGCAGACTGATGGGTCGATAGGAGCTACATAGAGTTGGATCTTTGTCTTTTTTCGGTATAAGAGAGATTGTTGCCTGAGTAAAAGTTGGGGGAAGATAACCATTTTCAAGTGATTCCTCAAACACCTCCAGGAGAAGGGGGGATAATTTTTCTTTAAACTTTTTATAAAACTCTATACCAAAGCCATCTGGGCCTGGTGCTTTTCCACTATTCATAGAACAAATTGCATCTACGATCTCCTCTAGTGTAATAGGGTCCTCCAGGTTCTGTATAGTGTCAGGGTCTAAACTAGGCAGTTTTAGTTTATTCAAAAATGAGTGCATTATATCCGGATTGGGGGAGCATTCACTGGAATACAATGTTGTGTAGTATTTGACAAAAATTTTGTTAATTTCCTTGGGATGGGTTACTATGTTGTCTGATGAATCCCTAATTTGGGATATTAATCTGGAAGCAGTAAGTCTCCTCAGTTGATGGGCCAATAATCGACTGCCCCGCTCACCAAACTCATATGTCAGACCACGCATACGCCAAATTTGAGCCTCTGCTTTTTCTGTCGCGAGGAGGTTGAATTCCGCCTGGAGGTCAGTGCGTGATTTCAGCAAATCTGGGGAGGATTTTTCAGATATTTTTCTATCTAAATTAAGTATTGATTGAGAAATGTCCTCCATTCGGACTCGCCTAAGTTTGTTTTCATATGAAGAGGATGAGATTATTTCTCCCCTCAGTACAGCTTTCAGAGATTCCCATAATGTTGACTTGGAAATCGAATCTGACCTATTAGTAGCTAAAAAAAAGTCAATGGAGTCTGAAATCCTGGAGCAAAAAGATTCCTTTGTAAGAAACTGTGGATTTAAGCGCCACTGCGGAGGATCTTTATGATAAAGACCAAACTTCATGTCCATTTGAAGAGGGGCATGATCAGATATAACTATGGCCAAATAATCGACATGGGTAACAGAATCCAGGAGCTCACTGTTAATAAAAAAATAATCTATACGAGAATATGACTGATGTACTGGCGAAAAATAAGAGAATGATTTGTTGAAGGGGTGTAATGTGCGCCAGGGGTCCACACAACTGTTATCTTCCATAAAATACGACAAATATCGGGCCATTTTAGAGAGCGAAGTTGTTTTTGAGCTAGATCGATCTAAGACTGAATTCATAACACAATTGAAGTCCCCCCCAAAAATAAGTTTGTGTGAGTCTAGGTTTGGGAGAGTAGATAAAAGCCTTTTCACAAAGTTCTCATCGTCCCAGTTCGGGGCATAAACATTAACCAGTAGCACCTGCTCCTGGAACAGATGACCCGCTACAATGATATATCTTCCCTCCCGATCAGAAATTATTTCACTTGGTATAAACTGAACCCTTTTATTAACTAAGATAGCAACTCCTCTCGCCTTTGTGTTGTAGTTAGAGTGGAAAACTTGATTTACCCACAATTTACGCAACTTATTATGTTCTAATTTGGCTAAGTGGGTCTCCTGAAGAAAGACAATATCTGCGCTTAAAGTTTTGAGATGAGAAAAGACTTTAACTGTCTTGGTCTGGGATTGTAATCCTTTAACATTCCAAGAAATAAATCTCATCGGTTTGTGTTGTCGGTCGGCTGCTCTTATGGTGTACATAGATAAAGTTTAAAGCTAAGAAGCAGTGGTAGGGAATAACAAAGTGACTAGTGGGGAGAAAGAGGGAAAAAAAAAAAAAAAAGGAGGGGAGAGACCAACCCCAATCCCAAAAAACATTCCTCAAACTCAAACAGACTTCTACTTCCAGTAACGGTGCCCCGAGTTATATTTTACAGCAAAAATCCCTAATACCCACTCCCCAGGGCCCTGGGGTTAAACAACTGTATAATAGAACATTATTTGACAGACACTCTATGAACCGATACAAAAACCTGAACAGTGACCCGGTCTAAATGTGTTGGGTAGAGAATTCTTAATTATAACTGCCCATACAGAACCTTTTCATAATTTTTTTTTCCCATCATTGTTATTGCAAATTAAGAATACTCAAACTTCTATTCCAGATGGGCTAACATATATATAAAAATTAAGACAAGAAAAACTGCTTTACTGTTATGTCCATTTCTGCGGTGCCCACTTCAAATAACACCCCAACAGTAAACATGCCAAACGAACCTGGCCTTTATCATAGTCAACAGCCTCAGTGATGGCATTTTTAGTCATTGCTGACCTGCCCTTTAGGGTGACTGTTCGTCGCAAAACTTCTGCGCCGCGTCTGGGGTTTCGAAGATCCTGGCCACTCCATTCACCATCACTCGGAGTCTGGCAGGGTAAAGTAGTGTGAAGCGGACCCCCCTCTGAAATAAGGTTGCCTTTACTGGTTGGAACGCAGCTCGTCTGCGGGACAGCTCCGCGCTGTAATCCGGGAAGAAACGCAGTTTATTTCCCTTGTATACGAGCTCGTCTCTGCTTTTCCTCATGACCCGCTCCTTGTCTTGAAAGCTATGGAAGAGAACAATCATAACCCGGGGTCTTCCACCAGTGTTTCCTCCTGCCTTGGTCGAGCGGCCGAGTCGATGGGCTCTTTCAATAACCGGCTGACTCTGAAACAGACTGGAGCCGAACAACTCCCTGAGGAGCTCCGTCACAAACCCGATCGGATCCGTTGACTCCAACCCCTCCGGAATCCCAATGATACGCAGGTTACATCTTCTAGATCGGTTCTCCAGGTCGTCTAACTTCTCCACTAGCGAGGTATTTGAGTGCCTAAGCAAGTCGCACTCCCGCTCGAGCCGCTCCAGCCGGGTGTCGTGGACAGTCAGTGTAGACTCCAATTCAGCGAAATTATTCAAGTGAGAGTCGAATATCCGCTCCAATGATTCGAGTCGTTCGCAGATCGGTTGAAGTGATTCATTCAGGATTTTAATGGTTTTCTCCATTTTCTGGTCAAATTGTTCGCTAAACGCCGTGAACCATTTCGGAGGGGTGTCACCATCGAAAGATGAGCCTGCAGTGGGAGAGAGCGGTGAGCTACTTTCCTGTGATATCAGACACTCTCCCGCGCTCGGGTCCCCGCGAGGCGCGAGGCCGGAGGAGGAGCTCTCCGTCTGGGCTGGAACTGTAGCTGCTGCCGGTGTAGCCGCGTCGGTCCGTCGGGAAGTTAGCATAGCAGCGGGGTCCGATGAGTTAGGCTTAGAACCAGCTCTATCTCTCAGATTTCTCGACATGACCAATAAAAATTAGTTCCGGGGTTCTAAAACTTACTTTTTAAGCGTAGAAAAAGCAAAAGAGAGTTCTGTTTATTATCAAAAATAATCGTGCCCCAGGGAGCAAGTACAAACACGTCTGACTACGCCGCCATTAAACCGGAAGCTTATCTTTATCTATCTTATCTTTATCTTAACTGAGCACCCTCTCCGCTTTTAGACTCATTGGCCCGTTTTTCTGCGCTGCAACTGAGCACCCTCTCCGCTTTTAGACTCTTTGACCCGTTTTTCTGCGCTACAACTGAGCACCCTCTCCGCTTTTAGACTCTTTGGCCCGTTTTTCTGCACTAAAACTTCACTCTCGCACCTTTTAGACTCTTTGGTCCGTTTCTGACGCCTAGCGTTCAAACTTTGAATCTCACATTATAAAACCCTGCTTAACAGCGGGACAACTTTCATTCTATTTCTAAAATACCTCGTGGGCCGCTCCAAAAAAGGAAACAGGCCTCAAATGGCCCGCGGGCCGTAGTTTGGACACCCCTGCTTTAAGTGATAAACCAACACAAAGTATTGCATAAGTGTGAAGTGAGGGGAAAAATAAATGAGACATGATTTTCAAAATATTCATCAGATAAAATTCAGAGTAGTGTGTCATGCAAAAGTATTACTCTAAACCTCTAAATAAAATCCAGTGCATTTAACTGCCTTCAGATGTCACTTAATTAGCTAATTTGTTAGAGAACACTAGTGAACAAACAGCATCATGAAGACCTGAAGGAACTCACCAGACAGGTCAGAGATTGATAAAGTTGTGGAGAAGAAGTTTACAGCAGGTTTAGGTTAATATATATATAAAAAAAAAAAATATCCCAAGCTTTAAGCATGTGTTAGAATGACACAGTGTTAACCTCCTGAGACCCTGACTTTAGGATCTAACAAACAAAAAACAATGTCTTCAATTAGAAATTGTTGTTTATTTTAAAATTTAAGAACTATCTTTCACCCAATAAGTCCAAAGACAAATGTTTATCTTTCGACAGTGAGCAAATAGACATCAGGAGAATAGTTTCAAACATAAATTGGATGAGCGTTTTGTATCTGGCTCATGTTTGTGTCTGAACTGGCTGTAGAAACCTCTGACTGGGATTCCCACCCTCTTGATTTCAATCAATTAAGTGATGAATGTTGTCATGTGACCACTAGATGATACAGCAGTGTGTCCATATGAGGCCAAAGGATTAAAGTTTTGCAAAATTATTAAGTATAATGGTGCAAAGAAGCAGAAATGGGATGTCCTCATATGAGGACGCAGGGTCTCAAGAGGTTAAATCACATTGATCTTTTTATTTGATGACTTTGTGTTTGTCTATCACTTAAAATCTCAATAAAATACATTTAAGTTTGTGGTTGTAAGGTGACAAAATGTGGAAAACTTCAAGGGGTATGAATACTTTTGTATATTTGTATATATACATAGTTTTCCTGACAGTGTCTGTTACTTGTTGTAAATGCTTGTTCTTTTTTGATGCCTCTGCAGAAATGGAGGAGGTGGTGGAGTTTCTAGAGGAAGTGATTGTTGGTCTTTTGGCTGATCAAGAAGTGCGCTCCTTTGGAGAGGTTATGGTACCGGTGTTTGATATTTTCCAAGGCCGAATTAAAGACTTAGATCTGTGCCAGCTGCTGCTGTATTCCTATCTGGACATCTTGCTCTACTTCAGCCGACAAAAAGACATTTCCAAGGTAAGATATTTCTAAGTAAAGGGAATTTAAGTGACAGCAGCCCAGTTCATCTCCCAGCACTGGGGTCTTGGGTTCAAGTCCCTATCTGGGTGGAGTTTCCATGTTCCCCCTGTGTGCCCGAGATCTCGTGGAACGAAGAGAAGAGGAAAATTCAGGTATTTGTATAGAAGAAGCTTCTGCTACTTTTAAGTTGTATGTCTGGCTGCATTTTGGCTCCAGTGGAAACAATAAACGGTAACAGAGTGACCAACAAGACACAAACCATATATAAATACTGTAAGTAAATCCTACACCTGACTGTTTCATAGACAGCTGTACTAATCCCTTAGCTCTGTACTGTATTTAAAAACATGTTCTGTCTCTGTTTCACTTCAAGTATAGTCTTAATATGACTGGTTGTGGTTCTGCATAGTTAAATTACAAGAGATTTAGGAGAAAAAACACAAACCATAGTCTTAATATGACTGGTTGTGGTTTGTACTTATTGTTTGCACTATATAAGACCTAGAAAAGTTTTATTTTTATTTTTTATTCTTATTTCTATTTCTTATAGAATCAATGTGTGAGAGAAACCAGTCTGTTAAGTTTGCGTTATATGATTTTGTCAAATAAAACTCTAGTTTTCAAGCCGTTTTTCATTTTTGACGTTTTCTTTAAAATTTTATTTTTAAATCTCGTCTCGTTCTCGTGATATTAGTGTCTCGTCACACCCCTAACTATCACCTTTTTTTAGGTTCTGGTGGAGCATATTCAACCCAAAGATCCAAGCAACGGACTCCAGTATCAGAAGACTCTTCTCGGCACTGTATTGAACATTTCTTGTCTGCTGAAAACTCCTGGAGTCGTGGAAAGCCACGGCTTTTTCCTCAATCCCTCTCGCTCCAGCCCACAGGAAATGAAGATTCAGGAGTCTAATATCCATCAGGTGAGCTTTACACAGCAGCGCTGCTTTTCTCTGATCTTATCAGTTTGTTTAACTTTAAGTTTAATGTCTTCTGGGCACAGACCATAATCTTTTAATGGGATTGGGCAGCTCAGTGTTATCATGATAATTTATAATAACGATATTGCAAATTGCAGCAGTGGCCAGTCGCTGGCTTTATAAATAAATCAGTTAAAGAGAACAGTTTGTTCAACAATCAGTGGCTTTACACTGTCAGATTAATGAGACGCTCTGGCAAAAAATGAAAAATAAAATAAAACCACTACTATATCTGATGTAAACTTCCCTACTCTTCATTCCTCAGTGGTGCCACAGTAGCCTCTATAGAGCAGGATGTATCTGTTAACATATTTTGTATTTTGGTATAACTTTAGGGAAAACTACATAACTGTTTAATGCAGAATGAAGCCAGATTGTTAGCATTATTGCTAGCAAGATAAATATCTTATCGCAATTACCATATTTTCCTCACTATAAAATCTTTTAATTTTACCAAAAGTCGTCAGAGCGTCTTATGTATGATTTATATATTTTACTAGTCAGGTTGTAAGGAGTAGTAAAAACACCAAGTGACTGATCAGACTGAAACCTGCTGCTAACTCCGGCTAGCACTGCAGTAGCAGCATTAACATGAGTCACTAACTGCGTTAAGCGCTAGCTCTTTTGCTATTTTGAGGTAAATATATCCGACTTAAGTCTCCGCGTTTACTGTGTTAAAACAAGCTCAAAAAAACACTCAGGGTTCCTCGGTTTGGCTAGCACTTAGCAGCTAATGCTAATGCTAGTGAAATTTGGGAATCTAAGCTTACTGTAAATAAACCAAAATGCTTTACTCACCCAAATAAACCATTTTCAGGAGAGAAATCTGTGTAGATGAACATCCAGCACTCGTTTTACTTTGAAAGAAAGTGTTTTTTTTTGTAATTGCAGGTTTTTTTTTTACTTAGCTTAGCTTTACCTAACTTAGTTACTTATTTATGTTCATTTTTACACTCTACTGCCATATATTAAACCAAACTTATTTTTTTCAGCTGAAAGATAAACGCTGTACATGAATAGGATAGCGACTTTATTGTTAAAAGTTTGGTTTCTTTATTAAGTTAGCTTCGTAATCTTCTTATCCTTATTTTCTTTATGCTTTTTAAAATGCTACTTCTCCCACTGCTTTCGACATAGAAACACAGATGGTTGCAGGATTGTAGGAACTATACTAATTTGTATTGTTTGTGCTTTTTGGAATAATACATCATGCCTGAAACTTTTTTCCATGTTATTATTGCGCTTTTCCAAGCCAACTTTTAACTTTTTGGTCATACACCTCCCTCCCCTAGTTTTTCTTAGTTGTTTGGATTGAGTTTGTGTTATCATTGCTCACCACTGCTCTTTAATAACTCTGTATTGTTTTCTCTGCTGTATTTTATCAGTTCATGAGCCAGTATCATGATAAGCTGTACCAGATTTTGAAGAACCTGCTGCAGCAGTCCACCGAGACCCGTCACCTGCTGCTGTCCTGGCTGGGTAACTGCCTGCAGGCTAACATGGGGCGGGCCAAAATCTGGGCCAACCAGATGCCTGAGATGTTCTTCCAGATGTACGCCTCGGACGCGTTCTTCCTGAACCTGGGCGCCGCGCTGCTCAAACTCTGCCAGCCCTTCTGTCGGCCTCGCTCGCCAAAACTCCTGACCTTTAACCCCACCTACTGTGCTCTTAGAGAGCTGAGTGAGGAGGAGAGACGCAACAGGAATGTTCATGCCAGAGGTGAGCTGTCTGTCCTCCACACCCAGCAGCAGCAGCAGCAGCTTAATCATGTTATTAAAGGTCAGAACTAACCACACTTCACTTCTGTCCAGGTTTAGACAAGGAGACGTGTCTGATTCCTGTTCCTCCTCAGCAAACAGTGGAATTTGCTCAGTCCTACAGCCTTCTGACCGAGAACCTGATCCTCACTCAGCTCACCCTTCACCTGGGCTTCCACAGGTCATTACCAGCTCTGCACTAAAAACTACAACACAGTTTAATCACAGTATCTGCCACTGTGGCTGCAACGATTAGTTTGCATACTATATCGACTATAAAACATTGACTATAAAAAATTGTCGAACGCTAGGGGTGGGCGATATGGCCCTAAAATAATATCACGGTATTTGCGATAACAATACTCTTGGTGATGTACATGAGAATACATTACTGCAACAAAATGAAAATTACATTTTATTACTGCATATGATATGATCTGGCACACCCCTAATAACAGACATTAAAAAATACAAGACTTTTATCAGATTTACATTAACAGAAGTCATTGATCCAGAATTATTAGTCATGATAACAATAATAATAATAATAATAATAATAATAAAGCATTTCTCCAAATATCTCCATATATCCAGGATTAAAGTAAAATAAATGATACTGTACAGATATAATCTGTCTCTAGTAGATATATAATGGGAAATGAGAACAGTGTGATTTTTTCTTTTGATAAAAACAGTATAAAAGTAGAACCCTGATGTGATAATTAGGGGTGGGTGATGTGGCTCCATATTTCAGGGTATAATATCAATAAACACCGTATTCAGAAATGTTGGTGATATTATTGAGTACGATACAATATTGCATGCGCCATTAATGTTTGATAGAGAGAGAGAGAGAGAGAGAGAGAAAGAGAGAGCACATGCCAGAGGAAAAAAGGGCGAGCGAGCAAGACATACACATAGTGAGAGAGTGAGCATCCTGATTACTAATGCTAGCTCTGTCCACAGTTATATGTTACAGTAACTACAGACTTTAATAAAAAAAAAACTTTATTTTCTTAGACAATCAGTCATTTTAGGGAGGTAAAAATACCAAAAAAAATTGAAAAAAAGTGGGAAAAAAGTGAACAAAAATAAATAAATAAACATACGAGTATCCTAGAATCTCCTGAAAATAACATCCAGCCTGTGTGAACGTTTCCTATAATATATTTTGTAATTAGTTATTACATTATATCTAGTTGTTAATACATTCAAATCAGAATGTCAATGAAACTTTTTTCTCATCTATAAGGATATTTTGAGACGTATTTTTAACAAGTATTTACAGTGTAGGATAATACAGTATAGAGATAGACAGACAGACAGACAGACAGATACTTACTTTATTATTTTCAGAGGAAAATTCTGGACATCAAGCAGCGGGTATACATAGTACATAAAAGTTATAAAAGAAGGATGAGATATAATGATACATATAAAAATACAATAAAATATAAAGTATGAAAGTAGGGAGGTTTTTAGTGTGTGTGTGTAATGGAGGTAGTGCAATTGAACACAGTGCAATTGTCAGCCAGTTCAAATACAAAGTTATATATTAATTTAATTTAGCGGTGCAAATGTGTAGATATGTAAACAGTGGACAGTAAATAAACTAGCTGTGCAGAATAGAGAAAAATAAAAATAATGTAAGGTATAGGGGTTGGACAATGAAACTGAAACACCTGTCATCATTTTAGTGTGGGATTTTAGGTTAATCTTCATTAATTGCACATTGCAGCAGTAAGAGCAGAGTGTGAAGGCTCAATTATCAGGGTAAGAGCACAGTTCTGCTCTAAATATTACAATGCACACTACATTATGGGAGACATACCAGAGTTCAAAAGAGGACAAATTGTTGGTGCACGTCTTGCTGGAGCATCTGTGACCAAGACAGCAAGTCTTTGTGATGCATCAAGAGCCACGGTATCCAGGGTAATGTCAGCATACCACCAAGAAGGACCACCACATCCAACAGGATTAACTGTGGACGCTGTAAGAGGAAGCTGTCTGAAAGGGATGTTCGGGTGCTAACCCGGATTGTATCCAAAAAACATAAAACCACGGCTGATCCAATCACGCAGAATTCAATGTGCACCTCAACTCTCCTGTTTCCACCAGAACTGTCCGTCACCACAATCAATTATTGTGCTCTAAAACCAGGTGTTTCAGTTTTATTCTACAACCCCTGTATATATTTGTTAAATAGTCTTTGTTCTGTTTGTACTGTCTCCAGGCTACATGATCAGATGGTGAAGATGAACCAGTCTCTGCACCGGCTGCAGGGAACATGGCGAGAGGCTCAGCTGAGCGGGGGTCCGGTAGCGGAGCAGCTGCGGGAGCAGTTTGAGCGTCTGATGACGGTTTACCTGTCCACTAAAGCTGCTGCCACCCAGCCGGCCATGCTCCAGAACTGCCTCAATCTGCAGGCCTCCTGCGCAGCCCTGCTGGTCCAGCTCAGCCTGGGAAACCAGGGACCCGAGCACGTCCCCCTCTCCTTCCCCCTGCCTCCAATACACAACAGCCTGCTCTGCTACGTGCCAGGTACTGCAGACCCTCATTAGAGAGTTATGCCTTCAGTCGCCAGTTAGCACTTCATTCCATTAAAGCTGAGGGCCTTAATGTGCACCCATCATTTTAATCTATTTTTTAAACTCTGAATCTAATGACACATAAATGTTAGTAAAAAAGAAAAAAGTAAAAAAGCTTTTTCCCTGCAGAATGTAGATCGAAATGAATTTATTGAAGGAATTTAATCGTAAATATTCTCTGAAAAACTGTCAAATAATGGTGTATGTATGTAAACCCTTTAATGAAAATGCATGTGAATTTACTGGTTTTGCACTTCATATGAATGAAAGTATTTTACTTTAATTTTAGGGGTTTGGCAGCCACTGCTGACAGTCATTTGACCGTGTTTTTATGTTTTTTTTTACAGTGTATTTAACTATTCAAAACATGTAATGGTCAATATCTAGATGAAGATGCTTACAAAACTCATGTCACATTAAAAAAGCTTGTTTTAAAGCAAGTCCACTATTTACCGGCACTCACTCCTGTTACCGGAACTCATTCCTGTTACTTTTTATGTTTTAAGTAACAGGAATGAAAGTAACATTAGCAAAAACTTGAAAAAAGCTAAATGGCAGCTATGCTAATAGCATGAGGACTTTGAGCACATTCTAGTGATTTTCCCAAAATTAGTGTTCAATTAAAATAAACCAATAAGATGTAAGAATTAGTTTAGGTAACAGGACTGAGTTGTGAGTGTTGAGATTGAGCTCCTCAGTCAGAGTTACAATAAGATCAAATATACAGAAAAAAAAAACTAATGAGGAACTTAATGTTGGTCTTCCCATGATCTTCACAATCAGAACCAGCTGATTTCACTTCTGATGCCACAAGAGTGATTCAGGGAGCATGAGATCATCATTTATCATTTTTACACATGGATTGAGAGAGAGTTCACCACAGAATCCAGACCTTAACCTCATTGAGAATCTTTGGGATGTGCTGGATGGAGAAGAGCTGCTTTGTGCAGCGGTTGGTCAGACTCTACCATCATCAATGCTGCTGCAAGATCTTGGAGAAAATTTAAATTAATGCAACACTGGATTGAAATAAATTTATTGACGTTGCAGAAGCTTATTGAAACAACGCCACAGTGAATGCAGTGTCACACAATCAAAGATAAAGGAGATTTTTATTTTCTTTTAGACAGGCAGTGTATTAAGATATAAGTAATATGATCTATAACTAAATGATCATTCTAAACATCTCCTTTTTCAGAATTCTTTGCCGAAAACATGGGCGATTTCTTCATATTCCTCCGGCGGTTTGCTGATGAGGTGCTGGAGACGTCCTCAGAGAGCTTAGAGCAAGTGCTCAACTTCATCACTGTGTACATGGGAAATGTAGAGAGGTGAGGGTAATCACTGCATTTTCCACACTATTCTCACACGTCATGCTCAAGATCAAAATTGGAAACCCTGTAATTTGTATATATTATATAATTCTGTCGACTAGAGCTAAACAATTTATTGCTTCAGGACAATATATTGTATATGAAATAAACGTGCAATTTATTTTAATATAATCACTATTACAGAATAGAATTATACTAAAATGGTAGTGCTGTCTGACTGCAGGACATTTTGAATACTGGGAGCATCAAAATGTTTTAAAATAATAGTTTACAAAAATAAAAGTACAAAAGTAAGAAAAATATTTATTTTGTGCTTTCTTTTTTGTTAGTGTTTAGAGTCCAATCAAAACAGTCTGTGTGTATATGTCAAATTCCATCTTTAAAATCTCATCTTTAAAACATATTGGACACCTGATATCGGATTCACGAGTATGGAACAATAATGTGAATTAATACAATTAAATTTTGTGGTGCTGTTGTCCATATTAGCCAGCATTGGTTTTGTGCTGAATTCTGACTCCCTGTCAGAATCTGAACGTGCATCACGCAGCAGTATACACACAAACACATTAGACTTGTGATTCCTGTTGTTTCTGTTGATGAATAACTATAATTATTCTGTTTACCTTCACAACAAACTACAAAACATCGCCTCAGGGGCGTTGAATTTTGCAGAGAAAACAAAAGACACGACATGCATAAACATATTAATTGCACACGCAAGTTGTTTCAGATTTAGAATCGTTCACATTACTGAGAGCTGCAGATAACTTACATTTACTTAAATGGTCTTTTTTAAAAGTTAAGTTACTGTCATTCAGGCCAGACGTGAGGATTACACGTTATACTTTACATAAAGTTCATTAACCAAGTGGTTAAGCTTGCATGAGTTATGAGGGACAAGGGAATATCCAACAAAGCCAGAAAGATGAGTCAAAAATACAGAAAATAGGTTGGCAAAAGGTAATTAATAGAATGGCCAAGGCAAAAGACAATAAACTGTGATACAAACAGGGTCAGTAACGAAGAAGGCAAAACAATTAAATGTGTCGTAGAAGAGCTAGGAAAACTAGATTCGATTCTCAGCAATGATCTGAGCAAACTGAGGGGTATTTATACTAGGGAAAGCAGGTGTAGCCAATTAGTAACTCGGAGAGCGGGAACACCATAGTATCATGTGATCAGTGGAGTCAGGGAAGTCTGGTGTGGGTGCATGATGGGAAGTTGAGTCTTTATAGCACAGTTCAGAGACTTGTGCAGACAAAATTGAGAATGACAAAAATACCAACATAAAAAGATGAAACAAATTATTTTAAGTTTGTTGGCAATTCTGATATTTTGCTACTATGATCAGGAGATTGATCATGGTTCTAATCCTGTGCATGTAGCTTGCCATCAGCTGCCAGAGCCCCAAGAGAGCCCAGTTGTCCTTGCTCTCTCTGGCTGTGTACAGTAGATGGCGCTCTCTCTTTTCCCCTCATCACTCCTAGGGTGATGTGGATCAGCACAAGGCTGCGTCTGTGAGCTGATGTATCAGAACCGAGGCGCTGCGCTTTCCTCCAAGCGTTAGCGCTGTGATGCTACTCGGCAAAAGAGGTTCAAAAAGAGGCGGAGTCTGACTTCACATATGTCGGAGGAGGCGTGTGCTAGTCTTCATCACCCTCCTGGTGTTGGAGCATCACTAGTGATAGAGGGAGGGCTAATGAGTGTAAATTGGGGAGAAAATGGGATAAATTACATCTGAAACTATCTGAAATATCATGCTGTTGTGTCTATAATTAAACCTTTAACCTTCATCCTGTGTCCTTGTTATAATGATTTCTGATTGCTGATCATCCGGATATAACTCTTTACCGTCAGAATGAAAAATCCTCATTTGCGGGCGAAGCTGGCGGAGGTTCTGGAGGCTGTGATGCCGCATATGGAGTCTGTGTTGCCTGGCGCTCCGCAGCCCATTATGTTCCAGAGACAGAGGGTGTTCTGCTCCTACTGTCACGCGCCTCATCTAGCCGAAGCTCTCATCACTGTGTTTGTAGACATCGAGTTCACTGGTGGGTTTCACATTACATTCCTCTGTTTTCATGTCATTCATAATTTGTTATGGAAATTGAATTCAGTCAAATTTCATTAGACGGGATTACAAGTCTGCCTTTGCCTCTTTCCCCCAGGTGATCCTCACCAATTTGAACAAAAGTTTAATTATAGGAGACCCATGTACCCTATCCTGAAGTACATGTGGGGAGAGGAGAGCTATAGGGAGAGCATTAAGGTGGGAAAATCCATGAGAGATCTTTAATTATTTTTGCATGATACTTATACTTACAGCACTGTGCAAAAGTCTGCGGCAGCAAGAAACTTGCTTAAAAAAACTGTGCATCTTAGCAGTGTGTTTTTACCTAAACTGAAAAAAAATAAAAATGTCATGCCAACAAACATGATATTGTAAAGATTGTTTTTTTTTTTAGTTAAATCAACTACATAATTTCCCAAATTATTATGCAACTGATATTTCTCTCAGATTATCCTAAATGGTCAGTGCAAATGACAGTCAGTATCATTTTTAAGTCATGAACCAGTTAAGCATAAATTCAGTTTTACTGAACAAACCTCCCAATGATTGAACAGTCGTTTGAGTAAAAATATAAAAAACTCAGAATGCATTGTTTCAAATTATTATGCACAACAGAGTTTCAAAAAATTCTATAGGTTGTAAAGAACTGCAAATGGTCAGTTTTTCATTGTGAGGTTTGTTGAAATGTGTGGTTTCTAGAATGAATGAGCTCCGGTGAGCCGGTATAACACTGCTTTAGTCCAGTGGAGGAGCGTAATGTGTTATAATGCCCTGCTAAGTGCAGTTCTGCCACTGACCTAGTCTTATAGTCTCTGTAAAACACCAAATCCACCGGAGATCCTATTTAAACCTATAGTTACTCACAGAGGTGGGTAGTCCAGGTCCAGAAAGTAAAAATCCACCCAGGGGTTTAAACAGAGCTGTTCTAAACATACACCTCTCTATAGTACTTTGCTGGGGGTGTATAATTCTAAACATAGACTAATTCTAACCATTTGTTCCTTAGCTCTGAATTACTGGGCATGACCATGCCTTATCTGATCAGATCTGTTGTGGTAGTACATAGTCCTACTCAGTATTAGTGAGGTGGTGCTAATGTTATGGCTGATCAATGACGGTATTGTACCTTACATTAGAATGTAAACCATTAATAATACTTGGCATTGTCAAATATTTAGTGTTATATTTGGAAGTGATTAAGATAACAAACACTAAATCACAGATCTTGTTTGTTTGTTTATTGATTTGCATATATTCTGAAGCTTGTGTTGTTTTTTTAATACAAGTGAATGCTTTCTACCCTGCTTTACATATCATTTCATCAGATGTAGATCAGATTTCACCCTGTACTGTGGGTACAGACAGATTTGTTGTTACATGTGTTTTTGTTTAGTCGTTTTGTTTGTGGTTTGTCTACTATTTATGATTCTGTGAATTCATTTGCATATCACTCTTTTATTACTAAGAGTAGAAGAATGAAAACCATATTTTTGTGTTTGTTGTTTTTTCAGTGTCTGGCCGTTTACGCATCGGAAAATCTAGAAGCCATGAATCCTCCTCTCTTCCTACGGTTTCTGAACCTGCTTATGAACGATGCCATCTTCTTACTAGATGAGGCCATACAGGTACATATAGCACACATATGTATTTTATATTAACGGTATTTTATCTAAACTGTGTGTGGTTTTCATGCACTGTGAGAAATACACTATATATCCAAATGTTTATGAACACCCATACTTCTTTAAGTTGTACTTACCTATTGCAATTTCTTAGTGCATGTATATTTTTAACCAGAGTATTCTCGAGTTGCTTAGTCTGAATCAGACCTAGGAATCAGAAATCTGTTGCATGCCGTAAACAGACTGCATCATTAATACTTTTAAGACACTTTACAATGTCCATGTTTTACGCACAACCATTTATACTCAGCCCTCATCCACACACCAGTGAGAAGCAGCAGCCAACAGCGCACAGCGTACTCTCAACCGGAAACAACCGTCCAGCTGGAGGACTGCATTGCACACTACGAATTGGACATACTGCTCTTACCCACTGCCATCTCCTGGTTGGGGAACAGGCTCCAGCCTGCCAATTCTGTGATATTCCTCAAACTATTAAAACATCTTAGTAGACTGTGCCACGCTTTTAACCACCAGAAATAACTTTTATAGGGTTACAAATATAAAAGAACTCTTTAAAAAAAAATCCACAAGCTAAAATACTTAATTTTCTAAAAGTTCTTCGTATGAAGAAACTGATTTAAGTATGCGATGCTCAAGTCACAAACTTTGTTGATGCCATTACCAGTATGCCAATATGTTGCTGATAGAGCACAGAACACAAACAAACAAAAAGCATCGCGCACAACAGCATTTACCCAGGACAGAGTGCCAATCCATATCTGGGCACAGTCATACATACATTTTATACACACACACACAATCCTATACAATATACATACCTACATATACATACATATACAAATCAATTTAGAGTATTACATTACCTGATCTCCATGTTTTCCCAGAGGGAACCCACGCAGACACAGGGAGAACATGGAAACTCCACCCATATAGGGACTTGAACCCAAGAGCCCAGGGCTGGGAGGTAGTCGACTAATCTGCTGATTATTTTTCAGATTAGTCAATTAGTCAACAGTTATCTCCCAAATAACGATTATTCAACAATTAAATTTGTAGTCAACGAGTTTAAATAATCGACGATGCCGATTATATCGACTTATCGTTGCAGCCCTACCTTGAATGCAAATCAAATCTCCAAAACCTGGTTCTTCTATTCCTTCCCTAACACTAGAGACACTCCAGCCAACTCCAGTAAGTTTTAAACAGTAGAAACCTTTTTTTTAAAATAGCCTGGATTTCAGAGAAAAAAAAACAAACATTTATTTAAAATGTTTATGTTCCAGTACCGTTGTTGAAATACATATATAGTTTGTCATATGTGGAAATTATTTATATAAGACACTTATTTGTGTCTGTCTTGGTCAAGATTTCTTAAGAACACAGAAAAACAGGAAAAATGAAAACAGTGCTATTATTGTTCAGAGTGCATTATTAGTCATTTGCATACTGCAGCCTTGTGCAATGTCTTGTGTGTGTTAATTTATGATAAAGATCAGTGGTCAGTGTACCGTGCAGCCTGAACGCTGCACATGTGAGGGCTGACCCGGTCGCTGGTGGTCTGATCTGTCCTGATCTGTCCTGTTCTGTCCTGATCTGTCCTGTTCTGGTTCTGATCTCTGTAGTACTTGAGTAAGATCAAGCTCCTGCAGCTGGAGCGGGACCGGGGGGAGTGGGAGGGTCTGGCTCCAGACGCCCGCAGGGAGAAGGAGTCCAGTCTGCAGATGTTCGGACAGCTGGCTCGCTTCCACAACATCATGTCGAATGAGACCATTGGCACCTTGGCTTTTCTCACATCTGGTAAGAAGTGTTGTAGTACTCGAGTCCGGTCTCGTCTCGTCTTGGACTCCACCTTGTTTGGAACAGGTCTCGTCTCAGTCTCGGGGTAAGGGTGCACTCTGAGACTGTGGACAAGACCGGCCAAGTCCGAGTCCTCTGTCTGGGCTGAAGCTCATTAGAAACTCAACCTTTTTTCTATCCTTACTGAACATGAACAATTTATTCAAACAGACCCAATCAATCCTTTTTTTTTGTATGTCTAAAATTTGCACACTGATTGGCTAACAGCAAAAAAATTAAAAAGCTAATCCCAATTTCGTTCAGTTTCCCATCAGTGAACACTTTTTATTTTGAATAGTCCGATAAGTTATGAAAAAAAAGTGCTTTTTGTTCCACAGCGGCTCGCTGGAGTTAAACTCTTTGTTTATGTGAATCATTGTAAATTTGTATGCAGAACTTCCTGAAAGAAGCAACATTCAGCAGAAGTAAATTCTGCCACACTTCGATAACAGAGACCTTAGAGACCATAAATTTTTCCAGACATTTAGAAAAAAGGAGAGATAAATACAAACTAGCGAGATAACTTATGTAAGTGGTAAACTAGCTACAATATTAATGTTAAAGAGGAGAGAACTAAAGCTAGCAATGAGCTAACTAATCTTAGTGAAAAGCTAGCTAATCCTAGTGACGAGCTAGCTAAAATACTAATGTTACCAAGGAGAGCAATACCGTTAGTGATGAGCTAGCTAAAATACTAATGTTGCCAGAGGGGAACTAAAGCTAGCAATGAGCTAGCTAAACTTAGCGATGAGCTAGCTAACCTTAGGTACGAGCTAGCTAAAATACTAATGTAACCGGGGAGAGAACTAAAGCTAGCAATGAGCTAGCTAACTTTAGTGACGAGCTAGCTAACCTTATGTACAAGCTAGCTAAAATACTAATGTTACCAGGGAGAGAACTAAAGCTAGTAATGAGCTAGCTAACCTTAGCGTCAAGCTAGCTAACCTTAGCGTCAAGCTAGCTAACCTTAGCGATGAGCTAGCTAACCTTAGCAATGAGCTGGCTAACCTTATCTGCCAACTAGCTAACTTTAGCAATGAGCTGTTTAAGGGCAAATTGTTTTTTACATTTTATAATAAAGATGAATAGAATTTGATTCAGTTTTAGAAGTTTAGAAGAGATACAGATATTTTAATGTTTTTATTTTTAAATCTTAATCTGGTCTTGGTCTTGGTTTCGGACTCCACTACTAAAAGTCTACATTACTAGTAAAACATGCTGGGGTATTTAGTTCATAATAGAGATGTTACAATATGATTAAAGAGCTAACTTTTTTCTTATCTTGTCCTGAACAGAGATCAGAGGTATATTTGTGCACCCTTTCCTTGCTGAGAGGATCATCTCCATGCTCAACTACTTTTTACAACACCTGGTTGGGCCGAAGATGGGAGCCCTGAAGGTGAAGGACTTCAGTGAGTTTGACTTTAAGCCTCAGCAGTTGGTGTCGGACATCTGTACCATTTACCTGAACCTGGGGTGAGCTCTGTGTACATCATATAGTGCTGGGCGGTATACCAGTTCATCCAGTTAGCATAACAAGCTAAAGTATTGTAGAAACATTAGCTCAGCTCTGTGGAGTCAAACGCTCCGTCCTCCTGCCTGGAAAAACATGAGAACAACATTTTATCGGAGGAGCTCCTGCTGCTGCTCCTTGCAATATGATTAACTGTAGCCCTTTTAAACATAATAATACTGTAGAGTAAAATATAAGTATAATATTACTGTATTTGTAGCATTATAAGGCACACTTAAATCCTTTAGTTTTCCCAAAAATCGTCAGTGAGCCTTATTATCTGGTGCGCCTTATGTATGAATTTTACTAGTAAGGTATTAAGAAGCAGTAAAGCCACTCCACTGAAGTACAAAGTTATAGTTTAGTTCTATAGTTTAGTTCTCTAGCACAGAGACTCGAGACTACAGCAGTATTAGCATTAGCTCTTAACTGTGTTAGTGCTAGTTAGGTATTTAGTCGTTCAGAGGTGAGTATTATCGACCAGTAGCCTGCTGCTAACCCCAGCTAGCACTGCTGGAGCACCATTAGCATTACCCGCTAACCATGCTAAGTGCTAGTCAGCTCTTTCGCCGTTTAGAGACGAGTATATCGGACTGTAGTTTGCGTGGGACGAACCGCTAGCTAATATCGCCCTGGCTTATTGAAACACTCAGGGATCCTCAGTGTAACCCTGTTGGGCTAGCTTTAGTGAAAATTTTTGTTCATACCACCCAGCACATACAGAATCAACTATTTTACACATTTTCTCATAATTTAACTAAGGCTTGAAATTATTATTCTCTTCTCGGCACAGTGACGAGGAGAACTTCTGTGCCACTGTCCCGAAGGATGGCCGATCGTATTCCCCAACACTCTTCTGCCAGACGGTTCGAGTCCTGAAGAAAATCAACAAGCCTGGAGACATGATTGTGGCTTTCAGTCTTCTAGCAGATAAAATAAAGGTTTGTGTTTCTGTTGATCAGGCAGTGAATTACAGTTTGAGCCGGGTTAGTTTTACCAGGAAACCTGTAGATTACCAACTGGACTACATTACTGAATAAAGTATAAAAATGTACAGGTTAGAAGCTGCCGAATCACATCACACACTGTAAGTCTTTTGACAAATGTTGAAATTTCTACTTGGGTTCTCCCCACTATTGATTGATTTGTTAGAAGCTGTTTTGGACACTGATAAGTCTTGTGCTAAACTGGAAGTTCTGGCAAGATTTGTAATTGTAATAAAGTATGGTTTTGATCAATTTAACATTTAAGTGATATTTATCTTGGAAGTAATTTTATTTTTTTGTTGTTTTCTCGAGATGAACACAATATTTTTTTAGATTCATGAAACAAATACAGCTGCGGTAAATTGGTTTAACTAAAGTGGTAAATGGCCTTTAAGTCCAGGGTCAAGTAAGGGTGTTTATATGCAGATTATTCAAGATTTAATAAACTGCGTAGTCAAAAAAAGTTGGATTTTAGTTTTAGTTTTAGCAATCATATCAATTTCTGAGTGCATGTATACTCTTATCCAGAGTATTCCCAAATTGCATAGTCTGTGAATGAGTGAAAACAGACCTTGCTATCAGAAAGAAACAAGCGACGTTTAACACAGAACCGACGAGAAGGAGACAAACCACTTTTAGATCAACGCTAAAACGGAATGATTTAAATCATCTTTGTCTTTTAGCTGACGTTTGTTCATATTGTAGCTTTATGTGTTAAAAAGAACATGTAAAAATTGGGTTTTAAATAACCAGCACTGCAGGGGCTCCAACTGTTCCAGTGGTGTTAAGCGCTGCCACTATGATCAGGTGATCGCTGGTTCCAATCCTAGTCATGCAGCTTGCCATCAGCTGCCGGAAACCCGAGAGGGCACAGTTGTCCTTGCTGTTTCTCTCTGGGTGGGTACAGTACAGTAGATGGCGCTCTCTCTTTCCCCTCATCACTTCTGTGAGGATGTGGATCAGCACAAGGCTGCGTCTGTGAGCTCATGTATCAGAACAGAGTCGCTGCACTTTCCTCCGAGCGTTAGCGCTGTGATGCTACTCAGCAAAACGGTTCGAAAAGAGGCGGAGTCTGACTTCACATGTATCAGAGGAGGCGTGTGCTGGCCTTCTTAACCCTCCTGGTGTTGGAGCATCACTAGTGATCGTCTTCACCCTTTCACACACTTAAATGCTACACACTTTTTTCAGTGTAACATAATATGAAACATTTTTCCATTATATATGTGTAACTAAGAGGCAGTGTGCAATTATTTTAAAAGTGCTTGAGCTTTTATTATTTATTATTTATATTGTTTATATTGTATTCTTTTTTATTTTATCTGTGTTTTGTACTAAGAGCCTTTCTATCCCTTTGCTGATGTAATACTGTGAATTTTCCCACTATGGGACTAGTAAATATCTTATCTTATGTTATCTTATAAATTAATGTCAAACTGCAGTAAACACACTTGATTATTAATAATTTTAAGACAGAACTTACAATAAACTCTAAACAGATTAACTGGCTAAACTAAAGACTCCGGTTTAACACCTTCAGCTTAAATTGAGCTTTTTCTCTTCCTTTCTCTTATCTATCGTCTTTGAAGATGATATTGATTTCTCTTTATCACACAGTCTCTAGCAGACCGGCACCAGCAGGAAGAAGAGACGTACTCGGACGCTCCTGATGAGTTCTTGGATCCCATCATGTCGACCCTGATGCTCGATCCAGTGCTGCTTCCTTCTTCTAACGTTACAGTCGACCGATCAACAATAGCACGACACCTGCTTAGGTACTGTACTCACACTGTATACCCTTTACATTACATTACATTACATTACATTACATTACATTATATACAGTACTGTGCAAAAGATTTAGGCATCAGTGGGACTTTCAGTAAAGAAAAAGCTTCTTATCTGTGCAGAAAGTGTTTATTTAATAGCTCAGTAAAACACATTACAGCATTACAATAAATACAAACAGCAATTTTACAAAAAGCAGAAAAAAAATCCTTAAAACAACATCTCCTAATCCTTCCTCCTTATCATCTGAGTTTAATAGAGTTATTTATTTCTACCCCGCTGCTCATTGAGCTCCATTGGCTACCAGTTGATGCTCGCATCAAATTCAAAACTCTTACAATCACCTACAAGGTGATACAGAACAGCTCCTTCCTACCTGCACTCGCTCCTGAAGACTTACGCTACCTCCCGGCCGCTGCGCTCCTCCAATGAACGTCGCCTCGCTTTACCAAACAAACATTCACACAAAGCAATCCAGACTGTTCTCATACAGAGTTCCCCAATGGTGAAACAAACTACCTTCTACTACCAGATCAGGAGAATCTCTCACTATCTTTAATAAACTCCTGAAGACAGAGCTCTTCAAAGAGCACTTACTCTCCTAACACCTCTAACTAACTACCTTCTACTACCAGATCAGGAGAATCTCTCACTATCTTTAATAAACTCCTGAAGACAGAGCTCTTCAAAGAGCTCTTACTCTCCTAACACCTCTAACTAACTACCTTCTACTACCAGATCAGGAGAATCTCTCACTATCTTTAATAAACTCCTGAAGACAGAGCTCTTCAAAGAGCACTTACTCTCCTAACACCTCTAACACACTAACTACTTATATCCTCATTTCCTTCTTCCCCTCCTTCACTCTTCTATCCCATTATTTCCCTTTGACTTCCTCTTGGCCCTATATAAAGATGTTTGTTTTTACCTTTAACTTAGCATCTGCCAAATGTAATGTAATGCAATGTAAAACACACCTATTGCTGAGATAACGGATTAGTGTAATTTGCATTGGTGCTTAAAACCTTTGCACAGTACTGTACGTGTATTGTCCAGATCTCACTGATGATGTTGTGTTCCTGCAGTGATCAGACAGACCCTTTTAATCGCAGTCCGCTCACCATGGACCAGATCAGACCCAACGAGGAGCTCAAGCAGCAGATCATGCAGTGGTTGGCTGAGCATAAGCAGAGGGCCATGCAGATGGGACCCAGCGGCTAATCCACATATATACTACCACCACCCCCAACCCTCAGGCATGATCCAGCAGAACTTTATATACTGTCTCCCACGTCTACGCCACCGGAGGAGAGCTCTCCACTCGTAGCAGGAAGACCACAGGTCTACTAAACATGGTGTAGGAAGGGTTTTTTACTGTTAATGTTATAGTTGGGGCAAATACAGCAAATGAGCATGATTTATTACTGAAGGCTGATGCAGAAAATCAGACAAGACATCTTTGGTGTCTAAAATTTGCTTTAAATTAAGTTCAAAACAGGACATGCTAGGCTACACTTGCTAACAAACACTGCAGTCAGACTGTTAGCAAACTCATCTTTGTAAATACATGCCCAAAGATGTATTTTAATACATTAACAAATATTCAAAAAAGACTTTGTTTGCTTAAAAATACGTAATCTACTCATAAATAACTACGAGAACTACTTCCAGCACAAATAGAAGCAGAATAGTAGCTCATTACAAAGTAGGACATTATGTAGTAAATACAGCTCTCGAAAATAAAATAAGAGAGCACTTAAAAATGATGAGTTTCTTTGATTTTACCAAATTAAAAACCTCTGGAATATAATCAAGAGGAAGATGGATGATCACAAACCATCAAACCACCAAACTGAACTGCTTGAATTTTTACACCAGGAGTAAAGCAGCATAAAGTTATCCAAAAGCAGTGTGTAAGACTGGTGGAGGAGAACATGATGCCAAGATGCATGTTGATGAAAACTGTGATTAAAAACCAACCAGGATTATTCCACCAAATATTGATTTCTGAACTCTTAAACGTAGGTTCATTTACACTTGCAATTTTAAATGTGGCTTTGTCTCAAGGTTTAAACAAGGTCTTACATGTATATACATAGGTCTATCCATACTGTTTAATACTAAACAAATAAATGAATTTTTGAGCATGTATTTACAAAGATGGGGTGACAGTCTAAGTGCAGTGATTAAAAAGTTATTGTAACCTAGCCAGTTGTCCAGTTTTTAACTTAAAAAACGTCAGATATCAAACATTCCTTTGCTGATCGCTCATTTTAATGTTTATCAGTTTAATTTTTTTGACCGTTTCAGGCTAAATTTGAACAGAATAGAAAATTGGGTATAAAACTACTTTATTTTATTTACTTTGGTGAAGAAGACGAAATTGGTCTGTTTTTCTGATCTTTAGTGTCATTTCTGCCTTTCTCTAACAGTATTAAAAAATTGAGAATTTTTTTTTTTTTTTTTTTTTTTTTTAGATAATTAAAATTTTTGCATCTTGTAATAAAAAAATCTGATGGTATAATGCAACTTATTTTGGTTACTAGATGAAAAAATCTGAAAATTCAGATAAGATTTTTAATTTTTGTGAAAATTCTAATTTTCTGAGGTGCAGAAATACAGAAAATAGAAAAATAAAAAAATGGGAGGAGTTAAATAATAAAGAGGTTTTAACCTTAATTTTCTATTTTCAAATTTAGCCTTAATCGTTCAGACAATTGAATTGATAAATGTTAAATTGATAAGCGTTAGACTGACCCTGATCGACTGCATCTAGACTCAGTGATCAAACCTGTTCATTTGTATTGATTTTTTTTTTATGAAATGCGCCTTTCTGGTAAAGCAGCACACATCTGTAGCATTTAAGCTTCTGTTTTCTCTTTAAAGCTCTTCTGAACATCGACTGCTCTAAAAACCTGGACATATATAAACTCATCAGATATATAACAGGATTCCTGGACACCCAGCTTTTATATACCGCTACTCTTCTTATCACTTTTATTTTGCAATTTGCCTTGTTACGAATTTTCAACCCCTGCAGAAATTTATGATATGATTTGTGTGTAGAAACAGTATGCAGATCTTTGAGAATAAATGTGAAATGTTGTGAAATAGATGTGTGCTCTACCTCTGATCTGAAGAATTTACCAGTAATTTAATCAGTTTATGTTACATTATGTTTTACATTTTATATTCGGATAAAAAAATGAAAAATCTGTCTTTAGTTATCTAATATGATACACAATTATAGTAATTATAGACAGTATTTCCATACTCACAATTTGTTCAAAACTTTACCCCACCTTATTATTTTATTTATTTTACTTTTTTGCACAAACAAACAAAAAACAACATACACATACTGGAAATAGCTATACATTAAAAATACAGTGCAGGTAAAGGCAAAAACCTAACATGGGCTTAAATAAAGGAACATAACAGACGAATATCACATTCCAACTATATAACACAAAAAAAAAAATTGTGATCACAAAACATTAATCAAATGATCTTTTAAACATAGTTTATAATATTTTACAGATTAAAAAAAAAGCCAAATGGCTAAAATCATTCTTACCTTCAGGGAAAGAAGGAGACATTTTTGGCCCAATCCAATTTCACCCCTTTTTTGAGTGTAATCCTAGGTTTTTTGTGTAGTTAGAAGGTAACGGGGTGAATTCCTCCCTCTCAAGAATTGGGAAACCCTTTAAAAGCACCAGATACGTCATCAGGAGTGCTGAAGTTCAGCAACCTAACTGCTGCTGATTAACTAGTTAACTTTAGGGTGTATTTTATTGTTTATCTTCAGAAAGAGGGGAGATGCTGCATAAATTAATTATTATTATTATCCGTTCCTTAATTCCTCTGTGATCAGGAGCTGAAATTAGCTTTCATTTTTATACATTTTTTTTCATTCTATACATTAATCTACACATTAAACTATGGTAACAAAGGGCTAATCAACACTTAACAAGGAAAATACTGAAATTTGTGGGTTTCTTTGGTGGCTTGTTCTTTAGACTTTTACCAGTGATTCTCAGACCCCTCGGTTTGAAGTGTGTATCTGAAAAATCTCTGTATGTAGAGCAAATAAACCCCTATCCCCTCCCCTAACCCACCCCTCCAGACTAACAAGAATCTGTAAATGGGATTGGGTGCCTATCAACAACATCCTCCTTGTGTATTGATCTACTACAGTGATTCACTTTTCCAAGCTGTATTTTGACATCTAGCAGTTGACTAGTCAAATTGATAGTAAAATATGGGATGTATAACAAATCTATGCTTTATTCTTAAATTTAAACAACATTTTCTCCTTAATAAAACAAAATGTGCAAGAACTATGAGATATTAAAAGTTACATTTAGGACAGTATATCAGTTCTTTACCTTTGTTTCCTAGACCATGAATAGCCATTCAGCACATTTATTTCCCTTGTAGTTTTTTACAATTAAGAAATGTATGTACAGCTCTGGAAAAAAGAGAGTTTCTTTGATTTTATCAAAATTGAAAACCTCTGGAATATAATCAAGAGGAAGATGGATGATCACAAGCCATCAAACCAAGGAGTGGCACAAAGGTACCCAAAGCAATTGTGTAAGACTGGTGGAGGAGAACATGATGCTAAAAACCATCAGGATTATTCCACCAAATATTGATTATTTCTGAACTCTTAAAACTTTATGAATATGAACTTGTTTTCTTTGCATTATTTGAGGTCTGAAAGCTCTGCATCTTTTTTTGTTATTTCAGTCATTTCTCATTTTCTGTAAATAAATGCTCTAAATGAGAATATTTTTATTTGGAATTTGGGAGAAATGTTGTCTGTAGTTTATAGAATAAAACAACAATGTTCATTTTACTCAAATATAAACATATAAATAGCAACATCAGAGAGACTGAAGTGGTGTCCTATTATTTTTTCAGAGCTGTATATATATATATATTCAATAATTGGTGATTGGGGGTGTTGGTGTTACCTGATAATAACACTATACTAAGTACAGTGAAAAACAAACCCCTTGTCTTTATCTTACTGTGTCTCTAAACATGTGTCCCGCTGAGTTAACATTGCTGAAAAACATTTAAAGGTGAAGAATTCATTCTCCTTAAATATGGATGCATTTTGGATGTGGGCAACTTTCATGGAATTTTGCAGTCTCCAATACAACTCTGCATATGGATATAATTCTCTTAATTGTGTTTCCCTGCCCCCCAAAGGAATTTCACTTCAACTGTAATAAAAATAATAGAAAATAAATCATTATTACATGGCCTTTTCTGTTGTCTTGTTGTAAACATGATTTTTTAGAATGATTAAAATATATTATATCCCATTAAACAATACAGTTGCTGTTATAATAATACAGCTCTGAATAAAACCAAGAGAGAACTTTACTTTTGAATGAGTTTCTCTGATTTTACTATTTATAGGTTTATATTTGAGTAAAATGAACATTGTTGTTTTATTCTATAAACTACAGACAACATTTCTCCCAAATTCCAAATAAAAATATTCTCATTTAGAGCATTTATTTACAGAAAATGAGAAATGACTGAAATAACAAAAAAGATGCAGAACTTTCAGACCTCAAATAATGCAAAGAAAACAAGTTCATATTCATAAAGTTTTAAGAGTTCAGAAATAATCAATATTTAGTGGAATAATCCTGGTTTTTAATCACAGTTTTAATTTCATGCATCTTGGCATCATGTTCTCCTCCACCAGTCTTACACACTGCTTTTGGATAACTTTATGCTGCTTTACTCCTGGTGCAAATATTCTGGTGCAAAAATAGACCTGACCAACTACAGCAACCCCACATAATTTACGTACTTAAATCCAGATAGACTATTATCTTGGTCAGGAAGTGTATTATGTTATGCATTATATTATATATTATATATATTATACATACTTTATTATATTGTAATTGAAAGGGATGCTGGTCATAACTGTTCTGTACTGTACATAAAGTACTAACTCATTTTATTTAACCCACTGTGTTTTAGATACACTTTATTGACAAAAGTTTGAAGGTATGACGTTGAAACAATTTTGCCCTATCAACATTGATTCACTTTTAAAATCAACACCAAATCCAACGTTGATTCAACCTTAACATCAATATTGATTTAATGTTGATTCACTTTTCAAAATCAACACCAAATCCAACGTTGATTCAACGATATCATTGTTAGTTCAACGTTTGATTCAACCATAACATCAACATTGATTTACTTTTAAAAAATCAGCACCAAATCCATCATTGATTCAACCATAAAATTAACGTTAATTCATGTTGATTTCACTTTTCCAAATCAACACCAAATTCAATGTTGATCTATCCAGAACATCAACATTGATCCAATGTTGATTCAACCATAGCACCAACGTTAATTCAATGTTAATTTAACCATATCAATGTTGATTCAATCATGATATCAACATTGTTTTACTTTTCAAAATCAACACCAGATGCAATGTTAATTCAACCATAAATACCAACATTATTTTAATTCTCTAAATCAACACCAGATGCAATGTTGATTCAACCAGAACATCAATGTTGATTCTCTTTTCAATATCAACACCAAATCCAACGTTGATTAAACCATAACACCAACATTGATTCAATGTTAATTTAACCATAAAATCAACATTAATTTAACCATATCAATGTTGATTCAATCATGATATCAATGTTAATTTACGTTTCAAAATCAACACCAAATCCAAAGTTGATTCAACCATAACATTGTTTTACATTTCCAAATCAACACCAGATGCAATGTTGATTTATCCAGAACATCAATGTTGATTCTCTTTTCAATATCAACACCTAATCCAACGTTGATTAAACCATAACATTTATATTGATTCAATGTTAAAATGCCAGCTGGGTAAAGTTTATTATATAATGTTCATGTATTATTTAAGCTGCAGTGGGGGGATAAAGTATTTTATTAGCTGGGGTTAGTTAGGGTTAGTTAACTTAACCCCTTCGGACCCAACGTCCATTGAAATGGACATGACATATTTCTGTCTCTAAACCAATAAATACCCTGCAACTGAATGATGTCAAAAATGCTGGTTACTGATTGGATCCTGCTTATCCAATCACAATCATGTCATGACTTTGAGCATGCTCAGAGACAGTGACAAACATCGGACAAGACAAGCATGGCGGCGATGAGGGGGATGGGACCAGGATTGAGATAGGTGATAAGTTGCAAAGAAATTAAGAGTGTTTTAATTCTTTGTATATGGTTTTTAATATTTTGTATGTAAGAGCTAAGTGGAATGCATAGCAGTTCAAGAGTGAGAATACATAAAATTAGTAATGAGTTTTTTTATTACATTTAGAGAGAGACAGTGGAGATGTTACATGCATGCCAGAAGAACTTGATGTGGCAGATGAGATTGAGATAGAGGAGACAGAGAGTGCAGGGACAGATGAGAATAGCAGGGCAGAGGAGGGCAGAGGAGGGCAGGGGATGACAGTAACCAGGAAGGAAGAAATCAAGTGGCGTCACAGGCCGTTCACTACACTCATTGACACTTCCTTTGAGAATCCTCCAATTCATGAGGATCATCCCATGAGACCCTATGAATACTTCAAACGGTATATACCAGATGAGATCTTCAGTTTGATGGCTGACAACACAAATGTTTATGCCTTGCAAAGTGCTACACGATGTTTCAAACCAACAAGTTCAGGAGAGATCAAAACCCTAATCGGCCTCCACCTTGCCATGGGAGTGATGAAAATGCCAAGAGTCTCCATGTACTGGGAAGCTGGAATGGACATTGGTATTTTTCAAAACACCATGCCCCGTGACAGATTCTTCCAGCTCCGGTCACATTTGCATTTGGTCAACAATTTGGAGAAGCCAGCTGAGAACACTGATGTGTTTTTCAAGGTACGTCCTCTCTATGATGTCATACGCAGTAGATGCTTAGAGCTTCCACTAGAGGAGAACCTTTGCGTTGATGAACAAATGGTGCCATTTCGTGGAACTCTGTCTGTCAAGCAATTCATCAAAGGCAAGCCACATCCATGGGGAGTGAAAATATACTTCATGTGTGGGAAAAGTGGCATGGCCTATGACTTCCTGCTGCACCAAGGCACTACAATGGAGCTATCCCAACAGCACAGGAAGCAGCTGGGACTTGGGGCTGGAGTGGTGTACCATCTTAGCCAGCGAATCACTGAGGCCAACCACAAGCTGTATTTCGACAATTATTTCACATCGTACAATCTTCTGGAGCTGCTGGCTGAGAGGAAAATTCATGCTGCTGGGACAGCAAGAGTCTCTCGCTTTGCAAGGCCTCCTCTACAGTCTGACAAAGAGATGGCCAAAAAGCCTTGAGGAAGCTGTGATGAAGTTGTAAGCCGTGATGGTAAGGTGGCACTCGTCAAATGGTATGACAACAGACCAGTTCTCATGGCCTCCAACTTCATTGGTGTTGGCAGAATGGATGAAGTGCAGCGGTGGGACAAAAAGAAGGCTCAATTTGTGATGGTGTCCCGTCCAGAGGTGGTTAAGCTGTACAATGAAGCAATGGGTGGCGTTGACCTGCTTGATCAACTTGTCAGTCTGTATCGCACAGACATTCGTTAAAAAAAGTGGACCCTGAGAATGATAACGCATGCCTTTGACATTGCTGTGGTCAACGGTTGGAGTACAGACTGGAGGCCAAGAGGGCCAACATCCAGACCAAAGACATCCTGGATCTCCTCCATTTCAAGATGAATGTGGCCCAGTGTCTGGTGAGGGTCCATAAAACAGTTGCAGCAAAACGTGGAAGACCCAGTATGTCTCCAGAACCACAGCATGTGCCCGAGAGACCAATTCGCAGACCATTTCAGGACGAAAGGCCTTTACCTGAAGTGCAGTATGACATGGTTGACCACATGCCAAATTATGATGAAAAAAAGGAGGCTACCAGATGCAAGATGCCAAACTGTACAGGAAAAACACGTCTTTTGTGACAAATGCAAAATCCACTTGTGCTTTGTGACACAACGAAACTGCTTCAAGGCTGCTCATCGAAAATAAGAAAACATCCACAAGCTGATGTCTTCTCAAATTCAGGTTCCATTCCAAGTTAACATGTTATAAGTTCATTATCCTAAAATTAAAAGTATGGTTATGTGTTGGAAGTTCTGTGATAGTTAACTTAAGGCTAAACTGATTTCAGGTAATCATATGTACAATCATACATCTTGTGGTTATGTGCATGTTCAGATTGCGTTTTTTCCCTCTCTTCTTGCAGTTTCTGGGATTTCCTGGTGATGACCTCACTTCTGTTCCCTACCTATGCTGTGATATCCTTATCAAGTTCATGTGCATGTTCAGAACTGTACACAGACTCAAGCACCTGCAAACATCCTGTTCCAGATGTTTAGTTCATACCTGATTGAATACTTTGTGTAAAAACTCAGCCTTATCTTTCTTAAGATTGTATGACATTTTACGCCCATTGTGTCATTTGAATGGACATGAAAAAATACTATTAAAAACATGAGTTAGCAAAAATGTGTTTTTTCCACTTTGTTTATATGTTAGAGAGGAGTCACTATCAGTTAAAAAAATTTTTTTGGCTCAGCAGAAAAAATGCGGGTCTGAAGGGGTTAAATAACCCAGGTTAAAAAGATGTTTTATCATTTATCAGGAGTTAAATATGTATTTTTCTCTGTCTGGTCGCGTCTCGTGCGTTTATCCTGTTAAATTTCAGTGTTTTTATAAGTGTTTTCTCTCTGGGGTATAAAGTAGCGGAGAACCTGCGCACACATCATTATTCTGGGATGTTGTAAAAAACGCGGAGCGGGGGTCCATGTTCCCGCCGCCCCGGAACCTGGATACGCGCTGCTCTCCGCCTGTAGAGAGCGGCAGCTCTCCGCGATCGCTGGTTCGGGGCTACGCCCACCGAGCTCGCTGATCCTGGGGCAGGCAGGCAGAGTGTAAAATGGCGCACAGCTGTCGGTGGCGGTTCCCTGCTCGGCCCGGAGGGAGCAGCAGCTCGGGCGCGGGGAGGAAAGCGGGCCGGGTCCGGGTCACCGCTTCTCTCCGGAATGGCTCGGGGAATCATCCGACGGCGAGCGGGCTCGGCCCGGGCTTCGACGCCGCGCTGCAAGTGTCCGCCGCGATCGGCAGCAACCTGCAGAAATTTCGGGATGTTTTGGGGGAGTCGAGCGGCTCCAGCAGCGGGGAGGAGGTGAGAGAAATGCTCGAGCTGGGTCTCTGAAGCTGGGGCGGACTTATTTAGCGATCTAGCCGATTTAAGTGCGCTTTACTGGGCTGGAGGAGCGGGAGAGCACTCGCTGGTGGTTCTACTACTGCAAGTTCCCCGGGCTTTACTGCGCACTCAGTTTACGTTAGTTAACCTATAGGTTAACCTAGCTAGCTGTTAGCTAGCTTATTTTGCTATGTGTAACGATAGACAAACACCTCCATCCATGTGCTGTGTTTTCTCTCTCTCTCTCTATCTATCTCTCCATCCCTCTCTCTGTATCTGTCTCCCTCCCTCTCACTCTCTCTCTTTCTGAATTAGCTAGCCAGCTAGCGATTAGCAAAGAGCTGTAGTTATTTAACTATTTAGCTAGCTAAGTTGGTTAACCTAGTTAGTTAGTTAGCTACCTCTTGCTTAAAATGTAGTAGTAGTTCTTAGGTCTAATTTGGCCGTTTGTTTGGTTTTTTTGAAGGCACACAGACTGCTTGGGCGCTTGTTTTTAGCTAGGTTAACCTAGCTGTTAGCTAGCTTATTTTGCTATGTGTAGACAAACACCTCCATCCATGTGCTGTGTTCTCGTTCTCTCTCTCTCTCTCTCTCTCTCTCTCTCTCTCTCTCTCTCTCTCTCTCTCTCTCTCTCTCTCTCTCTATCTATCTATCTATCTATCTATCTATCTATCTATCCCAGCTATTTAGCTAAGTTAGTTAACCTAGCTATTTAGCTAGCTCTAGCTAAAAAGGTAGTAGGAGCAGGGGCGGACTTAGTTAGCGAGCTAGCCGATTTAAGTGCGCTCTGCTGGGCTGGAGGAGCGGGAGAGCACTCGCTGCTAGTGGTGCTTCTATTGCACTGTAGGTTATAATGTATACTATAGGTTAATCTAGCGGTTAGCTAGCTTATTTTGATCCATATAGACAAACACCTCCATCCATGTGCTGTGTTTCTATCTCTCTATCTTTCCATCCCTCTCTCTATCACTCTCTTTCTGAATTAACCAGCTAGCGATTAGCAAAGAGCTGTAGTTATTAAGCTGAGTTAGTTAAACTAGCTTTAGCTAAAAAGGTAGAAGTTCTTAGGTATAATTTGGCCGTTTGTTTGTTTTTATAAGGCACAGACCGCTTGGGAGCTTGTTTTTAGCTAAGTTAACCTAGCTGTTAGGAAAGTGCATTTAGCTAATAAGTGTGAAGGATGTGGCCCTGCGAATATAGCCTCCAGTGTTTGTTTTGACAGAGTAGTTGATGTCTGGTTGCTAGTTTAGCTCGTTGCTAAACTAACTTAAGTTAGATTTAATAGGATCCAGGGCTACCTGAAGCCTAGGTCTGCTATATACACAGATAGATAACTAGGAAAAATCCCAGTGAACGCCACTTAATCTAACCTAGCTCCCAACATGTTACCTAAAGCAGAATCTCTCAACCTGAAATAGTCCTGGATGCCCACTACCCTGCTCTTTTCAGTGTTTTCCTAGTGTTCTCCACCATTGAGTAAAATTCTACAGGACAGTGGGCCTTCAAAACCTCTAAATGATTTGAGAAACACTGCTTTAAAAGCATTGCTCTGAATTCAGTCAGCTTGTTGTGAATCTACTCTAAACTTAAGCTAGATAAGCTACATGTGAACACATGGCTAGATAAACACTAACAACAAGAGTGTAGAAAGGTAACCTTAGATGAGCAGTATTCCTCAGCTCTGTGGTCCTGGATGCCCACTGACCTCCTCTTTTCATGGTTTTTCTAGTGTTCTCCCTGCTTGCAACACACCTGATCCAACTGATTAAAGCCAGCTCATTAACAGGCCACCACTGAGTTAGTTAAAGTGGGTGTGTTAAAAAGCATGTAAATTAAAATAGCTACTACAGGGCAGTGGGCCTACAAAACTTCCAAAAGATCTAAGAAAAACTGCTTTAAAGCATTGCTCTGCTTTTAGTCAGCTCATGATGAAGCTTCTAGTTATAAACTTTAGCTGAAAAGGCTACACATGAACCCATGGCTAGATAAATACTGACAACAAGAGCATAGAAAACCATCTATCCTAGTCTGTCCAGGAGTCTCTGTTTTAGCAATTAGACCTAGCAGCATTTTAAAGCAGTGTTCCTCAAGTCTGTGGTTCTGGATGCACACTGCAGTGCACTTTTAGTGTTTTCCCTGCTTCTAACACACCTGATCCAACTAATTAATGCCAGCTAATTAACTAATGAACTGGGCTTCCAAAACCAGATTTGAGAAGAACTGCTTTAAAGCCTTTAGTCAGCTAGCTATGAAGCTACTATAAACTTTAGCTAGATAGGCTACACATTAACACATGCCTAGATAAATACTGACAACAAGAGCATAGAAAACATCTAACCAAGTATGTCCCTGTTTTAGCACTTTAAAGCAGTATTTCACACTTTAAACATTGGTCCTTGAATGCCCACTGCCCTGCACTTTTTAGTGTTTTCCGCGTGTAGTCCCTGCTTCCAACACACCTGATCCAACTGATTAAACCAGCTCATTAACTCTACCTCCGAAACCTGAGGAACATTGCTTTAGTTCATTGCTCTGTCTTTAGTCAGCTCGTTATGTAGCTACTATGAACTTTAGTTAGATAGGCTACACATGAACTCATGTCCAGATAAATACTAATAACAAAAGCGTAGAAAATCATCTTACCTATTCTAGTCTCACCAGTAATCTCTGTTTTAGCACTTAACCTAGCAACACTTTAAAAAAGTATTCCACAATTAACTTTGTGGTCCTGGATGCTCCCTGCCCTGCACTTTTTAGTGTTTTCCCTGCGTCCAACACATCTGCCTTTAGTTAGCTTGTTAAGAAGCTACTATCTATAAACTTTATCTAGATAGGCTACACATGAACACATGGCTAGATAAACCCTGGCCTCTAGGACCAGGAATGAGAAACAATACCTTAACAATACCTAAGTTAGTTGGCTATGAAGCTACTCTGAGCAGTATTCCTCAACTCTGTGGTCCTGGATGCCACCTGTCTTGCACTTTTTAGTGTTTCCCAGCTGAATCATAGAGTCTTGCTGGAGTGGAGTTGCGGCTTGCAGTTTCAATTTGTCAACGCAAAATTAATGTTTTGCTAGCAAATTTCACTGAAGTACAGTTTTATTGCAGATATATAGGCAGAGATATATATAGGCTCCTAGGACACATTTAGTAAAAGTATAGTTTCTTTGGCTGCTTATTATGTATTCAGTCAGTCCTACAGTATGTCTAGACTTAAACAAGTCAGTATGTCCTGAACACACAGCGTTAAGTTTGTTAGTTACCTAGTACTTGTACAAATTAGTATAAAATAGTGTTTAGCTAAATTTGTGTCCATTTTAAAGCAGATTTAGCATTTATCTAGCATTTTAAATGGGAGAGATGTGCAGACGTTTCTGACAGTCCTGTCTGTATTGGTTCTGTTCCTTGATAGCTGACAGCCCTTGTGAAAAAGTTGTGTATTTAAATATAATAATAGTGTACATGAACTACAGCTCTGAGACCTTTTTAAAATGATGAGTTTCTTTGATTTTACCAAATTGAAAACATCTGGTATATAATCAAGAGGATGATGGATGATCACAAGCCATCAAACCAAGCTTGAACTGCTTGCACTAGTATGGGTATAAAGTTATCCAAAAGCAGTGTGTAAGACTGGTGGAGGAGAACATGATGCCAAGATACATGAAAACTGTGATTAAAAACCAACCAGGGTAATTCTACCAAATATTGATTTCTGAACTCTTAAAACTTTATTCAATACTGCATTATTTGAGGTCTGAAAGCTCTGCCTCTTTTTTTGTTATTTCAAGAATTTCAAATTTTCTGCAAATAAATGCTCTAAATGAGAATATTTTCATTTGGAATTTGGGATATAAATAGAGCAACCAAAAAAAGAAACTAAGAAACTGATTCAGAAACTGATGTGATCTCTTATTTTTTTTCCCCGAGCTGTGATTATTATATTATGTGTTTGTATGCTGCGTGTTTTGTAGTTATTAGCTTAGTTAGCTTCGTTAGCTTAGCTTAGCTAGCTAACATAACCCTGTCTATGGCGTATGTCTATAATGCTAGGTCGGCTGAGCTAAGCTAACTAGCATCAACAGCCCATATGACATTATTTTTCTGTGGGTTTCTCGATGATTAGCAGCAAAGCTGCTGTTAGTATCAGGATTTAAGCTAAAGTAGCTTCAGTTGACTCTTTTTTTGCAGTTTGTGTGGATTTAACATGAGTTAAAGCTTCGTTTAAGAAAAGATTTTGCTGTGTGTTTTTCCTTTGGCTAACGCTAAGCCTCTTCAGCACGGGTTTATAATGTTTGTTAGCCTGTTAGCTTAGCTAACTAAGCTAGCTAGCTCGCAGTTGCTGCTGCTGGTGATGATGGTGATGTACGCAGGGAAACGGGAGGTGGACATGTTTTTTTTTTCTCGGTTTATTACTGCGTAGTACTGTAATCTGCAAATATTAGAGATTAAATAATCAGAATTAGCTAAAAACAGAGAGCTGGAGTGGGTTACGGGCGCAGCACACATGCAATGGAGAGCTAAGCTAAAGCGCTAACTACAATAATAACGCGCCTTTTGACGGAGTGTGTGTGTATGGGGGGTGTGTACTGCTGCTACCATCTTCGTGCTCTGTGGTGAGCACGCTGTGGTGATGAGAGTGAGGGTGTTAGTGAGCTGTGGTGTGTTTTTAGTAGCACTCGTAGAGAATCAGAGATTACCAATTATTGTTTTTATTTCGTGGTTATGGATTAATGCAGTTACTTCTGGAGTATTTATTTATTTTTGTGCAATATACCGGAAAGTAGCACATTAATCAGTTTCAACAAACAAGCAAAAAACATTTCTTGGTAGCACACCACAGATAATTTATTTTAGATATTCAATATTTTGAGATACTAAGTCATTATTTTGAGATACTAGCTCAATATTTTGAGATACTAAGCCATACTAAGTATATTCTATTTCTTATTGTATATTCTATTTCTTATTTGATTGTATTTATATGTATCTTATATTTTATATTTTATCTTTTTTAACTTGTGTATTGTGTAACCTGCTGCTGGATGCCAAGAATTTCCCCCCGGGGATCAATAAAGTATCTATCTATATATCTCTATCTATCTATCTATTATTTTGAGATACTAAGTCATTATTTTGAGATACTAGCTCAATATTTTGAGATACTAGCTCATTATTTTGAGATACTAAGTCATTATTTTGAGATACTAGCTCAATATTATGAGATACTAGCTCAATATTTTGAGATACTAGCTCAATATTTTGAGATACTAGCTCAATATTTTGAGATACTAGCTCAATATTTTGAGATACTAGCTCAATATTTTGAGATACTAGCTCAATATTTTGAGATACTAGCTCAATATTTTGAGATACTAGCTCAATATTTTGAGATACTAGCTCAATATTTTGAGATACTAGCTCAATATTTTGAGATACTAGCTCAATATTTTGAGATACTAGCTCAATATTTTGAGATACTAGCTCAATATTTTGAGATACTAAATCAATATTTTGAGATACTAAATCAATATTTTGAGATACTAAATCAATATTTTGAGATACTAAATCATTATTTTGAGATACTAAGTTCAATATTTTGAGATACTAGCTCAATATTTTGAGATACTAAGTCATTATTTTGAGATACTAAGTCATTATTTTGAGATACTAAGTCATTATTTTGAGATACTAAGTCATTATTTTGAGATACTAAGTCATTATTTTGAGATACTAGCTCAATATTTTGAGATACTAGCTCAATATTTTGAGATACTAAGTCATTATTTTGAGTTTCTAGGTAGGCTTCACTTCCCCCCAAAGCAAACACACTTTGGGCATAATAAATTCCAAATAAAAATATTGTCATTAAGACCATTTATGGCTGAAATAACAAAAAAGATGCAGAACTCTCAGATCTTAAATAATGCAAATTCATAAAGTTTTACAAGTAGAGAAATCAATATTTGGTGGAATAACCCTCTTTTTTAATCACAGTTTTCATGCATCTTGGCATCATGTTCTCCTCCACCAGTCTTACACACTGCTTTTTGATAAAAAATGGTTTGATGGCTTGTGATCATCCATCTTTCTCTTGATTATATTCCAGATATTTTCAATTTGGTAAAATCAAAGAAACTCATTATTTATATTATTATATATATTTTTCCAGAGCTGTATATTACTGTAACTGCCATCAGCTTACTGTTTATGTTTTTCTTCCTTCTTGCACTTTCATCACTGGGACAAGGAGTGTGTGCCTGTGCCTGTGCCTGTGCCTGTGCCTGTGCCTGTGCCTGTGCCTGTGCGTGTGCGTGTGCGTGTGCGTGTGCGTGTGCGTGTGTGTGTGTGTGTGTGTGTGTGTGTGTATGTGTGTGTGTGTGTATGTATGTGTGTGTGTGTGTGTATGCATGTATGCATGTATGTATGTATGTATGCGTGGGCGGGAGGGGGGGGGGTGGTCCAGTGTGCTTTACCTCCCCATCTGTTCCAGTCAGACTTTCAAAGTGCGTATGAGTAAAATAAGAACACTATGTAAAATGCATAAGTGCTATACAAGGCGGACAGACGGCCGGGGTCCCAGTGGAACTTGCGGCTCATGGAAGTTGCAGACACAGCATTGTGATTTCATTCAGTGGGGATGTTGCGCCTGGCCAGGATTGTTCTGGCTCATCGCAGCCTGCTGGGCTCAGAGAGCAGCCTGAGGCCAGCGTACACTCGGTAAACAGAAGGACACTAAGCCCCTCCTTCGTAGTTTGTACTGGACCCGAATCCTGCTGATCAGGTCTGTTGGGTCTCAATAGGAAACTTGTCTGTTGTGGATGGAAGCCGTTTTAGGCTGTTGATCATGTCTAGAAGCTTGAGCCACTGATGATGCTTTTCTTAGGCAACGTTTACACTACAAACCGCATTACATTGCTCAAATCAGTTTTTTTGTATCAACGGTTCACATTCAGTGTAAATGTAAGTGTTCTGTATCTGTGTGTAATGTGAACACAGAATCTGTTCCTGAAACACCGTCTCACATGCTGCACATTGATACCTGTATAAACGTCTCCTTCTTCACCAACAACAAAAGCCCTCATATTAGAGAGAGGAGAGACTCGTAGCTTTATAAAGGAAAATGGATGAGTTAGCAGCTCATATGTGGAGCATCTTTTGCTGGAGTGGAGAGTAAACAGCTGCTCTGAAGTTCATGCTCAGCTCCAGGAGGTGAAAAAAAAAAAGGACAGGCGGTTTGCTTTTGCTGTTTTTGCAGTGTGGGTACAAGAGAGAAGAATGTAGTGCTAATGCATAAGAGCAAAAAGACGAATGAATTCTGCATGATTTGACCATTCACATTCATGATGTTGCACATTCATGGATCATATACGTATCAAATTTAGGACCACAGATAAAAGGCTATGTTCACATTACCAGGCTGAGTTGACTCAGATCAGATTTTTTCAAATCAGATTTGAGTCACTTTCATATGTGGTCTTAAATCGGATACGTATCCAATCCATAAACATGTGACATTAGCCTTTTTGCTTTTACGCATTAGCATTAGCGCTACATGCTTCTCTCTCATACCCACACTGCATCTCTTGGTGCAGCTGTACAGCTATAGCTGCAAAAACAGCAAAAGCAAACCACCTCCTGGAGCTGAGCATGAACATCAGAGCAGCTGAAGCAAAAGATGCTACACATATGAGCTGCTAACTCATCCATTTTCCTTTATAAAGCTACGAGTCCTCTCTGCAATATGAGGTTGTTGTTTTGTTGGTGAAGAAGGAGACGTTTATACAGGTATCAATGTGCAGCATGTGAGGCATTTTGGGGACAGATTCATTCACATTACACACAGATACAGATACAGACTTACATTTGTGAATGTGAACCCTGAAGATGGACAAATCAGATCTGAGAAAAAAAACTGATATGAGCAACGTGTAACAACGGCTTCTTGTAATAATATGATCACAGCCTTAGTTTTGCTTGTTTTAAAATCTTAGCACATCCCCTCTTTAAGTCCTCTTTATTGTTTAGCTAGGGACGCCATTTGGCTTGCCTTTTTTTTTTTTTGGTGTCCGCAATAAGTCCTGCTCTCGCTGAAGTAGAATGAGGATCACTATCAAGGCCTCATACAAAAGTGTAGCTGAATAGATACAGCAAATGAAAGCTTTGCTCCACTGGTTTCAAATGAATGGTGTAGCTTATACACAGAGGGAAAAGGTCCAGCAGGTGTTTGGCCTATTTATGTGAAGAGGGCCCTGGTTCCCCCCACCACTACTACCACCACAACCACCGCCAGCCACCCCCCACCCCAGACAGCGTGTGGATCATAGCAGGAAGCTTTGTGTCTGCTTTTATTCCAGTCTTTAAGAAGCGCAGGAGGCTGAAAGAGCACAGGCGCGGATATCAAAGGGTGAAGAGCGGGCCCTCCTCCCCCGGGGACGGCGCTGGGAGGGAATTGGATGCAAGCCCTCCCATCCATGCCTTTATTCTACTTTTTCTCTTGTTGTAGGCGGCGGGCAGTCGAAGGAGTTTCTCTCCTGCTTTTTTTCGGGGGGTTTGTTGTTGGGGGGGAGGGGTCGCGGCAGTGGCAGCAGCCATTGAGCATGTGGAGCCGCTCTCTCCCGATTTTATGTCCCTCATTACACCTCACAGGAGGCGCGTCTTTGTTTTTATCACGCCTCCGTCTTAAAGTCGCAGCTACCCAGTTGTGTGGGTGTTAGGTGTTGGAACATGGCGTCTGTACGGTCTCGGTTCAGGGCGCACACGGTGTGCGTTCGTAAAAACGAGAGGCACGGGGGACTTTTATTTGTTTTGCATGTAAAGGGAAATTTCTCCAGGTGCTTTTTGAAGTGCTTCTGCGAGGGTGAGAAGAAGATGGAGAGTGAAAGCTGATAGGAATTTCCCTTCTTTTTATTAGTAATGGTGTTTTCACTACTACTACAGGGGGTAAAAGTGGCAAAACAAACTGTTTCACACTTTCACACAGCCTGCTGCTGCTTCTTTCCCTTTCAAGCTGGTTTTATTTTGCTGTTTATACTTATGTATACTATATTTTGCATGCATGTTGTTTAAATTAGTATTTTGTTTTGTGTCTAAGGATGCGTCTACTGTGATTTTGCTATTTCTCGACCACAACATTGCCTGGTTATGTGTGTGTGTGTATATATATATATATATTTAGAAACAATCATTTGGTATTAGCATTTATTTTTTGCATTGTTTGAACTCAGTGCCCACACTCTGTGGGCTAAATAAACATGCAACACCCTAGCACACTTCCGGCGTTTTTTGCATCTGAAACTCTTAAACGAAGAATCAGTTTCCTGTTTAAAAAGTACCTCTTATCAAATAATATGCTACTTCAAAATTAAGGAGTCACTTAAATTCTATAATATTAGATCTTTCAAAATGAAATTTCATTTTCAAATTGACGTACCTACTTAGAGCAAAAGTTCTCCAATTCTAATTTTGACACCCTTTAAGACTAATATACAGCTCTGGAAAAAAATGAAGAGAGCACTTCAGCTTCTGAATCGGTTTCTCTGATTTTGCTATTTATAGGTTTATGTTTGAGTAAAATGAACATTGTTGTTTTATTCTATAAACTACAGACAACATTTCTCCCAAATTACAAATAAAAATATTCTCATTATTTGCAGAAAATGTGAAATAATGCAAAGATAAAACAAGTTTTAAGAATTCAGAAATTAATATTTGGTGGAATAACCCTGATTATTACTCACAGTTTTTAATCATGCATCTTGGCATCATGTTCTCCTCCACCAGTCTTACACACTTTGGATAACTTTATGCTGCTTTTTTATGTCTATGTAGTTAGTTAGCTAACTAACTAACAAAAAAAGTGTGTTTTCTTGATAAGGTTTGTGCATCCTGCACTTTTATTTGTACACAAGGGGGCCTAGCTTTACACAAATTTCAGCTTGAATATATTTCTAGTGGATATTTCTTGTGTTTTGTATATTAAAGATGTTATTAAGACCTGCTTCAATAAAATTTCTTCAATGCTTATTAATTTCCCCTCTAACATGACAATTCACAAAAATCTCAACAGCCACAATTAATGTACTATAAGACGCCCAAGCATTTGAGCGTGGGCACGGCCCACCCATCTCTGTCTCTGCCCACTTTGCTCTTTTTCATGGGCTGCACCCACATGCCAGTGGTTTCCACCAAAAGAGGGTAAATGAGAGACCCTCAAAAGAGGCTGAGGGGCGTTTTTTCATCAGTGCAGTTTTATATTTCAAGGACTTTTCTATAAGTACATGTACTGATTTTAAAGCTACAGATCTTTAATATGTATTTACATAATAAATACAGCTCTGGAAAAAAAAAATGAAGGTCGCACTTCAGTTTCTGAATCAGTTTCTCTGATTTTACTATTTATAGGTTTATGTTTGAGTAAAATGAACATTGTTGTTTTATTCTATAAACTACAGACAACATTTCTCCCAAATTCCAAATAAAAATATTCTCATTTAGAGCATTTATTTACAGATAATGAGAAATGTCTGAAATAACAAAAAAGATGCAGAACTTTCAGACCTCAAATAATGCAAAGAAAACAAGTTCATATTTATAAAGTTTTAAGAGTTCAGAAATAATCAATATTTGGTGGAATAATCCTGATGGTTTTTAGCATCATGTTCTCCTCCTCCACCAGTCTTACACACTGCTTTTGGATAACTTTAGGCTGCTTTACTCCTGGTGCAAAAATTCAAGCAGTTCAGTTTGGTGGTTTGATGGCTTGTGATCATCCATCTTCCTCTTGATTATATTCCAGAGGTTTTCAATTTGGTAAAATCAAGAAACTCATCGTTTTTAAGTGCTCTCTTACTTTCCCAGAGCTGTATATGTACTATATAAACGCTGATGCTGAAAGTTCTTAAGCCCGTGTTTTATTTGAAGGACTTTAACCCAGTAGCAGCTGTCAAAACTCCGGATCCTTTAGGGAAAACAGGTTCTGTAAATTAGCTGTAGGCCTCGTGTCGTATATCCTGGGACGTACAGATAATGATCAGTTACGTTACTTGATGTGGATATGTGTGTCTGCAGTGATTATAGGGGTTTGTGTATGTTTAGTAAGGTTGGCCACACACAGGAGTGTAATTACGCTTCATCCCGGAGAGGGAGAGTTGCCAGCTTTGGCTCTGCTCACCAGTTTATGCCTAGTTCTCCAGTTAACTGCCGTGTTGAACTTTCTTGGGTTTGTGACCATCTGCTCAGGATGGGATGCGTCATGACTGCATGTAAACAAATCGCCTGCTTGTTAACCTTTTGTTAACTGGAGCTGACAGATGGCCCAAAAGTGTGTCTGTGTGATGGTTTTCAGGATGAAGTCTGTGAGTCCTGTGGCTGGTGGCTGGACTGTTCTTTTTGTAAGTTGCTTATTGGCTATGTTTACATTAGAGCTGCAACTAATGATTAGTTTGGTAGTCGACTAATCTGATGATTATTTATTCGATTAGTCGATTAGTTGATTAGTCAACGATTATTTCTGCAATGTTCCCTATCTCTGAAAACAATAAAACAGCTTAACATGAGGATTTAAAGGCATTTAAATATATGGATGTTGTTTAAATGCGGCAAGTACTGATATTTAATGAATAAATATGTAATCTGTTGTGTTTGGGCACATTTAGAGACACAGATTAAGTTGAGTTTACCCTTTGTCAAGTAAGTATTTACCTATCTTCCATTGCACGTCTGTGTAATGCAGTACTGTTACAAATTAACGATTAATCTACAAATTCAATTAATCAACATTGTCGATTATATCGACTAATCAATGCAGCCCTAGTTTCGAGTTAGGCCTGTCACAATAAATACATTATCGACTTCAATAAATGGATATAACCTTAATCATTTTTAATAATCGTGATATCATCCATTGTGTTTGCACTTACAAAGTGCACTTGCATATATCGTGACTGGGCGTGACCCACAAGTGCAAAAGCACAGAGAGACACATACACAGACACAGGAAGTAAATAAACTCAATTTTTTATTTTTTTTATTAGGAAAAATGGAAAAATCTACACCAAAAACAGACTTAAAGAAACATAGTAACAGCCCAGTGCGGCTGTAGTTACTTAACTCTAGTGTCTCTTGGGTTCGCATTGCCTCCGACTTCCTCTCAACATCAGCGTATCTCTTGAGTAAAAGCCAAGGTCCAACGCTGGCCAGCTGGGACAGACCAGGGCTGCACGTCATGGTGTAGGGGCAGACCCATGTTTCCCCTACTATATCATTTATGACTATAACCTATTTTGGATGAAGTTGGGAACTTTTCTGGTTCCAAAATTAGATATGTGAACAAGAAGGGGAAGTTTATTGTCTTTATTAAAAGGATAGAGTTCCTTTGTTATGATATTATGTTATGTCAATTTATTAGTGCCATTTAATGGTCTTAAAAAGCTGACAATATCGTTTATCGCAAAAAAATTGTCGCAATAATATCGCCAAGATTATCGTTATCGCGTAAATATCACCCACCCCTAGTCTGAATAAAGCACATTTTAGTTTCTGGGAAGTGAATTAGTGTTGTAAGGTATATTGAAATGAAAAGAGAAATGACCTGTTTTATTATTACATAGTAAATGAGGACCCCCAATCCCAAATTTAGACAGCAGTTATTAGTGCATATTTTGTCTGTGTCAAAATGTAGTGGTGATTAAATTATGCACTAGTGTTGACTGAAGGAAGTACAGGTTAACAGCAGCTCCTCATTTAAACAAGACTCTGGGAAAACTGGGACTTTCAGTGTTTCTAAAAATACACTGTTCAGGACATCACTGTCAAAATAAATTAAATAAAATAAGGTGAGAGTGTACTGCCATCCAATCAGAGACCTGTAACTATGCAGGTTCTGCAGTTACTACACTGTTGGTATTCCCAGGCTGTTTTTAATTGGTTTAAATATTGGTCCTTAAATATTGTACTTAAATAAATCTACTGTAAATTTATCAAGGTATAAATACTTACATACAGCTCTGGGGGGAAAAAGTGAAGAGAGCACTTCAGTTTCTGAATCAGTTTCTCTGATTTTGCTATTTATAGGTTTATGTTTGAGTAAAATGAACATTGTTGTTTTATTCTATAAACTACAGACAACATTTCTCCCAAATTCCAAATTAAAAAAATATTGACATTTAGAGCATTTATTTGCAGAAAATAACAAAAATGAGAAATGGCTGAAATAACAAAAGATGCAGAGCTTTCAGACCTCAAATAATGCAAAGAAAAAAACAAGTTCATATTCATAAAGTTTTAAGAGTTCAGAAATAATCAATATTTGGTGGAATAATCCTGGTGGTTTTTAATCACAGTTTTTAATCATGCATCTTGGCATCATGTTCTCCTCCACCAGTCTTACACACTGCTTTTGGATAACTTTATGCTGCTTTACTCCTGGTGCAAAAATTCAAGCAGTTCAGTTTGGTGGTTTGATGGTTTGTGATCATCCATCTTCCTCTTGATTATATTCCAGAGGTTTTTATTTTGGTAAAATCAAAGAAACTCATCATTTTTTGGTGCTCTCTTATTTTTATCCAGAGCTGTAAGAATATGTCTCTTTCAGTCTTAAGAATGAGAAGTGGAAGAATATAAAGTGTTGATGGTTCACTCTCGCCCATTTGCCATTTGCCACTGTGAGCAGGTGTCTGTCTGTGTGCGGGCCGTGTGGGGTGTCTCTTTCTCAAGCCCTGTATCTCTGAGCTGTCTGTCTGCTCGGGCCGTGGGCGTTGATTGAGCAGCCCTGGCTGCGGGTGGAGAGACAGGAACTTGTAGTGTGTGGGCAGTGTTGTTTAGATTAGCTTTTCATGTGTGCTTGTCGTCCACTGAGCCTTTTTCATCTCCCTGAATCTGTGCTGGAGCTGCTGCTGCTGCTGCTGCTGTGGTCAAAACCCTGCTGTCTCTCTCTCTCTCTGTCTGTCTGTCTGTCCTTTTCTCACTCTCTTTTTCTGTCTTTCTTTCTTTCTTTCTCTCTCTCTCTTTCTCACTCTCTGTCTCTGTCTTTCTCTCTCAATTCAATTCAAAGAAGCTTTATTGACATGACGATAGTAAATTATAGTGTTACCAAAGCTTTAATTGATTATTTAACTGATTAATTAATTGTAAACAATTTATCAGTTTACAACAATACAGACATAAACATTTCACATATACATAATACATTCACAAAACAATTTAAGTTAATTAGACATTAATCATCATTGTAATTGATCTTTTGGATATAATATATATGATTATCTCTGTATTAGAACCTGGTGACAGTACAGTACTCTCTATCTCTCTCTCTCTCTCTCCATCTATCTCTCTCTCATCCTCTCCCTCGCTCCATCTCCCTTTGTTGTTTACATCTTGGTGTGTGTGTGTGTGTGTCTCTCAGAGAGTAGCACTGTCATTGAGAGCTTCTCATGCTGTCATAGTGACTCTGAGCTGCAATCCTTCTCTAAGCACTCCACTACTCACAGCACTAGGGCTGGGCAATATGACCCTAAAATAATATCATGATATTTCATGGTATTTTCACGATAACGATACTCTTAGCGATATGACAAAACACTGAGTTAAAAAGTATATACTTCAAGAATACACTACTGCAACAAAATGAAAATTACATTTTATTATTGCATATAATATGATAATAAGGCACACCCCTAACTGAGATATTAAAAATACAAGAATTTTATCAGATTTACAGTAACAGAAGTCAATGATCCAGAATATCATGATGATGATAATAATAATAATGCATTTCAAATATCTCCATATATCCAGGATTAAAGTAAAATAAATGATACTGTACAGATATAATCTGTCTCTAGTAGATATATAATGGGAAATGAGAACAGTGTGATTTTTTCTTTTTATAAAAACAGTAAAAAAGTAGAACCCTGATGTGATAATTAGGGGTCGGTGATATGATACCATATTTTAAGGTATAATATCAATAATCACCATATTAAAAAATGTTCATGATATTAATGCATACAATACGATATGTACTACGATACTACTATTTATCATATTTATAAGTCTACTTGAAATAATATTTTTTCTAGCCTAATCACTTTTTATTATTTATTATTTCCTGACATGCATCCTTCAACTGTGTCATGGCAAACATTTTGAATAAAAGATATTTTTATTTATTTACGCTGAGCTAGTTCTGTTTGATATTTTCTAAAATTGTTTTAATTACTTTAATAATTTACTCAGACTGAGTGGACAAAATATGCTTTAAAGCCAAGTATGTAAAATATGAGCTACATTAAGTGAAATGTATATTATTCATTGTTGAACACTCAGTGTTAAAGACTAAGCACCACCTAAAGTACCTCTATGAAGATTTTACATTATTGTAGCTTCTAAAAATGTCAAAGTGAATAATAAATGACACAGGCTCTGCTCTGCAATGTTTTTAGAGCTTTAATCACAGTTCTTAGATGTTGAAAGTGTTTTAAATGCCAGTCTTAACTGCCTTATGCATCTTATAGTAAATATATATACATATATTTAATTTATATTCAGTTTTGGGCTTTTGTAATTTGTGCAAATGGTTGCAATTAATTCATATCATTTGGTTTGCCATTTTAACACAATTTTATTGGTTTATTCTCACGGCCCGGCCCACCGCAGACACTAACACCCTGCTCAGTTAACCCCTTAAACCACAGCCCTGTTGTTGACTTTCAGTCCTGCTTAATATTCAGTATAGTGCTGCACCGATACTGATACTGTATCGATATTGGCACCAATACTGGAGTTTGCACACAATATCAGTATCCCGAATTAACCATGAAGTAGTTACTACTGGCTAAATAACAAAGATGCAGAGAAAACAAGTTCATATTCATAAAGTTTTAAGAGTTCAGAAATCAATATTTGGTGGAATAACTCTGGTTGGTTTTTAATCAGTTTTCATGCATCTTGGCATCATGTTCTCCTCCAGGTTATTTGCTGATACTCCCAAAAACTGTAAACTCTCTACCTCAGTAACTGCTGTGATGTTCTATATGTTACAGTATGTTACACATCTCTGCACCTTATCCTCACAATACACTTTATTATACCGTATCGGTACTGCACTGTCCTGTCTTTTAAATGGTCTTATCTTTTGTATTTATTGTAGTGTTAGTTTACGTTGCACTATCATCACACCTTCCACTTTATGTTGTCTATTGCTTGTTGTTCCATGTTGCACCATGGTTCCGGAGAAACGTAATTTCACTAAAATGTGTACCTGTACTCAGACGTAATAACAATAAAAGCCTCCTGACTTGACTTGACTTGACTTGACTTGACTCCACCAGTCTTACACACTGCTTTTGGATAACTTTATGCTGCTTTACTCCTGGTGCAAAAATTCAAGCAGTTCAGTTTGGTGGTTTGATGGTTTGTGATCATCCCTCTTCCTCTTGATTATATTCCAGAGGTTTTCAATTTGGTAAAATCAAAGAAACTCATCATTTTTAAGTGCTCTCTTATTGCAATATTGCTTGAAATAACCTAGTTATTCATTATAAATTATTCTGTCTATTCATTTATTCAGCCAAATTTGTATTTCACACATTTCAGCTGCTGCCATGGGGAGCATCCCTACTTATTAATTAGATTACATAGAAATTTCACATATTAGCACATTATTTATCATTAACAGATGAGTGTAGATGGTAGCAGTTTTATGCTGCTATAAATAGAACTGAAATAAAATGCCCAGCAAGACTTCAACACACTAAATCAACAGAAAATACTGTGTATCAGTGTGTGGAGTGTGGAGAAGACCCTGACATTAATCATCCTGTTAAGGAAGCAAAAGCTGGAGTTCATTTGTATGGATTACCTGCTGGATCCAGCTGTAACACCTGCTTACTCAGGTCTGCTCAGGTCTTTAGCATGCAGAATTCATTACTGTCTAAATCTGACGGTGGAGATGCTCGCCGGTGTTCAGTGTCTTCAGGCTGTGAAGCATCTTCATTAATTTTACACTAAACAAACATAATTTATTATCTTTGACAGTTTTTTGCGATCAGACTGACAGATTTTCATGTTAACTCTTTGGAATATTCAATACCTCATTCCATCGTTTTTAAATTCATTTTAAACAGGTTTTAGTTGCTGCTCATGAATATTCATGAATATTCATATGTGCAAATATATTGCCTCTGATTGGCTAACAGCAGTGAAGCAGAACACACCTACCTGTCTCCCCCCACAGTCAATTTTACAGCTATAAAACTCTAAAACTCAAAGGACAAAATGTCTTCAGAGATACAGCCATAGTTATAAAGATACAGCACTGAGTGCTAGGTAAAGTTAACCTGAGCCCGAGCTTAGCCTCGGCTCCCATTCCATCCAATGGCGTTAGCTTAGCCTCGACTACCATTCCATTTTATGGAGTAAGCTTAGCATGGGTTCCAATTACATTCAATAGAGTTAGCTTTGCCTCGACTACCGTTAAATTACATGGCGTTAGCTTAGCATGGTTTCCCTTTATATTCAATGGCACTAGCTTAGCTTAGGCTCCCATTACTTTTAATGGCGGAATCAACTGGAGATCCGATTTAAACCTACAGTTACTTACACAAGATAGCTAACACTAACTAGCTCAGTGAACAGAAGCTGTAAGCTCCGCCTGTGGGCAAATTTAACACTTTACTTAACGTCAGACTCGAGCGGCCCTGCAGCCAAGCTGAGCCCGAGCTTAGCCTCAGCTCCCATTCCATCCAATGGTGTTAGCTTAGCCTCTACTACTATTACATTTTATGGAGTAAGCTTAGCATAAGTTCCAATTACATTTCATAAAGTTAGCTTGGCCTCGGCTACTATTACATTTTATGGAGTAAACTTAGCATAAGTACCAGTTACATTCAATGGAGTTAGCTTAGCCTCTACTACCATTTACATTTTATGGAGTAACCTTAGCATACCAATTACATTCAATAGAGTTAGCTTAGTCTCGGCTACCATTACATTTTATGGTGTTAGCTTAGCATAGTTTCCCTTTACATTTAATAGAGTTAGCTTAGCCTCTACTACCATTACATTTTATGGAGTAGGCTTTGCATAATTTCCAATTACATTCAATAGAGTTAGCTTGGCCTCGACTACCGTTAAAATACATGGCGTCAACTTAACATGGTTTTCCTTTACGTTTAATGGTGTTAGCTTAGTTTAGGCTCCCATTACTTTCAATGGCTTTAGACATTTGGGCAGTTTCACCAGGTCAAAGCCTGGTGTCCGCTTTATATCATAAAATCTAATGCAAATGGCGCAATTTTGACAGATGTTCTGTCGAGTTAAGCTGCCTTGTCAAACCGTGCTCCCATAGTGTATATTTATTTAAGGTCTTGGTAAACGCAGAATCAACCAGAGATCCGATTTAAACCTACAGTTACTTACACAAGATAGCTAACGCTAACAAGCTCAGTAAACTGTAGAAAGCTGTAAGCTCTGCCTGTGGGCGGTCCTGAGCCGAGTGAGGGCATACAGTCACTGGTTGATGTCAACATTTTACACCTCTCTGATCAAACTACTTTCTTAATTTACAATTATTCTTTTGCATTGTTTTAATTTGACTTCTCTTTGTTTTAATCATGTTGAATCATGTTTTAATCGTGCTTTATTTTTATTTTATTTTTTATATCCATTTTTATTGTTACATGTATTTGTAATTTGACCTCTCTTTGTATTTTTGTGTAATTTGTAAAGCACTTTGAATTACTATTGTGTATAATAGGTGCTTTATTAATAAACTTGCCTTGCCTTGCCTACTGCAGACAATGGAGGCTGAGAAACAGTTTCATATTCAGCATGCATATAAAACTCTGAGATCTATAGTATTTTACAAATAATAAGAAAAAGTGGATTTTGGCGGAAGGAGACGTTTAAGTACATGCATGTCCTGCAGTGTAAGCCCAGTGAGAGATCTGAGGAGTGTGGGCTTCAGTGGAACAGTTCCATTGCTTCTAAAATAGGTTTGGAATTGTGACCTACCTAAACTGTGGTGACAGAATTAGATCAGAAGAACTATAAATGGCTTGTTGTAATAAGTGCTCCTCCCACTATTCCTTGTCCTAGGCTTTAGAGTAGCCTGCAAAATATTATGTAATCCTGTTTTGCTGAGATCCAATCACTGTATTTGTACAGCTTCACTATGTGGAGCAATTATCAGATGATGTATGTGTGTATGTGCTGACAGAGACACTAGCTGGGTATATTATTAACTGAGGATGCTCTAGTGTGGGAGCTGTGGCCTAATGCTGATATCCTGATTATTTCTGTATTATATCAGCTGATGAGATACAGCTCTGGATAAAAATAAGAAACCACTTAAAAATGATGAGTTTCTTTGATTTTACCAAATTGAAAACCTCTGGAATATAATCAAGAGGAAGATGGATGATCACAAACCATCAAACCACCAAACTGAACTGCTTGAATTTTTACACCAGGAGTAAAGCAGCATAAAGTTATCCAAAAACAGTGTGTAAGACTGGTGGAGGAGGACATGATGCCGTGATGCATGAAAAAAAACTGTGACTAAAAACCACCAGGGTTATTCCACCAGATATTGATTATTTCTGAACTCTTAAAACTTTATGAATATGAACTTGTTTTCTTTGCATTATTTGAGGTCTGAAAGCTCTGCATCTTTTTTTTGTTTTCAGCCATTTCTCATTTTTCAAATTTTCTGCAAATAAATGCTCTAAATGACAGTATTTTTATTTGGAATTTGGGAGAAATGTAGATACAAAATAATGAATAGTAATAAAAAAATAATAAATCATAGTAAAGAAGAGAAAGCATTTGATCCTAAATATAATTATACAAAATATTTGTGTTAGACAGATACAGCTTATTTGTATTCGTTTAGGATTAACCACTGAATAAAAAGCCTATGCATGCAACAGGCCTCATTCTATTCAAATTAAATATTTATATGTGAAGAGCTATTAACTTTTATTACATTGATCTCAATGTGCTGAGATGATGTGTACAAGTTGTGAGGTGTTATCTTGTGACTTAGGATGAACATTGGCTATGTGACAAGGCATTACCACACAAAGTGGACAGTGCAGTGGGTGGTAATTGTGGTAAATGGTAGCATCTGGCTAGAATTGACTGTGCAACAAGTCAGTGCAGCAGCCTGTAGCTTCTAAAGAATGTGGCAAAAGTCATGGGACATAAGCTAGTTTCTCTCCCTTGAATTCTGGCATACCAGTGTAGTTTTAAATAGAGTTTACGCCACAATGCCCAGCAATGTCAGCTTAATAACAGCCTATTTTATGTTTGCGTTTTGAGTATGACTGCATTGTTCTTGTTTGCATTTATTTCATTTTATTTTTGAGAATGTTTCATTTGTTTTTGGCAGTGAATAGAACTTCTTGATTTGTATTTGCAAGCAGTAGAAATGGTTTGCAGAGCTGATAGGGGGATACCTTATTTGGTTTCATGTTGAGAAGAACTATCATTATGTGTGTTCTGTGCCCTCAAGCTCTGTGTTTGTCATGAAAATGGGTCGTAACTGAATGAATCAGCAAACGAAAGCTAAACGGTTCTGTGGTGATCACCTTGGGACTGGTTTGAGTCAGAAGGTGACTCATGCATCAACAGTACCTCACGTAAAAGCAGTGAACTGCAGAAATGTGAGTAATGTCTGATTTTTCTCCTGATTATTCTTATTTTTCTTATTGATTTTAATAGGAAGAAGCATTTGGAGGCTTCAGTGCGCAGAGTGAAAACGGAAGAATACAGAGTCCAGGGACCTCACCAGGTTAGTGTTTTTAACATCATGTTTAACTGTCTTTAATTTACAACATGCAAATTGTTATTTTACTGTAAAATAAATGTAAAAATTGATTAATGTAGATACAAATATGTAGGGCTGAACGATTAATCGTTTTTGTTGTATAGAAATTGCGATTTGAATGGATGCGATTTTATTAGCCAATAGCTTGCAGGTGTGTCGTCACATGTGCCTTGACGTCACCACATTTGTAGTCCGTAGAGTGCTGGGGATTGTAGTGTTTGGGCTAATCATAGTCACTCCCATACTCAACAGGAATGACGGGAGGCGCAGAATATGGTGACGTCTTCATATTTATGTCTTATCATTTAGTTCTGTCCAATAAAAAAAAAATTAAAGCTGTGACACATTTTTAAGTAAATGTGATTTAATAAGAAAAAAGTAAAGATTGAGATGCATATTTGGTATATACACACAACTAACATAAGTAAAACTGACAACTTATATATGATAGATTTGATGTTAACCACTAATACAGGTTTAGGGTTTAAATTGCAATCGCAAGATTTTGCAGAAAAATCACAATTAGATATTTTACCCAAATCATGCAGCCCTACAAATATGTTAAATCTGCCAGATTAAAAATGTAATTGAATTTTTCCAGTGCTTAATGGTGCATGCTACTACTGTGCATTTACATCTGATAATAAGAGTTTGTTTCTGAATTTTCGGAATGAATTATTATTATTATTTTTTAGTTACTCCAACGCCGGAAAAGAAACCCAGAGGCCGTCCCCCAAGAGCAACCTTACCGAAGTCGGCTGCTGCATCCGAACCCAAACCTCTGTCTATCATCACAGTTCCTAACACAGAAAAGGTAAAACGGCCACCAGGTAGACCGCCTGGCTCTGGTGAAAAAAGAAGAGGCCGTCCCCCTGCGTCGGCCGCCCAGAAATGGATGCAAGGTGGCCATGTGTTACCTAACGACAGTAGGGATGCTGAGCTTGAACACAGCTCAAGTGGCGCAATTCGCAAGGACGCGGTGGAGGATGAGCGGGAAAAGAAGGCCACAAAGCGAACTCCCCTCGGGTCCGTGCAGCAGCAGGGACCTGAGGCCAAGCTGCCCAAAGTGGGCCGCGATTCCAAGGTGACCAAACTGAAGCGACTTCGGGATGTAAAGCTGAGCCCCCTTAAATCCGGCCTCTTAAAGGGTGTCCCAGTCCCTGTTGTGCCAAGGCGGAGGCGTGGTAGACCTCCTTCTGCCGAGCGCCTAAAAGCCGAGGCTGCCGCTGCTGCTGCCCAGGTTTCTACCTCCACAGTCCCAGAGTTGTCTGCGGCAGAGCCTGGCACTGCCAAACAAAAGGCCTTCAGGGTTCGCCCAGATCGAGATTCGGACCCCCGCACTCCACAGCATCTCAAGCTCAGGGCCTCTCATCCTGCTGATGAACGCACTAGCTCAGATCCCAACGATTCCTTATCGACAGATCCAGCGACACCTACGAAACACGGAAGGCCTATAGGTTTACGGCAAAGCCCTCGCCATATCAAACCTGTGCGCATTGTGCCACCTACCAAACGCACTGATGCCACAATCGCAAAGCAGTTACTGCAGCGGGCTAAGAAAGGGGCACAGAAGAAGAAATTGTTAGAGAAGGAGACCCAGGTGGGTACCCAGGGAACAACTGGCATGGAGGCGGGAATTATGAGGAGGAGAAGAACACAGCTGAAGAACATTCGCCAATTCATCATGCCTGTAGTGAGTACAGTCTCCCTGCGCATCATTAAGACCCCAAAGCGTTTCATTGAGGACGAAGCCAGCTTTGGCACTCCACCCCCACACATGAAAATTCCACGATTGGAGTCCACGCCAGCTCCACCACCCCAGACCTCAGCAGCAGCAGCATCATCGTCGTCTCCATCTCCTACTCTTGTTTCCACAGCTCCATCAACAACAGCAACAACTGGAAATGCATCTATCCCTGGGGCAGGAACTGCTGTCGACACCCTCCCTCCTCCACCGCCCCCTGCCCCAACTGTGAGCTCCACTGTTGTTGCAGCTGCGAATCTCCTCAACAACAGTACCTGCAACAACAGCAACGGCCGTTTCAGTAGCAGTGCTGCGTCCTGTGGCTCTAGTGCCGTGTCCCAACATTCCTCCCAGCTGTCCTCTGGAGAATCTTCCCGCTCCAGCAGCCCCAGTCTGGATGACTCCTCCTGCGACTCCCAGGTCTCAGACGGTACCCAAGCTCTCTCGGAGGAGCCTGACCATTCCCCTTCCTCTCAGGGTGAGAGGGAGGAGGCTAGTATGCACCATGCGCCGCATCCCTTGTCTCCTCCGTCGGAGCCCGAGACGGAGCACATGGTGTTAATGGAGCCAGCCCGACGAGGACGCAGAGGTCACGGGCTCAGGAGCGGAAACCTTGTGTCACGTGGGCGAGGAAATCTGATAAGCGATAGAAAGAAGGCCATCATCAGCCCTGCCACAGGTGTACTGATGTCCACCTCTCAAGCAGGATCACAACAGGCTTCTTCTACAGCCTCTTCTTCCTCCTCTCCACCACCACCTCCTCTCCTGACTCCTCCTCAGCCTCCTCAGTCAGCCTCATCCAATGCACCTGCCATCAGTGAACATCATCCCCACTCTGCTTGGATCATGCCCCATCCTATTGCCCCCTTCCTAACTTCTCCTCCGATACTTGCTGGTTCCCACGACAAACGGCGCGCCATACTCCGGGAGCCCACATTCCGCTGGACGTCCGTGTCACGCTCAGAGCAATACTTCTCCTCTGCAAAGTATGCAAAGGAGGGCCTTATTCGCAAGCCCATCTTCGATAACTTCCGCCCTCCGCCGCTCACAGCTGAAGACGTAGGGTTGATGCCTCCTGGCCCTGGTGGAGGTGGTGTGGCACAAGGAAGTTTCCCTACGTCGGGTGGGGCAGCTGGGTCAGGCACCAGGCTGTTTTCACCTCTGCATCACCACCACCAGCATCCCTCGTCTCGTTTTGAGCCGCCACTCCAGAAACGCAGTCCGCTGCTACGTGCTCCTCGCTTCACTCCCAGTGCTGCCCACTCCCGGATCTTCGAATCGGTCACTCTACCATCTTCCTCTGGGAGCAGTCCTGGCTCTCTCTCTCCTCTTCAGGCCACGTCACCATCCAACAGGACGCTACGACGCAGGAAGAGGAGGCCGTTTGGGCTTTCACGTGGACAACCCAGGTCACCGTCGCACTCCATGACCACAAGGAGCAGTCAGTCAGGATCTCAATCTGGAAAAGGCTCCTCTGAACTCTCCACACTAACCAGTTCTGTACCCACAAGTGTAACTGGCAGCTCTAGCCCTTTACCTGGGGTTGCAGTTAGTCCCATTGCTCCAAGTGCCTTAACTCAGACCCCCTTCAACACCTTTCCTCCAGGCTCCCTTGGCCCAATCAGTCACGGAGCCTCTGATGGCCGAAGAGCAGCCGGGTGCCTCGGTGTTGGTGGGAGTTCAGCCTCTTCCTCTTCACAGCTCTTCCCTCGTTTCGCTTCCAGTCCCCAAAGTCCAAGCGGGAGCGCTGGTAAAGCAGGGAGAGAGCGGAGTGTCTCCACTTCACGAGACACCTTCCCCAAGGAGAAAGAGAGAGAGACGGAGAAAAGCAGAGAGCGAGAAAAGGAGAATAAAAGAGAGGGGAAGAAAGACTGGGAAAGAAAAGGGAAGAATCTCGCTTCCGAGGGTCCAACCAATTCCACTGCAAGCCTTTTTGCCGTGGACGGCAAAGAAGTTGAAGAATCTTTCACGCAGAAAAGGACTACCGGGCAAAAGAAATCCGTGTCTGTTGAGGCAGAGGCTTCAGTCGTTGAGGCTAGTGCGGTACAGTCAGTAAGGGCTTTGTTGTCGAAGGGACGTCTGTCCAAAAAAGGCAGATCATCGGAGAAAGGTGTGGAACCTGAGGGAATAGAGAAGGACAAGGACAAAGACAAAGAGAGATCAAGTGTGCCCGTTCAGCTAGGGCAGTCTGGAAAACCCCCCAGCACAACATCGCTAGGTACCGTGCTGGCTCATGCTGAAAAACAGCCGGTCACAGATAGGCGTGTGGCAGGTCTGCTGAAAAAGGCGAAAGCCCAGCTTTACAAGATAGAGAAGAGCAAATCGATGAAAACAGCCGATCAGCCTAAAGTGCAGGTTGGTTTCTTGAACTTTTTTGTACAGCACCAAATGACAAAAAACTACCGTAATTTTCGCAGTATAAGGTGCACTTATACTATAAATAAATCCTTTATTTTCCCCGGTTTAGTTCTCCAGCAGTATTAGCATTAGCTGCTAACCCCGCTAAGCTATAGCTCTTTGCCCAGTTCAGAAGTAAGTATTATCAGCCTGTACCCTGCTGTTAACCCTGGACAGCACTGCTGGAGCATAATTAGCAATAGACGCTGACCACATCGTTAGCTCTTTTGCTGTTCAGAGGCGAGTATATCACACTGTTGTAGTCTGTGTGATTACCATGTTAAAACAAGCTTCTTGGAATGAACCGCTAGCTAATATTGCCCTGGCTTACTGGAACACTCAGGGTTCCTCAGTGTAGCTCTGTCGAGTGGCTAGTGGTTAGCCGCTAATGCTAATGCTGAAGCTAATGCTCCAGCTTTAGTGTAAAACTGTAAATCTAAGCTCTAAATAAACGGAAGCTCTTTACTCACCCAACTAACAGTTTTCAGGAGAGAAATCTGTGTAGATTAACATTCAGTGCTCGTTTGACCTGTCTGACTCGTCTAAAAACGTTTTCTTTTATTTTAAGAATTACAGTTTTGTTTACTTAACTTACCTGAATTTAGAAGGAAGACATGACAACACCCCTGTTCCTACTACTAGTTACTGGTTACTAGTGTCTCATAAAATGCTGCTTATAATCTGGTGCACCTTATAGTGCGAAAAATACAGTAATTTGATTGCGGATAACTAACCCTATTTATTGGCTTCCATTTGTTCAAAGTGCATTTATAAACATTTCTGTGCACAGGGTCAGGAGAGTGATTCTTCTGAGACTTCAGTTCGTGGTCCACGAATCAAGCACGTGTGCCGTCGTGCAGCAGTAGCATTGGGTCGCAACCGTGCTGTGTTTCCAGATGACATGCCCACCCTTAGTGCCTTGCCATGGGAGGAGAGAGAAAAGATCCTGTCTTCCATGGGTAATGATGGTGAGTAACTTACCGCATCTTATCTGCATCTTATTATCTTATTTTTTCATGACAGTTGCATTCTCAAACTTGATTTTTCTTCACTGATTCTTATTTTTTTTATTTCTATTGTAGACAAATCTTCAGTGGCAGGGTCAGAAGAAGCGGAGCCATCCACCCCTCCCATTAAGCCAGTAACGAGGCACAAAACAGTCCAGGAAGCCCCGCCCAGAAAGGGGCGGCGCTCACGACGCTGTGGGCAGTGTCCTGGTTGCCAGGTCCCAGAGGACTGTGGCGTTTGCACCAACTGTCTGGATAAGCCCAAGTTCGGGGGACGCAACATTAAAAAGCAATGCTGCAAGTAAGTATGATCCTGAGCTTGGAATTATGCCACTATGATTAGAAGATCCCCAGTTCGAATCACGGTCATGCAGCTTGCCATCAGCTGCCGGAGCCCTGAGAGAGCCCCACAATAGGCCTTGCTCTCTCTCTGGGTGGGTACAGTACAGTAGATGGCACTCTCTCTTTCCCCTCATCACTCCTAGGGTGATGTGGATCAGCACAAGGCTGCGTCTGTGAGCTGATGTATGAGAATCGAGTCGGTGCATCTGCAGCAGCAGTTTCAAAATGAGGCGGAGTCTGACTTCACATGAGAAATGAGATAATAATTAGAGATAAAATAAAAATATAATAATAAAAATAGTGTCTTAAGTGTCTTTGCCTTTTGTCTTGCCTAATACTAATTGATGTATTTCTTAAGTGCTCACATGTATTTCTTTAATGTCACTACCATGCACCTTTTAAAAGAGCATAAAAATAAAAAATGAAGTAAGCCATATAAAGAATAACAGTTTTATTAAACTTTGGAAATGTTCTTATAAAACAGTTAAGGACCACGCTGGCAGTGAGGATGCATGCCAGCTATTCTACACAGTGCTCTGTGTGTGTGTGTGTGTGTGTGTGTGTGTGTGTGTATATATATATATATATATATATATATATATATATATATAAAGGCACGGCACTAATTACTGCACATTTTTCATCAGTGTTGTGTTTAACTGTGAAAGTCAGATGTTGCCGCTCCAAGTTCTGCGAATGACATGTTTATTTTGGGTTCAACATCAGAATGCATTTAAAAAAAGTGAGTCGAGAGCTTTGGGTGCATAGATATGGTGGCTCGCTGTATTTTGTGATGGTGTGCCAGTGGCAACGAGCGTAAATAGTAAATGATGCGATCTTTCTGTGCGTACCTTATTAGTTAACTCCATAAAATCCTAAAGACTTACACTACAAATATTAGCACCTAAAAGGAATCAGCTGACAGGAATCAAACTTGGTGACAGTATAAATAAGTGTGGAATTAATTTTTAATTAATATTACTGTTGCTATTTCTACTTATGTGTTGTTATATAATTGATAACTGCTTAATAAAGGGTTTTAAAGTATTTGCAACCTAATTATTAACTATTAGTAAACTCCTTTATAAACCATCCTTTATAAGGGTAGTCTTATTTTAAAATGATACCGAGCATCTGTATAGAGTAGACCGATTGAGGCCATTCCAAATTAAAAAAAATCTATCTGATCAAATGAGGAGGATAATCCTTTAGAAAATTAGTATATATGAGTTTTAGCAGTCTGGTATTAAGGAGCCGTTTACTGTAAATAAACAGAAGCACTTTACTCACCCAAATAAACAGTATTCAGGAGAGAAATCTGTGTAGATTAACATTCAACACTCGTTTGACTTTGAAAGTAAAGTTTTTTTCTGTTTTTATTATTATTATTATTATTATAATTATTATATTATTATTATAATAATACTTATCTTTGTTTACTTATCTTAAGTTCTCTTAACTTAGTTACCTCACTACCAACGCCCAGCGGTGAGACCTGCTGAATTAGAAGCAAAAACCATGTACAAGCATCAACCTTGTAGTGCGAAAAATACAATAATAATAATGTTCATGGTAACCTTTTTCTTCCTTCTGAAAAGCATTGCAAACTTCAGAAAGTGCGACCATTTGTCGCATTTTGATGAGAGAATAATAAGCCTGCAATTTAAGAGGTTAATTGTGCAAGTAGTGAAGTTTAGACATTAAGTTCAGTATTAGGCCCACAAAATAAGAAATAGCAGGTGTTCACACACATGGCGAAGTGTTAAATACATTTAATCAGAGGTAGAAATTGCATTTGCAGGATCTGTGCTGAATAATTAGCCTTACATGGTTCAAGTACTTTCCAGATGTGCTTAAAACAGATGTATGATGCATGTCTGCGCTCTGTTACAGGGTACGAAAATGTCAGAACTTGCAGTGGATGCCGTCAAAGCTGTTTCTTCAGAAGCAAGCAAAAAGTGAGTTCCCTGCTGTCAAAAACTGTTAAAAAAGGGCATTTACAGAGTTTCTTTGATTTTACCAAATTAAATGTAATATAATCAAGAGGAAGATGGATGATCACAAACCATCAAACCACCAAACTGAACTGCTTGAATTTTTACACCAGGAGTAAAGCAGCATAAAGTTATCCAAAATCAGTGTGTAAGACTGGTGGAGGAGAACATGCCTGATTAAAAAGCACCAGTGTTATTCCACCAAATATTGATTATTTCTGAACTCTTAAAACTTTATGAATATGAACTTGTTTTCTTTGCATTATTTGAGGTCTGAAAGCTCTGCTTTTTTGTTATTTCAGCCATTTCTCATTTACTGCAAAATAATTCTATTCTACTCTAATTCTATAAATAGCAATATTTTTATTTGGAATTTGGGAGAAATGTTGTCTGTAGGTTATAGAATAAAACAACAATGTTCATTTTACTCAAACATCATATACCTATAGATAGCAAAATCAGAGAAACTGATTCATTATTTTATTTAATTTTAGAGCTGTATGTATTTGGTTATTATTGTGTGTGATATAAAATTATACATCTATGTTTGTTGTTTCAGGTAAAAAAGATAAGAAGAAAAACAAACTCCCCGAAAAAAAGGATGCACATCCCGTCAAATCTCAGACATCCTGTCCTGAGTTGAGCCCCAAACCAGCCCCGCCTCCCTCAAAGGAAGACCCACCTGCGAAGAAAACCGAAACTCCGCCCCCTGCGCAGGTAGAAGAAAAGCAGAAGCAGCAGCGTCCTCCATCACCTCCACCGCCCAGCTCTTCCCCGGCTGATCCCCCGTCGCTCCCCAGCCCAGAGGACCAGAGGCAGCCCTTATCCTCGCTCAGCTCTGGATCCAGGAGGGAGCGAAAGCAGGTCCAGCAGCCCCAGCCCAGCTCTTCATCCTGCTCTCCTCACACCACCCCATCCTCCCCAGCAGCGCTATCCCAGCATCCCCTGCAGCAGCAGAGCCAAGCGCCCGCAAAAAAGGAAGGACCCGCAAAGTCGTCCTCTAGTGAGCCCAAAAAGAAGCAGCCCCAGCAGCACAGCCAGTCTTCATCTGTCGCACACCACTCAGGTAGGGGGCGCTACTGACGTACGTGTCTTGCGGTAGTGCTGGTTCATTTGAATTACAGTTTTAATGCGATTTTCCCCCAAAAAAATCCCAAAAATCGTCAGTTTGCCTTATAATCCAGTGCTCCTTATGTTTGAATTCAACCAGTCAAGTACAGCTTTATACAGGAGTTCCAGTTTAGTTCTCCAGCACCGGGACTCAAGACTTGAGTATTATCGGCCTGTAGCCTGCGCTAAACCCTAGCTAGCACTGCTGGAGCAGCATTAGCATTACCCGCCAACCGCGCTAGCTCTTTCGCCGCTCAGAGGTGTGAGTATATCAGACTGTAGTCTTTTCATTTACTGTGTTACGGCACCTCCCACAGACCAACACATGGATGTTTTCTAAACATTCCACCGAGAACTGAGCTTGTACAGGAAAATGATGATTTTTATTAGGGGGGAAAATATCAAATAAAATCGATTTCTCTTTTTTTTTTTTTTTTTTTGCCCATAATTGCCCAGCACTACTTGCCGGCTTTGGTTTTGGTGTGTTTTGTGTGATTGTCACAGCTCCTGTATTTTTTCCTGATCTTACAGTGCCAGAAACAAAGCAAATGAAAAAGCAGACAGCTCGTTGTGCTCCACTATCAAAGCCAAAATTAAAGGAAAAGGTGAGTCTTCTTCTTCTTCTTCTTCTTGGGTTTCTATTATTATGTCATCTTTATATATTTGGGTAAACGTTTCATGTGCTTCTGTGTGCCCCCGCAATTTTATCGCCCACCTGATCTGTTGTTTACAGGAGAAACAGATGGCCACCAAACCCGACCGCAATACTTTAAACTTCCTGAGCACTCCCTCGACTGGGGGCACCGCCCAGCAGAAAGCACCCTGCGACGGAGTGCATCGGATCAGAGTGGATTTTAAGGAGAATTACGACATCGAGAAGGTGTGGGAGATGGGTGGCCTCAGCATCCTCACCTCTGTGCCAATCACCCCGCGGGTGGTCTGCTTTCTCTGTGCCAGCAGTGGCAATGTGGAGGTAAACAATCTCCGTCACCGTATCACACAGTCTGCTGCTCTGCGGTGGAGCTGCACGATGCTGACAGAATGCCAGTGTTATACATGCGTTACTGCATGATGAGTTTTTGAATTCTTTACATCAGGGGTGTCCAAACTTTAATTGTTGGGGGCCAGAAGGAGAAATATATGCGCAGTCAGGGGGCACAGACTCTGTAATAAAACAAATAATACAATATATACCACTTTAAATAATACATTTACTTGATTACTATCATTTACACACCATTTTACTTGAGTTACTTCATGTATCTTTGACAGCATTGTGTAAACTATGTCTCTAATTATTATTCTCCTGCATTACGGCAACTGATTCCTGACAAATTAAACATTAAACACACTCTCGCCGCTTTTAGACTCTTCGGCCCGTTTTCTGCACTAAAACTGAGCACTCTTACTGATTTTAGACTCTTTGGCCCGTTTTCTGTGCTACAACTGCGCACTCTCTCTGCTTTTAGACTCTTTGGCTCGTTTTCTGACACCTAACGATCAGACTTTGAATCTCACATTTTAAAAATCTGCTTAATAGAGGGCCAACTTTAATTTTATTTCTAAAATACCTCGCGGGCCACCCCAAAAAAGGAAACAGGCTTCAAATGGCCCGCGGGCAGTAGTTTGGACAACTCTGCTTTACATGAATGCCTTGATTTAAACTTATCAGGCATGGTTTACTGTCGGTATCCTCACTAACACTAATGCTTCGGCTTCTCCACAGTTTGTCTTCTGCCAGGTTTGCTGTGAGCCCTTCCATCTCTTTTGCTTGGGAGAGACGGAACGTCCCCACAACGAAGAATGGGAGAACTGGTGTTGCCGCCGCTGTCGCTTCTGCCATGTTTGTGGCCGCCAGCACCAAAAAACTAAAGTAAGTCAGATTTAATGTTACTTTTACAACATGTGTAATAATTCCCTGCTAAGCGCAGTTTAGCCACTGACCTAGTCTTAGAGTCTCTGTAAAACACCAAATCCACCAGAGATCCTATTTAAACCTATAGTTACTTACACAGAGTTGGGTAGTCCAAGTCCAGAAAGTAAAAATCCTGTCGCCCAGCCAGTTGGAACAAAACCCATGGGTGGATTTTTACTTTTAACTAGTATAAACAGAACTGTTGTAAACATACACCTACCTATCTCAATTGTACTTGGCTGGTGGTGTTTTCCCTCCATAGACTAATTCTAACCATTTGTTTCTTAGCTCTGAATTACTGGGTAAAGTATATAAACACTGATGTGTTATTCGCACAAATAACACAGGAATGAACTGCATGCTCTTTCTAGCGCTGTTAGTTATCTCCTATCTGACGAGACGGCGTCGCCGCCCGGCTTCAGATCTGCCTGTGGGCGGTCCCGAGTCGAGGTGGGCGGGGCCATGAATACTAATTGACGGGTTGATGTAGACACGGTGCTTTTCCTGATCGACTAGTTTTTCTGAATATTTTCTTTTACTAGCTGCTGCAGACAATGAGGAAGAGTTTGAGGAAGAGTTTCATCATGTGCAGCATCATAAACAACTCAGAGAGACCTGCTGTATTTCACACAGAACAAGAACAAGAGGAAGGACATCTTTAGCTGTCTTTTTACTGTGTATTGTTCTGATCATATCTAGGCTTATCAGGGATGGTGGTTCCAGCACACTGGTATCATTTAAACACTATGTTTTATCCCTTTTTCAGTCAGAAATGCTTCTGCTTTCAGTTTAGAAACTAAATAATACGAACTGCCACATTTAAAAGAGCTTAATTTAGTATTTTTAATTGCAGTCTTCTCTTGTCGCAGTGTGGTCTTATAAGGATTAAACTTGGCACTTTGGAATTTTACAGACTTCCAACAACAGCACGAATTGTTATTTGACAGGAACATATTAGCAGAATTTTACAGGAATCCATTTGCCGTGTCTAATGTGTTTGAATTGGGAAGAGGTGCATCTCTCTAAGCCTCCAAGTTGCCCTAGGCTGTAGACCACATTTTGTACCTGTTCCAGTGTGCATAGTTTAAGTTTATGTCATGGTATAAAATTAACTTCTGGTTTTGATGTCTTTTGGGACAAAGTTTGAATTGGCAGTTCGATGGTCAGTTTTAGATTTGGACCTTCTGTTCTTTAGATTTAGTGCAATAAGTTGTGAAAGTTGGTTTCAGGTGGAAAGTTTGTGGCTTATGAGTCAGCTGGAATCTCATGCAGCTGTCCATGTGATCAGCTCATACATGGCACTGGTCTGGAGGTCTAAAAGATTCTTTGGATATGAAGTTTTTAAAGGGGAACTGTACAGCTCGGGAAATAAAATAAGAGAACACTTAAAAATGAAAGTCGATTAGTCGTCAATTATTATTTTCTCCATGTCTTTCATCTCTAAAAACAATAGAAACATCTGAACATGAGATTTAAGAGCTATTAAACGTCTAGATGTTGTTTAAATGTGTAAAATACTGATATTTAGTGAGTGAGTTTGGAGACGCAGATTAAGTTGAGTGTAAACTGTGTGAGTGACCCATTTACTCTTTCTCTCTTTGCATTTTTATCCCCAGCACTTTGCGTAATGCGGCACTGTTACAAATTACTGATTAATCGACAATGAAATTTGTAGTCGACAAATTTAAATAATTGACATTGTCATTTATATTGACTAGTCATTGCAGCCCTAAAATGTAAAAAGCAAAAGTAAAGTAATATCTCCTCTAATGCCTTTTTCTCAAAAAAAAATTGTCTTGAGCCCTATCTGGACAGGATTAGTTTCTCAGTGGGTTCTGGGGTAAATCTGTGATTTTATTCCTGTCCAGAATGATCATGTACATGTTTTTCTCAGACATCCTCTGATAAAATTACAGGCTGAATTATCTACTGTTTTTCTCTGAACTCCGTGCTCCTCCGGTAATTTTAGTCCCGTCCGGACGCACATCTCTGAGTTTCGTATTCTCGCGTTCAATAAAATAATAAAATAGATATTTGTCCACTGCCGCGCACCGTAATGACACTTTGGACGCGCCACGGTTTCCACGGAGATCAACGTAAAAAAAATAAAACACACAACAGTGAGTGGAAATGGAGGAGCTACTGAACGCTGCGATGTCATGTGACCAAGAAAAAGCCTCAACAAAAACTCACTGGTCCTCCTGTTTTTTCAATTGCAGTCCGGATGCAGGAGTTTTATCACTAAAGAGTAAAAGTGTGAAATATTTTTTCACAGAGTTTTTGATGAAGCTTTGATGAAATTTTTTGGTTCTTCTTGTATTTCTGCAGCAGTTGCTGGAGTGTGACAAGTGCCGAAACAGCTTTCACCCTGAGTGCCTGGGACCCAACCATCCTTCTAGACCCACCAAGAAGAGAATCTGGGTATCTGATCTCTTTCTGCAGAAACTTCTCTTGTTTGTGTTTCTCTTGCTTGTTGCTTTACATGAGTTTGTATGTACATAACAAAACAACTGTCAATTTCCAGACCTGAATAATAAGTTTTGGAAAATGAAAATACCCAGAAAGCTTTTGAAAAGTCATGTAAATTTGGTCTACAAATATTTGTGTTTCAGTTTATCGATGGAAAAAATTTTAGAAGTTAATTCAGTACTTTTAGCTTGACACAATGGAGCTTTTAGGATCTTACACACATTTTATTATTAAATATTGTGTGTCAACATTTTTATCAGATTCATTTTAGACCTACGATAATTAATTTAGATTTTTGGTTTTATTGTCCATGTCTGCACTGAAGTTTTAAAAATCGTATGGTCTGGATCATATTTTTCCAGCCTAATCACTTTTTATTTTCTGACGTGCATCCTTCCATGGTTTCATGGCAAGCATTTTGATTTGAAATAGGGTTGTGCCATCGCGATAAATGATATCGTCCATCGCCATTTATGACCCAACTTGCCACGCCCACTTTTGTTTTTCCAGAAACATGCACATACTTTTTTTACTCGCCCCTTAAAAAATGTACAAAAGAAAATAAATTATGTAATTTCTATTATTATTAGAAAAATAACAAACGAAAATAAACCCAAAATGTTGACAAAAATATAATCTAACGAATTTCAAAACATAGAAACGAAAAACGTTAAAATGGTATTAATATAACATAATATAATATAACAGCTGGATCAAACAGTTTAGAGTCAGTCATAAGGAAAGCGCGCGCAGCATTGCGATTAAAAAAAAAAACTAAACGTTTTAATAAATAAGGTCCTATCAAGTGAAGTAAAATATATGGTATTAAAAGGTATTAAATTCACATATTTATTGATATTTAATCAAGAGAAATCTGGCAAAATGCGCTGCATTGCGCTCTCTCTCCCTCCCTCTCCCTCTCCCTTCCACAGCGCGGAGCTGAATTCAGCGCAAGGCTAGAAATAATATAAAACTCAGTTTAGTTAAATAAATTAAGATGAGTGAGGACCTGTAAATTTAATCAAATATTGTCGAATATAAAGGAAAGGTTGAGGTGAGCTGTTTCAATTATTTGAAACTGAAACTAACTGAAACTGATATTATTCTGCGCACTAATAGATAGCCTTTAATTGAGTTTTAAATGAGTTTATATTTTATATTAATTATTTTTTGTTCATTTTAAATCTTTTTAGTATTTTATTGATCAAACACCCCCCCAACGATATCATTGTCCATCGCGATGTTTCACTGTAAACATCATCTGCCAATTAAAGAGACATCCCCCAACCCTAATTTGAAAGATATTTTTAAAGGCTCAAAGCAGGAAAACTTGCTTTGAAGGCATGGAAATGTTATGGAAATTTGTTAGTTAAAAAGTGTATGAACCCTGTTTAAAGTTTTTTTTTAATTTATTTTTTACTGATGATTTTTCTCCCGCCGCAGATTTGCACTAAGTGCGTACGCTGTAAGAGTTGTGGGGCCACCAAGCCAGGAAAAGCCTGGGATGCGCAGTGGTCACATGACTTCTCCTTATGTCATGACTGTGCCAAACTCTTCGCTAAAGGTTGGTCCAGATCGTACGAACAGATTTTCACGCCTGTTTTTTTGTGCGAGTTTGTGAAAAACACGTAGCACACGTTTGCTAAGATGCACTGTATGTTTCTGTAGGAAACTTCTGCCCTCTGTGTGATAAGTGCTATGATGACGACGATTATGAGAGCAAGATGATGCAGTGTGGGAAGTGTGATCGCTGGGTCCATGCCAAATGTGAAAATCTAACGGGTGAGTCGAGTGTTTGTTTCCTCAGTCTCTCTCGTCACAACCGGCTCTTTCTTTAGTTCAGCATCTCTCTTGTTTTGCAGGAATCCTGACATAACGGCTCATTCTATCGTTTTTACATTCATTTTAAAATGTCTAGTTGTAGTCACTAGTATGAATAAAGGCCATGTGGTCCGGTGATCTGGTATAACGCTGCTTTAGTCCGGTGAAGGAGTGGGCGGGGAGAAATTATAGGATTTCAGATCTTGCTCATGAATATTCATACAAATATTCATGCAAACATATCGCCTCTGATTGGCTAACAGCATTGCGACACCAGGAAGCAGCGAGATGGACAACAGTTAGAAACTGACCTAGCCTTAGAGTCTCTGTAAAATGCAAAAACACCGGAGATCCTATTTAAACCTATAGTTACACACAGAGGTGGGTAGTCCAGGTTCAGGGGCTTTGTTGGAACCAAACCCCGGGGTGGATTTTTACTTTCTGGAACTGGACTACATCTCAACACAAGACCAGGGTGCTTTTCCTGATCGACTCGTTTTTCTATATATTTTCTTTTACTAGCTTCTGCAGACAATGGAGGTTGAGGAAGAGTTTCAGAGAGACCTATTGTATTTTACAAAGACCTTGTTTCCATGCTGATCTAGTTCTGTTTCAACGCTACATTTTTGTTTTTTAAAAATTATTTTAATTACTTTTATAATTTACCCAGACAGAATGGACAGTTTATGCTTTAACTCAGCCAAATATGTAGAAAATATGACATATTTAATGCAGCATTAATGAGGAGACGAGCCACTGACTAAAATATGAAGGGTATTTTTGTACAGCTAATCATGGTGCCTGCTTATAGATAAAATCCCGCCTTTAACAAAACAGCCAATCAGCTTGCGGGGTGTGTCGAAAGCAGTGGAGGATCAGAGTGCTAGTCGTGAAGCCCCTCCTCGCTGTGGAGATCTGTGCAAGTGCAGTAGTCCTAATAAGCTGTGCATTATTGAGTCAAATGCTACAAACAATTAACTACATCTAATCAGATTTTGTAAGAAAAAAAAGTCATATGTCTCTTAAATGCAGCTTGCCATCAGCTGCCGGAACCGTGAGAGAGTACAGTTGTTCTTGCTCTCTCTCTGGGTGGGTACAGTACAGTAGATGGCGCTCTCTCTTTCCCCTCATCACTCCTAGGGTGATGTGGATCAGCACAAGGCTGCGTCTGTGAGCTGATGTATCAGAACCGAGTCGCTGCGCTTTCCTCCGAGCGTTAGCGCTGTGATGCTACTCGGCAATACTACAGCATCAGCAGCAGCAGTTCAAAAAGAGGTGGAGTCTGACTTCACATGGGTCGGAGGAGGTGTGTGTTAGTCTTCACCCTCCTGGTGTTGGAGAATCACTAGTGATAGGGGGGAGTCCTAATGAATGGGTTAGGTAATTGGCCATGTAAGTTGGGGGAAAAAAACTGGGAAAAATTAGAAAAAAAAATGTAACCACTAAAAATAAGTATTCTATTGTGCTTGGGACACAAAAGGCATGCTATATTGATGCAGACCCCTTTAACATGTTTTTTTTTTTTTTTTTCTGTTTTCAGACGAGATGTACGAGCTTTTGTCTAATCTCCCTGAAAGCGTGGCGTACACCTGCATCAACTGCACTGAGAGTCACCCGCCCGAGTGGCGCACTGCCCTGGAGAAAGAGACCCAGAGCTCTGTACGACAAGTTCTTACTGCACTGCTCAACTCCCGTACCTCCACCCACCTGCTCCGATACAGACAGGTGAGCTCCTCCCCCCCCATACTGATCCTCATTTATCCGGATGCTCTGGGAGGTTTCATGTCTAAATTGGAGCAGCCTGGTGTTCAATCTTCATTAATTGCACGTTGCACCAGTAAGAGCAGAGTGTGAAGGTTCAATTATCAGGGTAAGAGCACAGTTCTGCTGTAAATATTGCAATGCACACAACATTATGGGGGACATACCAGAGTTCAAAAGAGGACAAATTGTTGGTGCACGTCTTGCTGGAGCATCTGTGACCAAGACAGCAAGTCTTTGTGATGCATCAAGAGCCACGGTATCCAGGGTAATGTCAGCATACCACCAAGAAGCACCAACCACATCCAACAGGATTAACTGTGGACGCTGTAAGAGGAAGCTAAAATTAAAGAAATACTCAGATGTACATGTAATTCATAAATATTTTAAATGTAAAGTTTTTAGCTTTTAGCTCCATTCACCCCATTCATACAGAGCTCATTCATATGATCTAACAAAGGAACAGCAAGTGCTCAGATTTCTTTTTCTCTTTCTGTAATTCCATTGGCAATATATAGCCGCTGTTTCTGGTTCCCAGTCACTGACTGAGTCAGATATTAAACATGTTAAATATTTGCTTGTCACATTCTAGTGTGAACACAGGGTTACAGAATGCTATAATGCACTATTGATGATCAGTAGGCCTGCCACTGATTATAGTATGGGTGATAAAATTTTAAATTTTGGTAACTCTTTTCTGTTCCAGGCAGTGATGAAGCCTCCAGAGCTGAATCCAGAGACAGAGGAGAGTCTCCCCTCCCGGCGCTCTCCTGAAGGACCCGACCCCCCTGTCCTCACGGAGGTCTCCCTGCCCGCGGACACGCCCCTCGACCTGGAGTCTGTGGAGAAGAAGATGGATTTAGGGCTCTATAAATCTGTGGTAAGAGATCAGGACTCTGTAGCAGTATGTTGTTGAGGTTCAGATGCAGGTCAGAGGAAGAGACGAGTGACGCTGTGGTTCTGTTCATGTCTTTCAGCTGGAGTTCAGTGACGACATCGTAAAAATCATCCAGACAGCCATCAATACAGAGGGGGGGCTTCCCGAGGGCAGGAAGGCCAACAGCATGGTCCGAGCTTTCTTTATCCGGGTGAGTGTACAGCAGGAGCAGTGCTCAGTGTTTGGATTGTGCTTCAGGCTGAAACGCTGCGCAGGGCTGAGTACCGTTTAAAAATGTAGATACCATTACGATACGATACTTTAAATGTAGTACCAAAACCCAAACAATACTTTACTCAGTACCTTTTTCAGAGGGAGAGCAGTAATAAGTGTAGTGTGGTTTAAGTCAGGCAGACTAGAGCTTTAATACTGTATTATAATATCTTAGAGAGAGGGACAGATAGAGCCAGTGAGAAAAAGACTGTGCGAGTTAGTACGAGACAGACAGCGAAAGAGAGAGAGCGATAGACAGCGAGTGAGAGAGAGAGAGAGAGACACAGTGAGAGACGGACAGACAGAGCAAAAGAAAGAGGGACAGATAAGAACTAGAAAGAGAGACAGAGGTACAGACAGAGCAAGAGAGAGAGAGAGAGAATGAGAGAGGAAAAGACAGCGAATGAGTGAGAGAGAGAAAGAAAGAGAGCGAGTAAGAGAAAGAGGGAGGAAGTGAGTGAGAGACAGAGAGGGAAAGAGAGCAAGAAAGAGGAAGAGAGAGAGAAAGACAGAGCTGGAGAGGGAGAGACAGAGTGAGCGAGAGAGAGAAGAAGATACAAAGCGAATGAGTGAGAGAGAGGGAAAGAGAGCAAGAAAGAGGGAGAGGGACAGACTGTGCGAGTTAGCAAAAGACAGACAGTGAGTGAGGTGAGTGAGTGAGAGAGGGACAGACGGAGCGAAAGAAAGAGGGACAGTCAAGAACTAGAGAGAAAGAGAGACAGCGAGTGAGAGAGAGGAAGAGACAGAGCGAGCGAGTGAGTAAGTGAGAGAGAGGAAAGAGAGTGAGAAAGAGGGACAGAGAGAGAGAAAAAGACAGAGCGAGTGAGAGAAAGACTGAGTTAGCAAGAGACAGAAAGCGAAAGAGAGAGAGCGACAGACAGCGAGTCAGTGAGAGAGAGAGAGAGAGAGACAGAGCGAGTGAGAAAAAGAGGGAGAGGGAGTGAGTAAAAGAGAGACAGAGAGAGAGGGAGAGCGAGAGCGCACAATTGATCGAGAAACTGCGAGAGAGCGAGTGCCTGAGATTTTAGTACAGCGGCAATTTAAATCACCAATTTAATTGATCACCATGAACATGCTCACCACATTTCTGGGCACACTCACCACCTGTGTGCAGCAGAGCACCGTGCTGGGTGTTTTTACCTCACTGTGCACGCTCTCCATTTTGGCGCATTTAATGCAAAGTATCAAAAACAGGCTGTTTCAGTCTGTGCCTTTTCGGTTTTGAATTTTGATACCCAGCCCTGACTCTGCTGTCTGACTCTAACTCTGGTGTGTTTTTATGCAGCAAATGGAAAGGGTTTTTCCGTGGCTGAAGGTGAGGGAGTCCAAATTCTGGGAGACGCAGAAATTCGCTTCCAAGTAAGTTTCTTTTCTTTCTTTCTTTTAATGAATTTGACAGCTGTCCTTCTTCTTCAGTCATGTTACTGTATTGCTTTTTGTATTGAAGGTTGGTGTACAAACTAAGTTTTAACTGAAACATCTTAAGGGCTTCTTAATGGGGAATGTAAGGTCCTGGCCCTGTTTCCTGTCTGTCATCGTGCCTGTGTTGTCCCACGTGACCCGTGCCCCTGTGTTATGCCTGTGTTTTTCCACTCACCTGTGTTCTTTTGTAACTCCGCCCCTTCGTCCCAGGTGTTTCATGTTTCCTGTGTGTGTGCACCTCTATTTAAGGTCCGTGTTCCATTTCCCCGGTGTCGATCCTTGTACGTTTTTACGTCTGTTAGTGGTCCATGTGTTCCCCCGTTTCCTCAGCCTTGTTTTCGGTTTATTCCATGTTTATTTTGTATTTGCTGTCTTTTTTGTTAATAAATCCCCTGTTGTTTGCATTTGCGTCCGCCTCCTCGTCTTCCCTGCCTCCAACCTGACAGGGAAGCTTTTTCTTTTAAAGTTAAACGAGTGCTGGATGTTAATCTACACAGATTATAAGGAACTCTGATGATTTTTTCTGTATTCACAATAAATGTGTATTTATTCAGCTCTGAAAAAAATGAAGAGAGCACTTCAGTTTCTGAATCAGTTTCTCTGATTGTGCTATTTATAGGTTTATGTTTGAGTAAAATGAACATTGTTGTTTTATTCTATAAACTACAGACAACATTTCTCCCAAATTACAAATAAAAATATTCTCATTTAGAGCATTTATTTACAGAAAATGAGAAATGGCTGAAATAACAAAAAAAGATGCAGAACTTTCAGACCTCAAATAATGCAAAGAAAACAAGTTCATATTCATAAAGTTTTAAGAGTTCAGAAATTAATATTTGGTGAAATAACCCTGATTTGGTTTTTAATCAGGCACGGTACGCTGAACGCTAAGTTAATTTTTAGTGATCTGAGAGGAGCTGTAACAGCTTGTGAGTGGGGATGTGTCTATTCTTCACTCTCATTCAGAGCAGAAATATCAGATTTCTGTAGGGAATGCAGTCTGCATGATCTGGTTCCATTGTTTGAGGCTAGCCGGCGGGGTCGTATTTCACAGGGGTGCTTTGACGAGTCTTGCGGTCACTCTGTTGGTGGTTCTGTTGGTAGACCTCATTTGTTAGTGTGCATTATTCAGGAGTGCAAAAAGCAGTGTTTTCTATCTTATAACTACAGTTCTCCCAGTGCACTCTGTATGTTTTCACATTTCTGTTTTTAGCAGGAGAAAGTGATCACCAGCATAGAGACACTTTCACCTGAGCACACGTTCAGTGCTGACATCGGGTTTTGTGCTATTGAATAACTATATACAGCTCTGGAAAAAAAAATAACAGACCACTTAAAAATTATGAATTTCTTTTTTACCAAATTTTACCAAACTGAAAACCTCTGGAATATAATCAAGAGGAAGATGGATGATCACAAGCCATCAAACCACCAAACTGAACTGCTTGAATTTTTGCACCAGGAGTAAAGCAGCATAAAGTTATCCAAAAGCAGTGTGTAAGACTGGTGGAGGAGAACATGATGACAACATGCATGTTAATGAAAACAGTGATTAAAAACATTTTGATGGTTATTCCACCAAATATTTATTTCTGAACACTTAAAACTTTATGAATATGAACTTGTTTTCTTTGCATTATTTGAGGTCTGAAAGCTCTGCATCTTTTTTTTTGTTATTTCAGCCATTTCTCATTTTCTGTAAATAAATGCTCTAAATGAGAATATTTTTATTTGTAATTTGGGAGAAATGTTGTCTGTAGTTTATAGAATAAAACAACAATGTTCATTTTACTCAAACATAAACCTATAAATAGCAAAATCAGAGAAACTGATTCAGAAACTGAAGTGCTCTTATGATGATGTTTTTCAGTTATTGGCATAATGTGAATATCAGTTGTTCTTTACTTTGTTTACTTTACTTTACTTTGATTATTGGACCAATAGAAATGTTTCAGAATTAATGAATACATTTATTTATTTATTTATTTATTTTGTTTTTTTTTTTAATTGTTAATTTGTTTACAATTCAATAAATAGAACAATTTATTATTATTATTTTTTTAAAGGGTCAACATCTAAACATCTAAATAATAAAATTAACTTTCATAAATAGCTTTCTCCCTACATGAAGCATTCTCCAGATTTTATCGTATTGGGTCAATCAGCATATGAAAGCCATATTACTTACCGTAGTCAAATACAAATGGTCTAAAAAGTATTATTATTATTTTTTTAAATAAAAGTTGATTAGTGTCTTATGAATATTTTAAAATATGTTCTTTTTTATCCCACTCATACACATTGTACTCATTTGCAAAGAAAAGAAGACTAGTTGAATGCTGGAGAGTAATTTAATTGCCCTTGATGTTTCTTTTGATATGAGAACATGCTTATCTCTGTATATTATTGGAAGCTTTTTTTTCCTTTTTGAAAAACCAATAAAGATAATGTTGAAAAAAATATATTTGAGCAAAAACCCAGGGACTAGTTTGCAAAAGTAAATGCAAGTAGTTGGATTTGCATGGTTGCGTGTCAATCATTTGTCATGAAAGGCATATAAAAATATAAGTATCCATATTGCATACAATATACTAAGAGCCCTAAATAAATGAATGCTAAGTAACAATATTTTCCTTTTATTTCCTCTTTACAGCAGTGGTTTACTTCCTAATGCTGTACTGCCCCCGTCTCTGGATCATAACTACGCTCAGTGGCAGGAGAGGGAGGAGAACGCCCGAGCTGAGCAGCCTCTGCTTATGAAGATCATTCCTGCTCCTCGTCCTAAAGCCCCCGGTGAACCGGACTCCCCGATACCCCCCACACCTCCACCTCCTGCTCCACAGGTTATACATGGTGAGGGAAACATCACAGGATCAGCCATTAATAAGTCTTTAATATCAACTGCAAATATTAAAATGTGTTACTTTACAGACTATTTGTTTTTCTTTCTTTTTTTTGGTCAATTCTAATTCTATTTTTTATTTTATTTATTTTTTTAGACCTCGTTCCGGAAGACAGTCTTGATGTCCCACCTCCTCCTGGTGTTATTGACAACCGACAGTGTGTGCTCTGTCTGAATTATGGAGATGAGAAGACCAATGTAAGTAAAAACACTTTTTACCAGCAAAGTAACACAGAAACAGTAGCATTAGCATAGCTTAGCATTGCACTAATCATCAGAAAAATTGTTGCAGCCAGAAGGAATCAACCAGCAGAAATTAAAGGCCTGGTGTCATATTTTACAATGCTCAATCAAACCGCAGCACCAGTACAAACCAATCCGAGTCCGTTTTAACCGTATGAATATTTGTGGCAATATTAGATGCAGCTATTTATGCCAATTATTTAACTAAATTGTTTAAAGTTTTCATTGGTGCTCAAATTATGGTGCGTTAAGGTTTCTGCCTGTGTGAAAACAAACCAAACAGTGGGAGAAACATTAACAAACTCCAAATAAACGAACTCATCAAGTGATCCGGAGCATAGAAACCAACTACAGGTGTGAAAACGCATCTTTAGAGCTTTCCTTAAAGACACTGATACTATGCATCCGTGGGCCATCGCATCACCAGATGTATCCCTGACTCAGAATGTATTGGATGCTATTAAAAACTCAGTGTTGCACACCTACTCCATAATCTGCAGGAACAATGTCTAAATGTTTAAGATGCATGGGATGCGTTATAGCAGGACATCATCTTAAACATATGTTGCACGCTACTTGTGTATTTGTAGGTTTTGAATCAGCATTGCAATGCAACACCTTGTTTTAGCTGCAAAACTATCTTTGCAACTGTTTCTTTGAGAATAATTGTATTATTTTAGGTGTTAAGTGTGTAATCAATTCCTTTTCTTCACCCTCAGGAGTGTGGAAGATTGCTGTACATTGGTCAGAATGAGTGGGTGCATGTGAACTGTGCGCTGTGGTCAGCGGAGGTGTTTGAGGATGATGATGGCTCTCTGAAGAATGTGCACATGGCCGTGAGCAAAGGCAGACAGCTGGTAAGTTCACGTTAGCCGTATGCTTTCTGCATCGTTTGTGCAGTCTGTGTTCAAGCGGTTTAATTCTAATTAAGGTCTAATATCATTTATCCTCCATTTATCCTGATCCTCCTTTTGTTGTTGTTTTTTCAGCGCTGTGAGAACTGTCAGAAGCCCGGAGCCACGGTGTGCTGCTGCCTCACCTCCTGCTCCAGTAACTATCACTTCATGTGTGCTCGCCAGCGCAACTGTGTCTTTTTAGAGGACAAGAAGGTGTACTGCCAGCACCACAGGGACCTTATCAAGGGCGAGGTAGAGTACTGATACTCCTCACTGCTGTAATAAAAACTACACAAACATTTCAGGCTACATAGACCGGATTTTGCACAGAATTGTGTTGAAAAAATTTGTTATAAAGCGTTTTATAACGCAATTCAAGTGCAAGCTGCTTTGTAAGTGCTAGTTTAGGCAATATGATTTGTTAAGGCATTTGCATACCATATTTTTCACACTATAAGGACCACCGGATTATAAGGCGCATTAATCAATCAATCAATCAATCAATCAACCTTAATTTTCAATCCCTTTAATTTTATGTAAGTTCGACTACATTGAAAATGAGGGTTACCCTCAATGTATTACAGAGTGAAAATAAAGTCTAAGTTATAAAACAAGCAAACAATGTAAGATTTAATTCAAAATAAAAGGATATGCAAACAGGCTAAAATGTAGAGCAATAAAACAAAGAGATAAATATGTAGAATAATAAAATATGAACACAGTAAAAAAAAAAAAAATAAAGGACTAAAATAACCACAATTAGAAAAAAGTAAATGATGGAACTAAAACAAATAATAATAATAATAATAAGAAGAAGAAGAAGTAAAAAAATATATATATAAAAAATAAAAGGAAGAAAATAAACTAAATAAAAATGTAAAACACCAAAAGTAAAGGCAGTAACAAAACAAATAAAAGGATGAAATGAATAAAATAAATAAAATAAAAGGGCTAAATGGTAAAAACATAAAATTAGATAAATAAAAAGACAAAATAATTCAAATAAATAAGGTAAAAAAACTCAACTAAAACAGTTACAGGCTGTTTTGAAGGTGGTTAGATATTAAAAGTTTAAAATGTTTTAGTGACACCAGGTGGTGCACTGTAGCGATACTAGTAAGGAATAGGGGTGTCACGCCGGCAGCGAGACCTTTTAAAGCTAAGCTAAATTAAGTAAATTAAACTGTAATTTAAAAAGTCAAACCAATTCTGGATGTTAACTCCTAGAACCCCCGGTTATTTTTGGTTTCAGTTCCAATTTCCCTTTTTTTTAACGACATTTGTCATTAGAGTTATAAAAGTTAATCTACAGACTGTTTATTTGGGTGAGTAAAGTGCTTCCATTTATTTACAGTAAGCTTAGATTTCCAAATTTCTCCAGCACTAAGGCTGGAGCGTTAGCAGCTAACCTCTAGCGAGCAGGCTACAGGCCATTAATACTCAGTTCTAAACAGTGAAAAAGCTAGTGCCTAGCACGGTTAGTGGCTAATGCTAGTGCTGCTCCAGCAGTGCTAGCCAGGGTTAACAGCAGGCTACAGGCATGATAAAACTCACCTCAGAATGGTGAAAGAGCTAGCGCTTAGCGCTTTGGTTAGCGGCTAATGCTAGTACTGCTCCAGGCTCTGTGCTGGAGAACTAAACTGAAACTCCTGTATAACTCTGTACTTCAGTGGAGTGTCTTTACTGCTGCTTAATACCTGACTGATAGAATTCATACATAAGGAGCACCGGATTATAAGGAGCTCTGATGATTTTTGGGAAAATTAAATTTTAAATGCACCTTATATCATTTGATTTACTTGTGTTTCTTGCCTTAATGTTTTTTGTGTCATTGATCCCATCAATAATATTGAACTTGTTTTTTTAGGTTTTGTCAGAAACTGGTTTTGAAGTAACCCGAAGGATTTTGGTGGACTTTGAAGGGATCAGTTTGAGAAGGAAGTTTCTCAATGGACTTGAGCCAGATAAAGTTCACATGATGATAGGTCAGAATTATTTTTAATATTATCATTATATCAGTTTAATGTAGTATAACACATGAAGCGCTAAAATAAACGTGGTCTTCTTCATTTCGACTGCAGGTTCCATGACTATTGATTGTCTCGGGATGCTGACTGAGCTCTCAGACTGTGAGAGGAAGCTCTTTCCTGTAGGATACCAGTAAGTAGCTCATTATGAGAAAGTGTGTTCATGTTCATGTTCAGTGTTATTTGCTTTAAATGCATTAAGAAAATGTTATATTTTACTCTTTAAGATGTTCAAGGGTCTACTGGAGCACTCTGGATGCTCGCAAACGCTGTGTCTACACATGCAGAATTCTGGCGTGCCGCCCTCTAGTGGCCGACGCTATCAGCAGCACGATACCACCAGAGGATAATCGTACCATTGCACACAGTCCCCCACCTGTCTCAGGTAAAATTGAAAATTGAATTTCTTACATTTTTTATATAAATCACTGTAGTTTTTTATGATTTCCTTACTTAATTTAAGTTTATTCACTTTTTTTTAACAGAAATGAGCCCATCCCCTTTGGCAGATTCCACTGTTTCCACTGATCAAAACACCATGATGGCCATTACACCAAAACGCAGGGTTTACTTTAGAAACAGACACCCCAGTTACCCTCCCTGCCATCGTTCTCCTTCCAGACCTCTTCCCTCTCCAGGTATCCATATTAAACCTTCAAACCTTCAGTGTTATTTTCATACAGTACCGTATTTTTCGCACTATAAGGCGCACTATCAATAATTTTCATACATAAGGATTATTAGGCGCATTATGCAACACTAGGAAGGAACAGGGGTGTCGCCATGTTTTCTTCTAATCATTTTTTTTTTTAAGTCAAACGAGTGCTGGATGTTAATCTACACAGATTTCTCTACTGAAAACTGTTTATTTGGGTGAGTAAAGCACTTCTGTCTATTTACAGTAAGATTAGATTTAGATTTACAGATTTTCAACAAAGGCTAGCCGCATCTAGCAGACAACGCTACATTGAGGTACCCTGAGTACCCTGAGTATTCCGGTGTTGTGTCAAATTCAGCACCCCCGCCAGAAAAAGCACCTTCTCTCAGAGCGTATTTCTAAGTAAAGTTAAAGCGTTTTTAGCAATAAGACAGTGCTAAGGACGTACGCGCTGCCGAGAGGGGGTGCTTTTCATGGCGGGGGTCCCGATAATCGTCATACTATGGTTCCAAATTCCGCATTCCCGCCAGGAAAAGCACCCCCTCACAGGAGAGGCTGCAGGTGACATGACTGTTTTTCATTATTTCTTAGGAGACAGCTTAACTAGAAAAACAGCATTCTGGGTTATTTTCATTTTTCTAAGAAAAAGTTAAAGCCAAGAAGTACATGAGCTCTCCCAAAAGGGGGTGCTTTTTCCTGGCGGGGGGTACTGAGTTGGGCACAACACCGGTAAAGCAAGGGCGATATTAGCTAAAGGTTCGTCCCACGTAGCTTGTTTTAACACTGAGCAGTCCGACTACAGGCCGATAATACTCTCCTTTTGAACGGGAAAGGAGCTAACGCAGCTAGTCTGTAATGCTAATGATGCTCCAGCAGTGCTATTTGGGGTTAGCAGACAGACTACAGGCCAATAATTCTCATCTCTAAACGTCGAAAGAGCTAGCATTTAACTCCTGTATAACTCTGTACTTCAGTGGAGTGGCTTTACTGCTCCTTAATACCTGACTGGTAGAATTCATACATAAGGAGCACCGGATTATAAGGTGCACTGACGATTTTTGGGTAAATTAAAGGATTCATTTTCCTTTTTTTGTTTCCCTTTCATTCCTAAAATAAAAAGGTGTCCTGTGACTTTTGATTTACAGTGTATATGGATATATATTATAATAATATATATATATATATATATTATAAGGACTTTAAACAGGCCTTATAGTGCGAAAAATATGGTATATAACTTTATTATGTTCTTCCAGAGTATTATTTTTTTTAAACTATGCCATTTGTTTCCTAATAGGAGGAGTCCCCAGCTCAGCCCATGAGATCGTTACTGTCGGTGACCCTCTGCTCAGCACCAGTTTGCCAAGTGTTGGGTCTCGCCGCCATAGCACCTCCTCCCTCTCCCCTCAACATCCCAAACAGAAGGTCTCTTCCTCCTCCTCTCCACAAGGAAGTGGTGTCTTCAGCCAGACAGGCTCTCCTTCATCTGCTTCATCCCTATCTTCAGCCTCCCAGGACCACGGAGTCCGAGATCCTGTGAAGGGGAAACTGCAGGGCGGTGAAAGATCTCAGGGTCGGGAGACGAGTTCCGTAAATGTAGGAACTCAAGGTAGACCAAATTATGGTTTCACAGAGAGGCTGGATGGTGGCAGAGATGTTGCTAGAAAGCAGAGTGAAGGAGAACATTTGAAACTAGCGCCCCCTGCAGCACTGACTGGAGTAAGCCAAGTGTCTCCTCCTCTTGGAACTGCAGTTTTGACTGGGCATCAGAGGGGCAGTAGTTTGCGGACAGAAAAAGGTAAGCAGGCTGCGAAAGACATTGATCTACCAGCAGGAGCTACTCTTTTGTCCTGCCCTCCACTTTCCAGTATTTTAAAAGATAAAGCCATTCCAAGGAAAGAGGGAAGCTTGACAGATGTGCAGGAATCTAAAGATATTGGAAAGACCAGCTCTTCCCAGCCGCTGTACCAAAAAGGTGGAGGTAGGAAGTCTCACGACTGTGTCTCAGGACCATCCCCTGCTGCAGCTATCAAGCCTCAGTGGTCATCAGGAGGAGGAAAGACGGGAGAAGAGGAGATAAAACGAGGATCCCAGGCGAGCCCTTCTGCAACAGCTGGTCATGGAACCTCTAGCACCAAAGAGAAGCACTCCAAAGTTAAATCATCAGTAAGCAGGGACATTTCAAAGGAGAGGAAGGAGACGCCACAAAACAGTAAGACACAAATTCTCAACAGCAACTCAAAAAGCAGCAATATCAAAACTCACAGGCAAGCTCCTTCTTCACAAAATAATACAAGTAGAGTCACAGCTCTCAGCGTTCACAAACCCTCAGGCAATGCAGAATTGAATAAATCAGAAAGTCAGGGAGGTGAAAGGCCGATAAAGTCAGGCGAGAGGTTTAGTGCCGAGAAAAAGCACAGTTCTCCTCTGGAAGCAGCTCAGCCGAAAGCTCAGGCAAGTTCAGAGCGAAGTTTAAAATCTCCGCAGGTTCACTCCAAATTAAGCAAAGAATCTGCACCAGCAGAGAAGAAGCGCACCGAGAGACTGTCTTTAATATCTCCAAAAATGGATCCTAACGGGACCAAAGCTCTCAGTACCTGCTCTGACACGAACACCTCCACTTCCATCTCTCCCGTCAGCCACAGCCCACAACCCAAGAGGTCTTCCCGTGCAGTGCTGTTTTCTCCATCTGCAAGCTCAGAAAGCTCAGAGTCTGACAGTCACACTCACCCCGAGGACTGCGAAGAGCACCTCATGGGTCATCACTCTGCTGAGGATGATGGGGATGGGGAGGACCATCATTTAGAAGATGAAGGCTCTGTAGATAAGCACCACGAGGAGGACAGCGATGGTTCGGCAGGCTCGGCAAAGAGGAGATACCCAAGGCGAAGTGCCCGGGCTCGATCGAACATGTTCTTCGGACTCACTCCTTTCTACGGTGTACGTTCCTACGGCGAGGAAGATCTTCCGTTCTATAGCAGTGGTGACATTCTACGGAAGCGCTCAGGCAGTAGTAAGCGTTCAGCTGAGGGACAAGTAGACGGGGCTGACGATATGAGCACGTCTTCGTCAGCGGACAGTGGAGAGGACGAGGAAGCAGGATTTGGTTCAAATAAGGATTCGTACTATTACAACTTCACACGAACGGTCATAAATCCCAGCTCTAGTCTTCCTACTATTGAAGGTATTGACCAGTGCTTGGGAAGAGGGTCGCAGATCCACAGGTTCTTGAGGGATGGAGCAAAGGAACATGACGCAGAAAGCGACGAGATAACGGCAGCAAGCAAGACTTTTGAGTGCCAACAGATTGGCCAGCTTGATGGAGTGGATGACGGTTCGGAAAGTGACGCCAGTGTAAGCACTAGTAGCACAACCACAGCTACAACTTCTTCAACGCATAAAAGCTCAACCAAGAAGAGAGGGCGAGCAGAGAGTAGGGCGGAGAAATCGAACATTGACTCAGGGAAAGAAAGTGAAAGTACTACTGGTGCAGGAGGTAGCCACAGTCGCAAAAATCAAAAGGACAATTGCCTGCCGTTAGGAAACGTGAAATCGCAGGATCGACAGGATCCTCTCGAAACCCAGCTGTCTCTCAGCACTGACCTTTTGAAGTCAGACTCAGACAACAACAACAGCGACGACTGCGGGAACATACTGCCTTCAGATATTATGGAGTTTGTGCTCAATACCCCTTCAATGCAGACTTTGGGACAGCAGTCTGAAGCTCCGTCGAGTGAACCGTTTTCCCTAGACGAAGGGTACGGTGTTGATGTGAATCAAAGGAAGGATATCCTCTTTGAAGACTTCCCTCAGCCACTTGCCAGCACAGAATCTGTAGAGGGTGGAGTAAACACTTCAATCGCAGTAGAGGAACCCTACGGCCTGCCCTTGGAGTTGCCATCGGACCTCTCTGTGCTCACCACTCGTAGTCCTTCTGTCAACAATCAGAATCATAGCTCACTCATCTCTGAGACGTCCGAGCGCAGTATATTGTCTCTTGCTGCTGAAGAATCGGGAGTTGACAAAGTTGTGGAGAAGCAGGGAGCAAGTGGTTCTGCAAGCGGCGAAAGCCCACATGATAGTGGTGGAGATTCCCAGGTGACGGAAGGTCACATGACTCCAGAACATTTCATTCCTGCTCACATCGATGGAGACCACATCTCAAGTCCTGGAATGACCCAAGTTTCAGAAGCAGGGACTCAGGATCTGGCCAGGACTTCTGGAACGCCAGTCCTTCCAAGTTCCCCTACCTTGGCTCTTCAAGGGCAGAAGTTTATTCCTGCTGCCACCGCCACAACAGGTCCCTCTCCGATCGCAAGCTCTGCTGTTCAGTCCCCCACATCTCACTTGAAACCCGGTCCAGAGAAACTTCTCGTCCTCAATCAGCACTTGCAGCCTCTTTATGTATTGCAGACTCTTCCTAATGGCGTAACTCAGAAGATACAGATTGCACCATCGGTCAGCGCAACAGGTGTCATGAACACCACTGCTCCGGTACTGACTGGTCTCAACGCTGGGATTTCAACCTCCCAGTCCATCTTTTCTGGCGGAAAAGGCTTGGTTCCCGTTCAGCATCATCCGCAACTTCACGCTTTCAACACCACTCAGACAAGTTTCCAGCCTGTGATTCCCAGCACCACTTCTGGCCTCTTGATTGGGGTTTCATCTCATGATCCTCAGATTGTTGCATCCGAAGCTGGGCATAGACACGATCTGGGCCCCAGTGTTGCGATGGTGTCCAGTGCATCAACCATTTCCCCGACACCTGCTGTGATCTCCACTGGGAATGGCAAAAAGCGTCAAATTTCTCGTCTCCAGCCTCGGAAAAGCAAGAAGCTAGCTCGCTCAAGGAGTCAACCCACTCTCGCTCCATCTGAAGTCGGACCAAACATGACCCTCATTAACCTCTCTTCTCCGCAGATTGCGACTGGAATCCCAACTCAATCAGGACTGGTTGAACTTGGCACCATAACCACTGCAGCTGCCACGCCTCACCGCAAAATGCCCAACATTATAAAACGATCCAAATCCGGAGTAATGTACATTGAGCAGGCTTTGCTTCCGCAACCGGTGCCAATCTCAACTAGTGCACAACCTGGAATCATTGGGCATGATTCTTCAACTCACCTTCTACCATGCACCGTGTCTGGACTTAACCCTAACCAGTCTGTGGTGAACGTGGTGTCCATGCCTCCTACAGCGACTGGCAACCTACTGGGAGCCAATTCAGTATCTTTAAGTACTCCAGGGCTCATTAGCTCTACTGAAATCACCGGACCAATAAGCAACCTTCTTTTCAAAGCCAGTTCTCACAACCTGGGCCTTTCAGAGCAGCAAATGGTTCTTCATTCGGGAACACCCGTGATGTCCCAAATCGCCAACCCTGCCCAGACTTCCATAGCAAGTAGCATCTGTGTTCTTCCACCGAACCAAACCATCAGCATGTCTGTGAGCCAGCAGGTGGATAAAGATGGCAACCTTCAGCTTCAGAGCTCAGTCGGCAGAGTTGTCAGAGATAAGACCGTCGATCCCAGCACAAACGTATCTGGTCAAGTGGCTCTAGCGCCCAGCCCCGTCACGCAAGATACAAACAAGAGTCGTGTGGTTGGCGTTCTAACCCAGAGCTCACGGACTACACCTATCTCACGATCCTCAAACCAGCAGCAAACTGTGAAGTCATCCACAGTCTCAGCATCTACAGGCACTGCGAAGGGGAAGCAAAAGTCAAAAAGGTCTTTACCCAGTATAGAGAAGACTGGTGGAAAGAAGCACAAAGGTCTGCAGTCTGAATCGGAATCGAAGGCCGGCCCCGTCTCTGCGGATCAGTCCTCTTTAGCACGGTAAGCCTAAAGAACTTTTTAACTTTTGGTCTTACAAAGCAAAATTTGTCTTCAATCAAACTAAGTTTTTGCTGTATTTTGCTGATCTGAAGGTCTGGAGAGCATGTGATGCCTGAGCCCATGGACACAGGAAGACCCAATGAAAAAAGTTCGAGGAAGAGGTATAAAAAAAAAATAATAATGCTAAAGAAAAGAATTGTACAATTCCTTATGAATTACTGACAATCTAGAATGAACTAAAATGAACTAAAATGTATCTCGCCTACAGTGACTCGGTCACCACATCAGGGGACTCTCCTGCTCTTAGACAGAAGGCCTTAGAATCTCATGATGACAAACCGAAGACTGCAGGTGGGTGTAGCAACTTTCTATTCAGAGCAGAAGTGCCTTAAAAATAAGAGAGCACCTAAAAATGACGAGTTTCTTTGATTTTACCAAATTAAAAACCTCTGGAATATAATCAAGAGGAAGATGGATGATCACAAGCCATCAAACCACCAAACTGAACTGCTTGAATTTTTGCACCAGGAGTAAAGCAGCATAAAGTTATTCAAAAGCAGTGTGTAAGACTGGTGGAGGAGAACATGATGCCAAGATGCATGAAATTAAAACTGTGATTAAAAACCAGGGTTATTCCACCAAATATTGATTATTTCTGAACTCTTAAAACTTTATGAATATGAACTTATTTTCTTTGCATTATTTGAGGTCTGAAAGTTCTGCATCTTTTTTGTTATTTCGGACGTTTCTCATATTCTGTAAATAAATGCTCTAAATGAGAATATTTTTATTTGTAATTTGGGAGAAATGTTGTCTGTAGTTTATAGAATAAAACAACAATGTTCATTTTACTCAAACATAAACCTATAAATAGCAAAATCAGAGAAACTGATTCAGAAACTGAAGTGCTCTCTTCGTTTTTTTACAGAACTGTATTTGAATGAATGGCCCTAAATCAAACAAGCATTCTTGCCCTGTGTTCATATTTGGAGATGACAAGTTGCTTATGTTGCTCCAGTTGGTTTCTGAACGTGTAACAGTTAGCATGCTGGCTAATCTAGCAAGCTGGCTATCAAGTGACCAGCCAACAATATCCACTACTTTCTCCCAATGCTTATTTTTCCTCAGATTGACGTTATAAATAAACAGAACCTTAAGCTCAGAGAGCAGAAGTTGGGAATCTTTTTGGTCCAAAAGATATTCATGGGGCCAATCGTTCCAAATTTTGCTTTACTCAGAAATCTCTAGTGGCTTTGTCACTTGTCGCTTCCAGAGGAAATGACTGGTCACTTCTGGCTCTGCCGCCTCCATATATGAATATAAATGTTTTTTAGTGGTGTGTTATTTTTGACGATGCACTTATTTCTTGCATATTGTCTTTTTTCAGGCCTGTCTGACGAGAGCAGTGGGTCTGGATCCAATACTCTGCTGGTGACCAGTTCAGATGAGAAGGATGGCGGCCAAAACTCCTCTTCAGACTTTAAGCCCAAAAAAGGACTCCTGTTTGAAATCTGCAGCGACGATGGGTTTAAGATCTGCTGTGAAAGCATTGAAGGTAAGATTTTTGGGGGATAAAATATTTATTACAATATGTGTTAGAAATCATGTATGTAAATAAATATTAAGTCCATAATGTTTGATAAGCAAGTCATCTGAACCCTTATGCTCTGTACAGATTTACTGTATGTATTGCACTATAAGGTGCATTCAAAATCCTTCAGAGCTCCTTATAATCCGGTGCTCCTTATGTATGAATTCTATCAGTCAGGTATTGAGGAGCAGTAAAGTCACTCCACTGAAGTACAGAGTTATACAGGAGTTTCAGTTTAGTTCTCCAGCACTGAGATTGGAGCAGTATTAGCATTAGCATTAGCTGCTAACTGATGTTTCCCCTTTCAGAGGAGAAAATTATTATTAGTCTGTAGCCTGCTCCTAATCCCGGCTAGCACTGCTAGAAAAGTTAGCTGCTAATGCTAATGCTCCAGCCTTAGTGCTGGAGAAATTTGGGAATCTAAGCTTTCTGTAAATAAATGGAAGTACTCCCAAATAAACTGTTTTCAGGAGAGAAATCTGTGTAGATTAACATCCAGCACTTGTTTGACTTTAAAAGAACATTTTAGTTTTATTATTATAGTTTTGTTTACTTAGCTTAGCTTTGCTTAACTTAGTTAGCTAAGTTAAATTTTTGCATTTTCTATGAATTCATAACCTGATTTAACTTCACATATTCTTACAGAGGCCTGGAAATCTCTGACGGATAAAGTCCAAGAGGCACGCTCAAATGCTAAACTCAAAGAGCTATCTTTTGATGGTAAGTACATGTAGACACACCGTGCATGTATTAGTAATAATAATTATACCATACCATACTAACACTAACACATACTTTTTATACATAAAATACAGTCTAAAATGCTTTCAGCATCAGCCAATACACATGATAATCAGCAATAAAAGCTGAATAAGTGTATAATTTAATAAAAAGCTCAAATTAAAATAAAACAAATTATTAGTAAGTAAAAGTAAACTTAAAAAACAGAGATTAAAATGGATTTAAAACCAATAGGAATAAGACATGAATAAAATTACAGATAAATCTGAATATTGAACACCTATACCATGTGTAAGTAGACCTGTCATGATAAGAATTTTACGTGGATGTTATATTGTCCCAGCAATGATTGTGATAAACGATATTATTGTCATTTTAATATAATTAAAATGCCATTGATATAATGGTAATATTATAGCATATTACAAAGTAAACATAGACTTTTAAAGACAACAAAAATTAATTGTAATATATATATATATATACTTTTCTCTTCAGTCTACACTGTGTGTATATAGTCGCAGTTATTGAAGCATTGGTTTGGTATTGCATGACTGGCTAAAGTACTTGTTATATATTTGAATTAAACAAACATACAAATAAACACTAGACCATATCATGATTATCAAATTGCGAATTATTATGTATAGTCGTGTCCATTTATTGCATGATTAATTGATAATGTAATTATTTTAACAGGTCTTATGTGTAAGATAAAACATATTTCTATCCCGTGTTTTTGTTTTCTATAGGAGTGAATGGGCTGCGGATGCTGGGCGTGGTCCACGATGCTGTAGTGTTTCTTCTGGAACAGCTCTATGGTGCCAGATACTGCAGAAACTACCGATTCCGTTTCCACAAACCAGAGGAGGTGGATGAGCCTCCAATCAACCCCCACGGATCTGCTCGTGCTGAGCTCCACCACAGGTGTGTGTATACACTGCTAGCTTCATAAAACCATCATAATCAGCTGAGGATGAGTTTTTACTCCTGCTGCTCTTTTTAATCGTTTTATATGATGTCCTGCTTTTCTGAAGGAGGTCAGTCTTGGACATGTTCAACTTCTTGGCATCCAAACATCGACAAGCTCCTGAATACAACCATCAAGAGGAGGACGAAGAAGAGTTGCAGCTCAAAACTGCTAGGTGCGTCATTATCCTCAGTTTGATTTAGTTTTTTAGATTTTGCATTACATTTTTTATATAACAGATTTTTCCCACTATAAGGCGCACTATCAATAAATGTCTATGTTCTGATCTATTTTAATAAAAAATGCGCACTGGATTATAAGGCGCATTATTTTTAAAGTTAAATGCGTGCTGGATGTTAATCTGCACAGATTTCTCTCCTAAAAACTGTTTATTTGGGTGAGCAAAGAAAGCGCTTCCGTTTATTTAAAGTAAGCTTAGATTTCCAGATTTACACTAAGGCTAGCCCAAGGGCGCTACATTGAGGAACCCTGAGTGTTCCTGTAAGCCAGGGCGATATTAGCTAGCAGTTTGTCCCACGTAGCTTGTTTTAACAAGTCTGGTAAATGTGCAGGCTATAGTCCGATATTATCACCTCTGAACAGCAAAAAAGCTTACTAGCAATAAGTGCAGATATTGTGTAATGCTAATGCTGCTCTAGCAGTGCTAGCCGTGTTTAGCAGCAGGCTACAGTCTGATATACCCTCCTCTGAACGGCAGAAGAGCTATCTAGCACCTAGCGTGGTTAGTGGTAATACTAATGCTGCTCCAGCAGTGCTAGCTGGGGTTATCAGCAAGCTTCAGTCTGGTAATAGTCACCTCTGAACGGCAAAAAAGCTAACTAGCTCTTAGTGCAGATAGCGCGTAATGCTAATGCTGCTCTAGCAGTGCTAGCCGTGTTTAGCAGCAGGCTACAGTCTGATATACCCTCCTCTGAACGGGAAAAGAGCTAACTAGCGCTTAGCACTGTAAGTGGGTAATGCTAATGGTGCTCCAGGTGTGCTAGCCGTTTTTAGCAGCAGGCTACAGTCTGATATACTCTCCTCTGAATGGCAGAAGAGCTATCTAGCACCTAGCGTGGTTAGTGGTAATACTAATGCTGCTCCAGCAGTGCTAGCTGGGGTTATCAGCAAGCTTCAGTCTGGTAATAGTCACCTCTGAACGGCAAAAAAAGCTAACTAGCTCTTAGTGCAGATAGCGCGTAATGCTAATGCTGCTCTAGCAGTGCTAGCCAGGGTTAGCAGCAGGCTACAGTCTGATATACCCTCCTCTGAACGGCAGAAGAGCTAACTAGCGCTTAGCACTGTAAGTGGGTAATGCTAATGGTGCTCCAGCAGTGCTAGCCGTTTTTAGCAGCAGGCTACAGTCTGATATACTCTCCTCTGAACGGCAGAAGAGCTATCTAGCACCTAGCGTGGTTAGTGGTAATACTATTGCTGCTCCAGCAGTGCTAGCTGGGGTTATCAGCAAGCTTCAGTCTGGTAATAGTCACCTCTGAACGGCAAAAAAGCTAACTAGCTCTTAGTGCAGATGGCGCGTAATGCTAATGCTGCTCCAGCAGTGCTAGCCGTGTTTAGCAGCAGGCTACAGTCTGATATCACCTCTGAACGATGAAAGAGCTAGCACTTAGCAGCTAATGGTTAACAGCTAATGCTAATGCTGCTAGTCGGGTTAGGTAGGGTTGGGCTACAGACTGATAATACTCGTCTCTGAATGGGCAAAAAGCTAGCTAGCGCTTAGTGTAGTTAGCGGCTAATGCTAATGCTGCTGGAGAACTAAACTGAATCTCCTGTATAACTCTGTACTTCAGTGGAGTGGCTTTACTGCTCCTTAATACCTGACTGATAGAATTCATACATAAGGAGCACCGGATTATAAAGAGCTCTGATGATTTTGGGGAAAATTAAAGGATTTTAAATGTGTGTATAGTCTGAAAAATACAGTACTGCAGTCCTGAAAGGTTCTTTTACCTATACTACAGACGGGCGACCAGTATGGATTTGCCTCTGGCTTCGAGGTTGAGAAACCTGAGGAAATCATCCAGAGAGTCTGTGGGCGTCTACAGGTACAAATACTTTACTATTACTGGAAATATTCTGGTTAATTCAGTCAGTAAAATGATATCTAAGGCACAGATGTTTAATATGTAATTTTAATGCAAATTGTCGTGTTTGCTTGTTGCTCACAGGTCCGCTATACATGGGCGTGGTCTGTTCTGTAAAAGGAACATTGATGCTGGAGAGATGGTGATTGAGTATTCTGGGAATGTCATTCGCTCTGTTCTCACTGACAAACGGGAGAAATACTACGATGGCAAGGTAACAAAAAATAATATAAAATACCCAAACACTGCCACTCAAAGGCTTGGCCCAGTAGATCATACTTTTTTGGACAATAATTGCAATAAATTATACTATTTATTATTTTGACCATTTAATACCACTGATATGATGATATCATAGCATAGTATTGCAATTATGCAATAAAAAAAATGTTGAACATGCTTTTATGTTTAAAAATCCTAAATGCATTTAAAAAAAAACTACTTGTGAAAAAGTTGGTGTTTTGACTCACTTATGGTCATTTATTGATTTATTTGGACAATGTTTTGTCATTTTAAGACCATTCATGTCACTGATGCACTGATAATATAACAGCTAAAACAGCATAATGATGATTTTAAACAGCAAAAACGTTTTAATTATACAAAATATTGAGAAATTAGATTCAGTATGTATGAAATGTTTTAAGATTAAATTAAATTATAATATGTATTCAGCATAGCAGCTCATTTACATAAAGCAAATGCAATGGTCAGATTTTAAATATAACAAAAATTATTATTAATAGCAGACCTGTTAATGGGCTTTTTTTCCCAAAAAGTTAAAATGATGATAGGCAGTGTTGAGGCCAACAAAAATGTTTGTGGTCATTTTTATAAATTGTATGATAAATCGATATTGTTATTATTAGGGTTGTGCCATATCATATAGTCTGCAATAATATCACCAACATTTTTGAATATGGTGAACGATATTATACCCTGAAATATGGAGCCATATCACCCACCACTAATTATCACATCAGGGTTCTACTTTTATACTGTTTTTAGTAAAAGAAAAATTCACACTGTTCTCATCTCCCATTATATATCTACTAGAGACAGATTATATCTGTCCAGTATCATTTATTTTACTTTAATCCTGGATATATGGAGTGCATTATTATTATTATTATTATTAGTATCATGATATTCTGGATTATTGACTTCTGTTACTTTTTAATCACAGTTTTTTTTTTTCATGCTTCTTGTCATCATGTTCTCCTCCTCCACCAGTCTTACACACTGCTTTTGGATAACTTTATGCTGCTTTACTCCTGGTGCAAAAAATTCAAGCAGTTCAGTTTGGTGGTTTGATGGTTTGTGATCATCCATCTTCCTCTTGATTATATTCCAGAGGTTTTATATTTGGTAAAATCAAAGAAACTCATCATTTTTAAGTGCTCTATTCTTTTTATTGCAGAGCTGTATATCTCTGTAGAAAGCATATACTTGATGTAAATTCTATTTTTCGTCACAGGGAATCGGCTGCTACATGTTTCGCATCGACGACTACGAGGTGGTGGACGCCACCATGCACGGCAACGCGGCGCGGTTCATAAACCACTCCTGCGAGCCGAACTGCTACTCCCGCGTGGTCAATATTGACGGTCAGAAGCACATCGTCATCTTTGCCATGCGGAAAATCTACAGGGGCGAGGAACTGACGTACGATTACAAGTTCCCCATCGAGGAACCAGGCAATAAGCTGCCTTGCAACTGTGGGGCCAAAAAGTGTCGCAAGTTCCTCAATTAACTAAAAACTCCTTTCTGATTTTCTTCTGTTTTTTTTTTTGTTTGTTTTTTTTTTGCCTGAACCCCTCTCCTCCTCCCAAATGAATCTATATTTGATCAGATGTTGACGGTATGTTTTTTTGTTTTATTTTTATTTTGAATAATATGGTTATTTATTGAAACAGGCTCAGGTTTTCAGAGGGATAATGGCACTGTGCCTCTCTTTAAGTTGATTCAGGAAAGGTGTCGTCAAGAGCGAGAAATGTCGCAAAAGTCACAATGAAGAAAAAAAAAAGGTCTGCCTTCTTTCTATTACCCATCATTTAAACTCTTAACTCCTTAAAAACCCTTAACCTTTTATCCTCTTATCCTCTTGTCCTCTGCTCTTTCAGAAAGAAGGCTAGTCAAAAAAAAAAAAAGATAAGATAAAAGATAAGTGCCCCCGCTTGCTGTCAAATTTTTCGGTCAAATTTTTACCTTTTCTTTTATCTTCTTATTGATTCATACAAACAAAAAAGAAAAGACTGAATAATAATTTGTAATATTGAATCTTGCCTGCCCTTTGCATTATCGAATGTGAGTGTGTGGGGGGGGAGGGGTGATGAAAAGCGTTTGATGGAATTGCCACATTGTTTCATCATTTGCATTTGACACCAAAGTGCGATTTTTCTAAGGGAACGATACACTGTCTCTTCTGATAGACAAATTGCGAGTGAATCCATAAATTCATGAATTCTAATTTTCTAAGCCTGACCTGCACAGTCTCATCTCCCCTTCTGAATGTACATCGAAGCCTTGTCCCTCTAGTTATGTGAGGGACGGATATATTTCTTTATGTATTTTAGACACTGTAAATATATTTCTTGCGAGCCCTTAGACTGATGCAGAGGGAACGAGGGAACACTAGAGGGAGCCGTGGTCTGTTTTAATGATTGAGAAAGAAAGCGAAAGAGAGAAAGAAAGAAAGAAGGAAAAAGAAAAAGCTTCAGGTTTTGATGTGGTCAGTAATAGAGAAAAAGGAAAAAGAATATATTTTAAAAAAGAGTGGATCTAAACTGTGCTGTTTTAGGTCATTTTAAGTAATAATAATAATAAAAAATAATACATAATTAAAGCCCTGGGGCGTGAAAATAAGTGATCACTGAGGGCTGGCTAGGTTGAGATCCTGGTGGACTGACAGGTAAGGGACTAGAGATTAGAGAATAGAGAGTTTTGGGGGGGGGGGGGGGGGGGGGGTTGTTGCTTAATTTTTTATATCCATTTTTATAGCGGCGTAGACTGACGGTAGTGAAATGTGTTGTATTGATTGAAAAATCTTTAAAAAAAAAATCTTAGTACCGTACGTGCATGCTTCTTTAATTCCTGTCAAAAGAAAGAGAGATAGATAGAGTACAGATTTACAGAATTCATAATTAAGGGCATCCAGATGCTTTTTTTTTATAGAGTTATGTAAATTTCTTCTCTTATTTTTTTTTTTCTTTCTAATTTTTCGCTCATTTTCCTGTCTCTTTTTTTTTTTTTTTTGTAGACAGGTAAAATGTCATTATTTCTTTTGATATGTAAATAATATGTATATTTTTCTATACGGAGACAAAAAAAAATTGAAACCTGAAAAGCACTCACTAGTGAATAGCACTTAATTGATGATGGTATTTATATTTTTAATAATAATAAAACATTGTATTTATTTTACCAACATTTCGTAGGAGATGGTTTACGACACTAATGCTTGGTCATCTTTTTTATAGAGTTGTTGCCTTTTTTTTTTTTTTTTTTTTTTAATTTTTTCAATTTTGTAGACCTCGTTTCTCCTTATTTCCTCTTCCTTCCTTCCTCCCTTCCTTCCTCATTTTCTTGCTTCTTTCCTTTTGCATTATTTTTTTTACTATTCCAAAGACTGAAGCCGCCATAGCTTTTTCCCATAAGACTGCAGTCCACCAGTAGCTCTCATTTTTGCCATTCCAAGTTCCAAGTCAGTCATTATTAAAATTAAAATTGCGTGTGTGTGTGTACAGTCAGATTAAGCCGTAAAACGCTGTAAAACGCCGTAAAAATGTGTAAAAACGCGTAAAAAATAGTCATAAGTGCTCATCTGTTGAAATGGCATGTCTCCCCCATTGCCAGCCTTAATATCACACCGACAACAACTAAACATAAACATACAAAAGCCCCTTTTTGGAATCTCTTACAATCTCTTACAATAAAGTGCAACTGTCTCAAGGGGAGAGGGGAAAAAAATGCAAAATATATATACTTAAATAAACAAGATGCCTAAAATACAAAATTTTACATTTAAGCAACTGGAAAAAGTCCCAAAGTTTACCCCATCTATTTTATTATTGTATAAATATTTTCATAGATATCAGTTTAAACCCAAGGAATTTGCCACGGAGGCTCGCCCTCGAAAACTTTTCTTGTAGAAATGAGAAAAATATAAAAAGCACTATATCTGGAGGAATGAAGGAAAGGCCCTCATTCTCCCCGTCTCGTGCACTGAACATCAGTCTTCTTCCCAGCTCGACACATGTTGCCTTGGCACTGCATGGAGGTTCCAGCCAGCCATTCGAAGCACACGACGACGTGCTGCTCATTCGTACCGTTTCCGTTCTGCAGTTTTAGTCCTCCCTGTTGTTCCTGTTCGGGCAAAAATTCAACGATTCAACTTTTAAACGTATTGTTTTAATCCTGATTCAGTATGTAGAGCAACACTTCTTCTCGTAGGCCTACATATATACGATGTATGGCTGTACTGATATATATGTATACAGATTTTTCCTCCTTGGATGGCTGTCCTGTATTTCTTTACAAAAACAGGTGTGGTGCCTTCTTTTTTTAATTGTTAATCCTTTTTTTATTATTTATTTATTTTTACGTTTTGGCCATTCGATTATTTGTTTTTTCTATTCGCGGATAAAAATAAAATAAAATAAAAAAATTACGTAACGTGTAATGTATGTAATCTGTAACGTCACCGGACGATCCAGACGATGAGACGCTTCACGCTTTGAGAGCGTAGCCAGAACTGTGGCCTTTTTAAAAAATAAAAAAAGATTATAAAAGTATAAAAGTCAAAGCTGCTGCTCTGGAACGAAACTGCGAGAGTTCATTTTTTTAAATGCATGTTGAAATGCATCTTAATAAGGTCTTAATAATAATAATGTTGGTTAAGGTTAAAGCACTCGACCTCGTTGCGTTTAATTTGCATCAGTCTCTTAAAGAAGAACTCTGGTATAAAAGTGATTTTTGGTGTTTGGTGTAGTAAAAAACATGATAAAGAGTACTACTAATCTTTATCTGTTGAATAGCTCACCTCCGCTCTCCTGCAGCTTTCTGAGATCCAGTAATTTTGTGCTTTATGCACAGAACTCTTTTTATAACAGGAGCTTCATGGCATATTTTGCACTGATAAATCACTTTTTATACTGTTTTCAAAGCTCAAAGTAGCTCCGCATTTTATTGGTGGAATGTGGAGAGCACTGACATTTAACTGGGTTCCCGCGGGCCCTTAAAAAGTCTTAAAAAAATGTCTTATATTAAAAATCTTGAGAATTAAGGTCTAAATTAAGGTGTTAAATTGTCTAAAATTTGCTGTAGGTATTAAATGTTTAGACGGTGTGTTTAATGCCAGTGGAAAAACATGCTAACATTAGCAGCGAGTTAATGCTAATGTTAGTAAGAACTGCTAAAGTTAGAGAGCTAACTAACATTACTGGGGAGAGAACTAAGGTTAATAGAGAGCTAGCTTACATTAGCAGAGAGCTAGCTAACGTTATTGGGGAAAGAATTAAGGTTAGTGGAGAGTTGGCTAACATTAGCTGCGAGCTTAGCTAACATACTAATGTTAGCGGTAAGTTAGCTAAGTTACTGGGGAGAGAACAAAGGTTAGCATAGAGCTAGCTAACATTAGCGGAGTGATAGCTAACATACTAACGTTAGCAGCGAGCAGCTATGTTACCATGAAAAAAACTAGGGATAGCAGAGTGCAGGCTACCATTAGCGGTGAGCTAGCTAACGTGCTAACATGTTCTGCATCACAATTTAATAACAAATGGAAAAGGTTAAGTTTTAATTTTCGATACAATAATTTTTTTTCTCTAAGAAGTTAGGGCAGAAAGTTATAATTATATTCAATTATAAATTACATTTATTAAGAACCCTGTTGAAACAAAGCGGAAAATAACTTTAAAAGTGCACAAGAAGCTTATTATAAAAAAAGCTTCTTGTGCACCTTTTAAGTTTTAAATGCTTAGTTTTAAATGTCAGAGCTCTCCAGATTCTACCAATGAAGTTTGGAGCTACTTTAAATCTTAGTAACAGTGTAAAATCGATTTATCATAGGCAAATTATGCCCTGAAGCTCCTGTTGCAAAGAATTCTGCAAAAAACTCACAAAATTACTAGATCTCAGAAAGCTGCAGTAGAGCGGAGGAGAGCTATTCAAGGTTAGTAATACACTTTTCATTTTAATTTATATTTTTATTACACTAAAAGTTAATTTTACACCGCAGTTCTTTTTTTAATGGAGCAGATTTGTCAGTTGTTCGGTTTAGGATGGAGCTGCTGCTGCTGCTGTAGTAGTTGTTGTTCTTTTTCTACAAAGGGATATCGTGAGCATATATCAGTGTTGCAGGAAAAGGCTTGGGATGTGTATATATTTTTAAATATATATATACCTCCAGACAAAGCTCACTCAATTTGCTGCTTTTTGTGCACCTCTGGCTCTTGTTTTTATTTTTATTTTTATCATATTTTTCAGAACGAGCCACTAAAAAAAGGCCAGTTTCTGTGTGTAGCATTTGTCTTATTGCCTCATTAATGATTAGTATGATGATGATTATAATGATGATGATGTTGACTCTAATATCTTTTTTAAAATATATATTTTTATGGTGGTTGCAGACTCTTTTCCCCTTAAAAACCTCCTCTAACAGTCTCAGCTCGCCATCGTGACAAAGGCACTGACGATGCAGAGAGAATATAATACTTTCGCTCTCTGTTTTCGCTTTACGTCGTTACCAACTGGCTAGTTTTTGTTTCGTTTTTGTTGTTTTTAAACGTAAGCTTTTTTTACGGATATCTCCTTCTTCTTTTATTTTATTTTTTACATTTTTTTGTACGTAAAAATGGCTTTTGACGGATTTGCCGCAGCTTCTTGCCGGGGGCTGGTTCGCCGTGCTCCTCGCAGTGTGGGTCTCGCCATCGATTCAGGGATAGAGTTCCTCTCGGTCCGTCTCTCTGGGTTGCGGCACAGGGGGCGGGCTGAACTCTGCAGCTAGGCCTTCGTTGAATGTATTTTTTGACTTGTTTTTAAAACATATATTGTCTTTATTCGGATCGTTCCGACACGAAAAGGCTGGAACGTTTTACAGGACAGCTTTACTTTACTTTACTTTACTTTACTTTAACTTCAGTGGGCGAGGATTGTACAGCGGTGGCTTTGTACGATCTTTGTGCGTCTATCAGTCTGACAAAATACGATTAAATATATATATTTTTTGTTAGTAATTCAATTACTAAACCTTAAGGGCTGCGGTCAAGACTTTCCTCCACTCGTTCACGTCAACGCAACTTCAGACGCTCCTCAAACTGGTGATTTCAGTCAGCGTGAATTCAGTCAGCGTGAATTCAGTCAGCGTGATTTCAGTCAGCGTGATTTCAGTCAGCGTGAATTCAGTCAGCGTGATTTCAGTCAGCGTGAATTCAGTCAGCGTGAATTCAGTCAGCGTGAATTCAGTCAGCGTGATTTCAGTCAGCATGAATTCAGTCGGGCGGTTTTTTACCGTCGTTTCCCGGACTTTACTCTTCCACACGCCACACCAGTGGTACCACACCTTCTCCTGTTTATAGTCAGTATATATATACATAAATATAAATAAATATATATGTACACTTCTTACATACATGATGGATGGATATATAAATATATAAATACATACCTAAACATATGTATGAATAGTAACTCGTACTTCAGTATCTTCAATATCTACACAATATTACGGAATGGACAGACAAAAACTTAGTTACAGTAGCAAAACAACAGTTTATAATGGTTATAACTAATAGTTCAGCTGTTCTCAGTGTAATCTATAATGGTTTTGTGTTACAGATACAGTTTAGAGTAACGTGCAACATTTTTAAAATATTGACATATTATGTACCAGTTTTCCTGTGCCTGTGTATGCTCTTTACTGTGGGGAGCATTGCAGTTATGATTTGATTGTTTTTTGAGACTTTTATTTTGTATTTGTTCTTTTTTTTTGGGTGTGAGGGATTTTCATTTTAATGTTTTTGTCGTTTTTGTTTAATTGTTTTGTTTTATTGTTTTTTTTTTGTTATAAAGGGTGGGTTGGGAACGTGGGAGGGGACGGATGATATTTATATGATGAAACGAGTAATTGTAAAAAAAAAAAAAATGTGGTTGTAAACTTTGAGGTTAGCCATTCGTTTGTTTCAATGCTGTAGTTTTTTTGTTTGTTTGTTTTTTATTATTATTATTTTACTCTTTGTACATTTTTAACAGAGTTTGTGGACGTCAGGAGAACGGAAATTGAGCGTTATTTTATCCCAGTCGTGTCCCGGTCTCCCCTAAAATACCTCCTCTTTCTCCTATTTCTGAACTTAAGTTGAATTTGAATGTGATGTTCTTCTGTAATAATAACAATAACGATAAACCTTTTAATTTATTTATTTTGTGAAACAACATCATCTATCTGTGTACGCAGGTAAAGAAAGGGTCAGGAAAGGTGGAGGTGTGCAGCTCTGTCTATATATTTGTATGGTTTGAGCTTCTGTACCAGACTGCTGCGCTCTGATTGGCCAGAAATTGAGCTAAAAAGAGAGAATAAAAGAAAGGCTCTTATTCTGAAGCCTAGTGTTTATCTTCTATCTGACGCTTCCTGTTTCTCTTTTAGCTCTTGCTGACCCCTGTTCGCTGATGCTGACTATATATATAAATATATTTTTTACTTCGCTGTTCAATTGCCCAATCAGTGTTCTTCTCCCGTATCACAGAAATGAAGGAAAGACCATTCAGTGACAAACAGTAAAACCACAAACTACTTAAGGATGAATGTATAATGAGGAAAAAAAAATGTATATACCTGTAAAAAGGAAAATTTCTAATCATGTTTATTTTCTATGCACTTTTTTATTTAAGTGATAGTTTAAATAATAAACATGTCTCGTTTACTCAGCAAGGCTTCCTGTCGTCCTTCACTGTGTTGAATTCATTGTGTTTGGTGATTTTTTTTTTTTTTTAATATATATATAAATATATATTGGCATCTCATGATGATTACATTTATATAATTTTGTCCAATTGTGCTCAAAAGTTCACATACTCCAGTTCTTAAAGATCTTATTCCTTAGTGAGTTGGTAAAAAGTAGATAAATCTGGTGATCCGGTATAACACTGTTTTAGTCCAGTGGAGGAGTGGGCGGGGGAAAAACAACAGGATTTCGGCTCTTGCTCATGAATATTCATACATGCAAACATATATCTTGCTTGCTTGCATGTGATTGGCTAACAGCACTCTAAGGCAGTGAGACGGACAACAGTTTAAAACGTTTTAAAATAATTAAACTTTTACACTAATTGCTCACACACACATAGAGAAGGGTAGTCAAAGTCCAGAAAGTAAAAAAAAACATTGATTTTTGATTTGTGCATGTTGCTCTTTAAAAAGGGGGTGGAGGACTGACCTGCCAGAGCTGCAGGTCAGTCCTCAGGGCTCATTCTGCTGGACCTCTTGGCCGCATTTGACACAGTCAACCACGACTTCCTCCTAACTATACTCTCAAACATGGGGATCGCAGACAATGTGCTGTCATGGTTCAGATCATACCTCACTGGGCGCTCGTTCAAGGTGTCGTGGCAAGGACAGCTGTCCTCAGCCCACTCCCTATCCACTGGGGTTCCCCAGGGTTCGGTACTGGGACCCCTTTTCTTCTCAATATACACCACCTCTCTTGGTCAGGTTGTCCGCTCACATGGCTTTTCCTACCATTGCTTTGCTGATGACACCCAGCTATACCTGTCGTTCTCACCTGAAGATCACTCAATCTCTGCACGGATTTCGCAGTGTCTCTCTGACATATCCTCATGGATGAGGGAGCATCACCTTCAATTAAATCTCTCAAAGACTGAACTTCTGGTTATACCAGCAAAACCATCTTTTCAACACAAATTCTCTATAAGTATCGACTCTCTCTCTCTCTCTCACCGACAAAGGTTGCTAGGAACCTGGGTGTTCTGGTTGATGACCAACTCTCCTTCACGCACCATGTGGCCTCAGTTGCTCGGTCCTGCCGCTTTGCGCTCTATAACATCCGAAAAATTAGACCGTTCTTGACGCAACAGGCCACCCAACTCCTGGTGCAAGCGGTCGTCATCTCACGCCTCGACTACTGCAATGCCCTGCTAACTGGCCTCCCGGCCTGTGTAGTAAAACCACTCCAGATGATCCAGAACGCAGCAGCACGTCTGGTCTTCAACCAGCCAAAACGGGCACATGTCACCCCGCTGCTCATTGAGCTCCATTGGCTACCAGTTGATGCATCAAATTCAAAACTCTTACAATCGCCTACAAGGTGATGTCAGAACAGGCTCCTTCCTACCTGCACTCGCTCCTGAAGGCTTACGCTACCTCCCGGCCGCTGCACTCCTCCAATGAACGTCGCCTCGCTTTACCAAAAAACCCTCACACAAAGCAATCCAGACTGTTCTCATACAGAGTTCCCCAATGGTGGAACAAACTACCTTCCACTACCAGATCAGGAGAATCTCTCACTATCTTTAATAAACTCCTGAAGACAGAGCTCTTCAAAGAGCACTTACTCTCCTAACACCTCTAACACACTAACTACTTCTAACCCCATTTCCTTCTTCCCCTCCTTCACGCCTCTATCCTATTATTCCCCTTTGACCTCCTTTTATCCCTATCCAAAGATGTTTTTGCCTTTAAACTTATTTTACATTGTACTTGACTATTGTAAGTCGCTTTGGACAAAAGCGTCTGCCAAATGTAATGTAATGTAATGTAATATATGTATAATATATTGTATTACTAAATCAGTGGCATAATATGTGGTTTTAAATTGACAATAATATTTGGTTATTGCAATTATTTCAAGCAAAAGTCGACATTCTGAAAAAGCTACAGTGCGGATCTCTTACTATTGAACTTTCTGTCTTTGTGAAGTTTTATGTTGGACAGAATATACTGTCCCAAAAATTGACAGTTATATGTATTGAGCTCTCTTTCAAAACCAGATGCTGGGTTTTTTTGTTCAGATGCTTTGTTAGTAAATGTTTAGTCATTCTGAAAGCTTCAAGTCTGCGTTCTAAACACAAACACTCATTTCAATGTGATGCCCATCAAAGAATCACTTTTCTAGATTATAAATGATGGTTTACAGTAGTTTTTCACTCCTTTTAAGGCTTTAAACCATTTTAAATGTTTTAAAGTAAAGGCATTTTAATACTAATTGCTAGTCCAAGTCCAGAAAGTAAAAATATATATATTAATTTTTGATTTGTGCACGCAGCTCATTAAAAAGGGGGGTTCGTATATATGTATAATATATTTGATTATATCAGTGGCATAATCTGTGGTTTTAAATTGGCAATTATATGGTTTATGTTAATTATTTTAAGCAAAATATGACATTCTTGAGGAGCTACAGTGCGGATCTCTTAATTTTCCTCTTTCTGCCTTTGTGAAGTTTTATTTTGGACAGTATATTGTCTCAAAAATTGACAGATCTTCCTCAAAACCGCTCTTTTTCAGATGCTTTGTTAGTAAATGTTTAGGCATTCTAAAGGCTTCAAGTCTGCATTCTAAACACAAACACTCATTTAATTTCAAAATCATTTTAAACATTTTAAAGTAAAGACATTTTCACACTAATTGCTAGTCCAAGTCCAGAAAGTAAATATGAAAAGTATAGAAAGTATATATGTATAATATATTTATATCAGTGGCATAATAAGTGGTTTTAATATCGGTTATCGCAATTATTTCAAGCAAAATGCGACATTCTGAAGGAAGTTTTATTTTGACCAATATACTGTCCCAAAATGTGACAGTTATACGTATTGAGCTCTTCTCAAAACCAGATGCTGGGTTTTGTTCAGATGCTTTGTTAGTAAATATTTAGTCATTCTGAAAGCTTCAAGTCTGCATTCTAAACACAAACACTCATTTCATTGTGATGCCCATCAAAGATTTACTTTTATTGATTATGAATGATGGTTTACAATAGTTTTCCATTCCTTTTAAGGCTTTAAACCCAACAGGAAGCCCCCGTCCCCTTTGATTAAAAGCTAAACGATGTTATTTAGAAGGAGCTGGGGGTATTGTTAGCCTCACAGAAAGAGACGTCTCATAAAAAAGGAGAGGGAAATTCAGCAGTCAGGCAGCATAAGTGGATCCATCTGTGAACATGACGGTCGACCACACTCAGCCCACACGGTCTTCCTCTATCTGACCCCTCAGATTACACTGAGCCTCTATAACTGCTGATTACAGTGAATTAGAGGAGAATTTACTGTGTAGAATTGCTGTAATAACAACTCTTTAGAGGGATCATCAGAATTCTCTCTATTTAACCAAAACTAAATTGATTATAAAACACATTCTTGGTGGAGGCTCCGAGTGGTCAAGCTGTTTAAAGCACTGCCACTATGATCAGGAGATCGCTGGTTCGAATCCCAGTCATGCAGCTTGCCATCAGCTGCCGGAGCCCCGAGAGAGCACACACAGTTGGTCTTTCTCTCTCTGGGTGGGTAGAGTACAGTAGATGGCGCTCTCGCTTTCCCCTTCTCATCACTCCTAGGGTGATGTGGATCAGCACAAGGCTGCGTCTGTGAGCTGATGTATCAGAACCAAGTTCCGCTGCGCTTTCCTCCGAGCGTTAGCGCTGCTGTGATGCTACTCGGCAAAAAGAAGTTCAAAAAGAGGCAGAGTCTGACTTCACATGTGTCGGAGGAGGCGTGTGCTGGTCTTCTTAACCCTCCTGGTGTTGGAGCATCACTAGTGATAAATTGGGGAGAAAATGGGATAAAAATTAGGGAAAAAAGAGTGATGTTTTAGAAGTGCCACTAAGACAGTTGTTATATATATATATATATATATATATATATATATATATATATATATATATATATATATATATATATATATATATATATAAAAATGGAAGTAGACATTGTTGCTTATATTCCACTTTTTTGTGTAAGGTTAACTCTTTTCCAACATTAATTTTATTGTCATATTAAAGTGCAATAGCATAAACTTATGTTAAGCATCCAAACAAAACTATGGTGGCCAAAACTTACTATTAGGAATGCATTAAAACCCAACTACAAATTCTAACATTCACAGGTCACACATTTAAAAAGAACAAAAAACAAACAAAAAAAAAAAAGTGCACTAGGTTTAAGAACTGTATTTAAATTGGAGCTTCAAATGTAAAGTTATCTTGTAAAAGAGAAATATATTTAAATATACTTAACATTAACAAGTACGTAACTAAATATACTATTTTAGCAACTTAACTATATTTCTGTTGTGATTAAGCTATAATTAAATACAACATAAAAGCATTAGATTGTGCTTTGAGTGTTTTTTTCATGAAACCTCTTTAAACTTAAGTAGATTTAAGTTTGTGAGTTAGTTATGTAATTTAAAGCCCAAACAATGGAGCATTATATTAATTATTGTTATCATTATTGAAGATTGTGTCGACATTGCTTAAAGAAATGTTTTTTTTTCTATCATAATATGGTTTTAGTTGATTTTTGGTTTTATTGTCCATGTCCGTAATGATGTTTTAAAGATTGGATGGTCAATTTTGCTGTGAAGACATAGAAAATCATGAAAATTCATGGAAATTTATTGGTTAAAAAGTGCATGAACCCTGTATTTTGTTTTTGTCGCCATGTTTAAACTTGTAATATTCACTTAGCGCATGATATTCCTAGAAATCCAGCATCCAGCACTGAGAGCAGGAGCTCACCTCGTTTCCAGACTGTGAAGCTCTCATACGATCTTCTTCATGATCACATCACGCAGGAATCTGTTCTGATCCAGTTTGTGGTCTGAGTTTCAGTATTATGATGGTTTGGATCTGTCTATAAACATTAGAAGAACGTTTTAATCAGAGTGACTCAGTGATTCTCTAAACGCTGCTGTTTAATAAACAAAAGAGCAACATTTTCCTCCTGACATACAGAAGAGTTTACTTCATTAACCCCAGGATTTTTCTCAATGGTCTGCCAGAAATTACATCACTAAATCATGAGGATTTCTATTCAAGAATTACATAAAAAACTTTTATGTTTGATGAGAAACATTACTGAAAAGCAGAATTGTAATTATAATGAAAATATAACAAAATTATTTAAGTAAATCTGTCAAAATATAATGAATAAAATCATAAAAATTGTCTCTTTCCTGAACTATATTTTATAATCTTTACATTTTAAATTCATGTCCTCCAAACCTTTAGTTTCATTTTGCTAAGTGCGGACCACGCCTTATAGAAATAGAAAAGGAAGAAAAAGGGGAGGGAACTCGGGGAAATTTGGGCTGGAGTTCTGAACTGCGTGCTGAAGAAGCGTGCAGTTATAGCCCCCCCTTTTTATTTAATGAGAAGTGGAAGAGTAGAAAAAAGGGGGTTGTTGGGGAGGAGGTGGGTTGCGAAGTTTTCGTCACGAGAGATAGTTAGTTAGGGGAGGTATTTATAGGACGGTTGATTGATACGGGGTGGAGTTAGAACGTAGAGTTCGGGCGTGGTCCTTCTCCCAAACTTTTGTTATTACATAACATCATTATGTTGTTTTTATTTTTTACGCCTATTTTCAAACCTGCAGAATTTGAGTTGATACCTGTTACTGATCTGGAATTATTAAGTGGACTGTGATCACCTGTGCACGTTCCAGAAAATATGACATCATGGTCTCTTTGTAGCTATCACCTGTGGCTGTTATTACCTGTGGACGATTATCAGCAGTGGACTGTTATTTCCTGTGAACTTTCAAAAAGATATATGACATCTTGGACTCTTTGTAGTTATTGCCTATGGCCTGTTATCACCTGTGGACTATTATCACATGTGGCCCCTTTTATTACCTGTGCGTTGTTATAACCTGTGGACTGTTATAACCTGTGGACTATTGTCACCTATGGACTGTTATTACCTGTGGACTGTTATCATTCGTGGACTGTTATTACCTGTGGACTGTTATCATTCGTGGACTGTTATTACCTGTGGACTGTTATCATTCGTGGACTGTTATTACCTGTGGACTGTTATTACCTGTGGACTGTTATTACATGTGGACTGTTATCATTCGTGGACTGTTATTACCTGTGGACTGTTATTACCTGTGGACTGTTATCATTCGTGGACTGTAATTACCTGTGGACTGTTATTACATGTGGACTGTTATCATTCGAGGACTGTTATTACCTGTGGACTGATATCACCTGTAAACTTTTTAGAAGATATGACATCTTGGACTCTTTGCTGTTATTAACTGTGGACTGTTATCAGCAGTGGAATGTTATTACCTGTAAACTGTCAAGAAGATAAAGGACATCTTGGACTCTGTGTAGTTATCACCTGTGGACTGTTATCACCTGTGAACTTTAAAGAAGATTTATGTCATCTTGGACTCTTTGTGGGTATGACATGTGGATTGTAATTACCTGTGGACTGGTATCACATGTGAACTTTCAAGAAGATGTTATAACCTGTTGACTATAATCACCTGTGGACTGTTATTACTTGTAAACTTTCAAAAGATATATGACATCTTGGACTCTTTGTAGGTATTACCTGTGGACTGTTATTACCTGTGGACTGTTATTACCTATGAACTCTTATTACCTGTGAACTTTCCAGAAGATATGACATAATGGACTCTTTGTAGTTAAAGGTCGTGTTTGATGTCTGTGAGCTCTAATAGAAAGTCTGCATTTTTAATGAGTCTCAGTGTGATTAATTAGTTTAATGGAGACACGGATCATTAATTGATCTGAATGTTATATACAGGTGTACCTGTCTACCTGCACACCTTTATTCTGCACTGCTGTATTGGTCCTCAGGTCCTCAGGCTGAGCAGTGTTATGGTTTATTCAGGGTATTCTGGGAAGGTCTTGGCTCCAGGTGTCTCTGTCTGAAGTTCTGAAGCTGTTTTTATTTTCAGTACAGCAGAGCTCCTGAAGAGTAAAAGTTAAAAGTCAGAGTCTCTGTTTTAACAGGGCTGTTTTTATCCAGCCAGTAAAAAGCTTTATTCTCTGCTGGAACAGCAGCGTGCTGAGACTCATCTAAACAGCTCCAGTTTACCCACACTGCACTCTGAATCTGTTCCATGTTCCCTCCGGAGCACTGGATAAAAATAAGAGAGCACCTAAAATGATGAGTTTCTTTGATTTTACCAAATTAAAAACCTCTGGAATATAATCAAGAGGAAGATGGATGATCACAAACCATCAAACCACCAAACTGAACTGCTTGAATTTTTGCACCAGGAGTAAAGCAGCATAAAGTTATCCAAAAGCAGTGTGTAAGACTGGTGGAGGAGAACATGATGCCAAGATGCATGAAAAAAACTGTGATTAAAAACCAACCAGGATGATTCCACCAAATATTGATTATTTCTGAACTCTTAAAACTTTATGAATATGAACTTGTTTTCTTTGCATTATTTGAGGTCTGAAAGCTCTGCATCTTTTTTGTTATTTCAGTCATTTCTCATTTTCTGTAAATAAATGCTCTAAATGAGAATATTTTTTTATTTTGAATTTGGGAGAAATTAACTAAAAGTTAACTAAAATATTCTATGATTAAAAATGTTCTAAATCAAATTAAATTAGTACAAAATAGCTGGTACTTTCCTTTAATGGCTCTAGTACTACTGGTTTTCCAGTGTTTTCCCAGTGAATGGGACCAAGCTACTGTTTCATTAGTTTAAAAATGTGTTCATTGGTTCTCAAATAGTGTTAATAGTGTTATGTACAACAAAAAAAATAAATAAAGAAAATACATGATGTCCATTGTAGTGAATGTAGGGTCTGAAAGGGATGAATCTGAAAAATCTACTGAAGCAGATCTAGAAATAAACTGCAAAGGGCCAAAATGCTGAATTTTTTAAGTGTCCCTAAAACAATAGGAGCCCTAAATGATCCCAGCTGTAAACCCCCACATTAAACTGAGTATGCACAACTCAAATTATCCCAAATGTAAAATATCTAAATGATCTAAGCTTCAAACACCCAAATGAAAATTTCCCACATGACCACAGAGCTCTGATCCCAGTGTGGTTTTTGTTCTGGTGAATTCTCCTCCTCCATTAAACAGAGTCAGCATCGTTAACTTCAGAACCTCAGACTAATTATTCACATATTTGGAGCCGTTCTGATCCACATCTACTGTATCATACAGTGTTTCTCTCCCACCAGTTACTGGACCTGCTTCAAACATTCTGTCTCCGGCCCTTGGACGCTCCCTCTCTCTCTCTATCCCTCCCTCCCTCTCTTTCTCTCTCTTTCTCCCTCTCGCTCTCTCTCTCCCTCTCTCTCTCTCTGTCTCTCTCTCTTTCACTCTCCCTCTCTATCCCTCATTCCCTCTGTCTCTCTCTCTCTATCCTTCTCTCACTGCCTCCCACCCTCCCTCTCTCTCTCCCTCTCTCTCTCTCCCTCTCTCGCTCTCTCTCTCTGTCTCTCTCTCTTTCACTCTCTCTCTCTATCCCTCCCTCTCTCTCTCTCTCTCTCTCTCTCTCTCTCTATCCTTCTCTCACTGCCTCCCAGCCTCTCTCTCGCTCTCTCTTTCTCTCTGTCTCTCTCTCTTTCGCTCTCTCTGTCTCTCTCTCTTTCGCTCTCTCTCTATCCCTCCCTCCCTCTCTCTCTCTCTCTCTCTCTCTCTCTCTCTATCCTTCCCTCTCTCTCTCTATCCCTCCCTCCCTCCCTCTCTCTCTCTCTCTATCCTTCCCTCTCTCTCTCTATCCCTCCCTCCCTCTCTCTCTCTCTCTCTCTGTCTCTTTCACTCTCTCTCTCCCTCTCTCTCTCTCCCACCCTCTCTCTCTCTCTCCTTCACTCTCTCTCTAATTGACTTCTATTGCATTTCCTCTGCAGTCTGGTACAGCTCAGTTTTTCCCAGATTCTCTGCTGTAGGACGGAAAACAGGAGTCTGTCTCTGTTGTTTTCACTTTCTCTGCTCAGAAACCGTCAATCCTGCAAAGCTGTGAATAACTTATTGGTAAGTTTTGCTATTTGCTCTTTATCTTGGCAGTATTTGGAATCAGAAGTTTCTCAGATCAATCTATCATACATAGATTTGGAATTTAATAGAAAGTAGCATCTGTATTCAGTCCAAGTTACATTATTTGTAGCTTCGATATCTTTAATATATAGACTTATAATCACCCTGATTAGTTAGTTATTAATCAGTGTTACTGAGCTCTACTAAAGCATGAGTTGACTGATAAATTAAAACTTAACAATTTAACAACTCTGGTCTCTTATGCACCGTAACATGTATTAGCTTTCAGCATTTCATTTTTAAAAGACTACAAAGATTAAATACATCAATGTGTTGTTGCCTATATGTCAATTAAATTGCCTGTGCTAATTTGGTTTAACCCTTTTAGACCTAAATTATCTCCAGTGATGGGGAAAAAATCAAAATGCAGTTTTTTGTCCGTAATGCACAGAAAAGAAGTTCTATTATTTAATATTTGTAAAATATTCTTTATTTTCATTGCATTGGAATCCTGTCTGAAATATTTTTGTAATATTTCATATTGATCATTTTATTTCACAAACCATCCCTAAACAGTAAAAAAAGAAACCTGATTAAAAAGTGTTCTAAATCACATTAAATTAGTCAAAATTAGCTGTTACTTTGCTTTAATGGATCTAGTAATACTGTTGGTGTTTTTGTGTTTTTGCATCACTGTGCTGATCAGTTATTTATCTTAGTGTTACTGAGCTCTACCAAAGCCTAAGTAGACTGATTAATTCGGCACTGTAGTATATACATTAGCTGTAAGTATTTCAGTATTTTTAATAGACTACAAAGATTAAATACAAGTCTTTCAGACCTGAATTATTTCCAGTGATGGAAAAAAATAAGAATGGTGTTTTTTTTTCTGTAATGCTCAGAAAAGAAGACTCTAAAATTGTACTGTAAAATCTATATAGCAAATACATCCAGTTTACTAAAATATTCTATAATTAAAAGTGTTCTAAATCAAATTAAATGAATAAAGAATTGCTGTATTGCGGTATTTTCTCTTAATGGCTCTAGTACCACTGGTTTTCCAGTGTTTTTTCAGTGTTAGTTTATAAATGTGTTCATTGGCTGGTTCATGGTCTATTTTGTTGGACAACAGCTCTATAGTGTTAACAGTGTTATGTACAACAAAAAAATAAAAATACAAAAAGAAAATGCATGATGTCCATTGTAATGAATGCAGGGTCTGAAAGGGTTAAATCTGGATACTCTACAGAATCAGATCTAGAAATATGAGCAGCCAAAACAGACACAGCAATCTGACTTTATATGGTTATATTGGAGTGAGATATTAAGAGATAAGACTGATGAATTATGGGATTGTTGGCTTTGGAATGGTGGTGCTGGAGCAGATCTCTCCTCCTGAACTTCCTGTTCTGATTTGCTCTGGCTCAAAGAACAGCACAGCTGAACCTGAGACACATAAACACCAGTTCTACCGTTAACACCACCTTCTGCTGGAACCAGAGGCCTGAAGACAGATGTGCTTTCTGTCTGTCTCTCTTAAATTAAAGGTACAGTTGCAAGAAAAAGTATGTGAACTCTTTGGGATTATACTTGTATTTCTGCATAAATTGGTGATTAAATCAAGTCAAGTCAAGTCAAGTCAAGTCAAGTAGTTTTATTGTCAGTACTGCATATGTACAGGACATACAGAGAATTAAAATGACGTTACTCTCCTTCCCAATTTTACAGCAAGTACAGATAATAGATATAATAAAGGAGAATGGGAGACACTATGTGTACAACACAGCAGGGACACAAATAGACATACATGAGACAAAAACAAGGTGCAGTGGTGTGGGGGAGGACTAGATATATAAATATAAGTAAATAAGTAAAAATAGATATATAATTATAATATAAAAGAGTGGGAGACACTATATGTTCAATACAGCAAGACACAATAAACATACGTAAGACAGTAGTGCAATATTGATGGTGATTGAGATGGAATGACAGTAAAAATAGTAAATATCAGTAGTGCAAATACAGTATATGGTATATAGCTTAAGGCTGGTAAAGTGAATGGGTGCGTAAGTCCTTAAAGTTCACAGTTTAATTAAAGTGGAATTAAAGTGCGTATTGACAGTGCAAGTATATCAGTAGTGCAGGTGTTGTGTAGTGCAAGTCCGTTTGGAAGGGACCAGTACTTTGTGCATTGTAGTGCAGAGTTTCAGTACTTTATTAGTGGGGGGGTCAGGATGCTGAGTGAGTGTGTGCTGGGGGCAGGATTGGGATGGGGGGTAGAGCAGGAAGAGAGTTCAGCATCCTCACAGCCTGATGGATGGGGCTGTCTCGCAGTCTGCTGGTCCTCGCCCCGAGACTCCGCAGTCTCCTCCCTGATGGCAGCAGGCTGAAGAAGCTGTGTAGTGGGTGAGAGGGATCTCCTGCCAGACGGAGGGCTTTCCGTGTGAGGCGGGAGCTGTACAAGTCCTGAAGGGAGGGGAGAGAGGTGCCAACAATCTTCTCAGCTGCTCTCACGATGCGCTGGAGGGTCCTGCGGCAGGATGCTGTGCAGGCCCCGTACCACACGCTGAAACAGCTGGTCAGAATGCTCTCGATGGCCCCTCTGTAGAAGGTGGTCATGATGGGGGTGGGGGTTCCAGCTCTTCTCAGCTTGCGGAGAAAGTAGAGACGCTGATTTGCCTTCCTGGCCAGTGACGCTGAGTTGGTGCTCCAGGAGAGGTCCTCTGTGACGTGCACACCCAGGAACTTGGTGCTGCTCACCCTCTCCACAGCAGTTCCGTTGATGAACAGAAATGTGTTCTGATCTTCATCTACATCACAACAATAGACAAACACAGTCTGATTAAACTAAAACCATACTATAACTTATATGTTTGCAATGTTTTAATAAACATAACATGTTAATATTCACAGTGAGGGGTGGAAAAGTATGTAAACCCCTAGGCTAATGACTTTTCTAAGAGCTAATTGGAGGCAGGATGTGATGGGATAGTGAGATGAGATGTGTAGGTTAAAGCTGACCTGCCCTATAAAAAAATCAACACACCAGTTTTGAGTTTGCTGTTCTTAAGGAGCATTATTTGATGTGAATCATGCTCTGAGAAGACCTACGTTCAAGAATTGTTGACTTGCATGAAGCTATAAAAGGGTTACAAAAGTATCTCTAAAAGACTTAATGTTCATGTGTCCACGGTAAGACAGACAATCTACAAATGGAGAAAGTTCAGCACTGTTGCTGCTACTCTCTCTAGGCGTGGTAAAGTCAAGTCCTGTAAAGGTGACTGCAAGAGCACAGCACAGAATGATCAATGAGGTGAGGAAGAATCCTAGAGTGTCAGCTCAAGACTGAATACAGAAATCTCTGGCACATGCTGACATATTTGTTTACAAATATATATAGTTGTTTTAAAGGAAAACACACAGCACTATGTGTGGAGGAGAAAGGCACAGCACACCATCATCAAAACCTCATACCAACTGTGAAACATGGTGGAGGGGGCATCATGGTTTGGGGCTGCTTTGCTTTGCTGCCTCAGGGTCTGGACAGATTTTGCCGTCATCAACGTAAAAATTAATTCCCAAGTTTATCAAGACATTTTGCAGGAAAACTAAAGATCATCTGTCCTCCAACTGAAGCTCAACAGAGGATGGATGATGCAACAGAACAACGACCCACAACATAGAAGTAAATCAACAACCGAACGACTTCAACAGAAGAAAATAAATAAATACTCCTTCTGGAGAGTCCTGACCTCCTGAACCCAACTGAGATGCTGCAGCATCATGACCTCAAGAGAGAGATTCACACCAGATATCCCATAATATTATAGCTGAACTGAAACAGTTCAGTGAAGAGGAATGATCCAGAATTCCTCCTGACCGTTCTGCAGGTCTGATCTGCAGCTACAGGAAACCATTGGTTGAGGTTTTTGCTGCTAAAGGAGGATCAACCAGTTATTAAATACAAAGTTCACATACTTTTCTTCCTCACTGTGAATATTAACATGTTGTGTTCAATAAAATCATGCAAACATATATTTTTTGTGTGGTTTTAGTTTAATCAGACTGTGTTTGTCTATTGTTGTGATTTAGATGAAGATCAGAACACATTTAATGACCAGTTTATGCAGAAATACAAGTATAATCCCAAAGGGTTTCTGGACTGTCTCCTGCTGCATTCCTAGGTGGTCTGTTTGTGTTTTGTAAATGTGAGTCATCAGCAGTTTCTTAACTTTTACTTAAAACCAGCTGTTTAAAACAGCAGCAGACACGCTGAGAGAGCCGCTGATTTACGGTCAGGCATGAACGTCTGGGAAACGTCTGGCCTGAGGCAGCGTAGTAAACCTCCACCGCTCTCTAAACACTTCTCACATCTGCTGACAAAGCTTTTTTAGAGGTGGACTGATGCTAATGCTAATGCTACCGTGGCTATGTGCTCTTTATAGTTAATATTGATCAGTGTGAGCAGTGCAGTCGATGGAGAAACTCGTACCCTGTGGTGAAAATAAGTGATTCTTCATTCTTTCTCGCTTATGTCAGGCTTCCACTCACCCATTTGAGGAATTAATCAGGAGCTAATGATCCGTTAAAATACACTGAGCTCTTTTTATTTCATTTTTTATGCGCTGTCTGTAGTTACATTCATACAGCTGAGCTTATGCTTTAGTCATTATGGTGCATTATTGAGTTTCCTCTGCTTTCAAATGAGCTAGAAATGAGATTTTATCACCTATAAAAATGATAAGTTTCTTTGATTTTACCAAATTGAAAACCTCTGGAATATAATCAAGAGGAAGATGGATGATCACAAACATTTTTTCAGAGCTGTATATAGACTATAATTCTACTACATACACTGTTCAGAAAATAGTTCGTTTTTACATATTAAGAAAAATACTTACAATAATATTATTAATTAAAGGAGAACTCTGGTGTAAAATGTACTTTTGTTGTAGTAAAACATGATAAAAAGTTCTTATCTTTGATGAATAGCACACCTCCGTTCTCCCACAGCGTTCAGAGATCCAGAAATTTTAACAGTTTATCCAACAAATACCCTTCAGACTGGGAGATACGGGGCATAATTTACCCTGATAAATCACTTTTTACACCGTTATCCAGCTCAAAGTAGCTCCACACCTCCTTACTAGAATCCGAGAGGAGAGCCCTGACATTTAAAACGAGGCATTAATAACTTAAAAAGTGCAGAAGAAGCTTATTAAAAACCACTGTTTACATCCTATAACACTACTAGCTTCAGCTCCGAGCGCCGCCATCACTGTACTGATAATGACATAGACATATATATACATAGACTCTGCATAGACCAGCCCAGGCATCTGTTAGCTGTGTTTCTTCATGAGATTTGGAGAAAGAATGTTTTAAAATGTGCCCTTACCCATCAAACATAGAGGGAGGACTAAATAATACTAACTACAGTCAAACAGTTTTACTAACATTTTTATCACAATTATTCTTTCTCAGACTGAAAGCGATGACCCCTCTCCAGCCCTGGACTCTCGCCCTCCTCTTTGTTTTGCTGGTGAACTGTTCATATCCACTGGACGATAATAAGATTCCCAGTGTCTGCACTGGAAGCCCAGGTATCCCAGGATCCTCGGGGTTAAACGGCAGCCCAGGGCAGCCGGGGAGAGACGGAAGAGATGGGCGAGATGGACAGGTGGGAGAAAGAGGTGAAAGAGGAGAACGAGGAGAACCAGGTATACTTATTTACAAATCACATTTCCACTTTTCATGTTACGTATCATTACATTACATTACATCGCGTTACATTCCATTACATTACATTATGATGTCTGCCCTAGCCCCACCTTAGCCATTGTTGTTGTCTCCTTGTGTCTTGCTTGTGGCTCCGCCCCCTCGTTACCGGAACCAGGTGTTCCTCACCTCCTTGTGTATTTGAGCCCCTTTGTGTCAGTGTTTAGTGTTGAGTCTTTTGTGTGCTACTATGCCGTGTTTGTGTGTCAGGTTTGTTGTTGATCCCAGTATTAGTGTTGTCTTAGATTTGATCAGTCTTTGTTCTTTTCTTTGTTAATTAGCTTTCCAGTTTAGTTTAGTGTGTTTTTGCTACCTGTCTTTGCTTTCAGTTTTGCTTTTATTTATCTTGTTGGTATAACTTTTTTTTTTTGTGGAATAACTCTGTATTATAATATTTGTTATTATAAGCAGCTGAAAATAAATATATATAGTTTTATAAATTAGTTTTGTTATTAGTTGGAATATTATTGATCTATATCTGATTTGTATATCTGATTAAAATACTGAAAGGCATAGGCTGCTCTGAGTGTCAGGTTTTTAGTATCTACATGTATCCTAGAGGTGTGATTATTGTTTACCAAGAAAAATAAATAACTCCGCCTGATGCTGTTTCTCCATGTATTTTGTCAAAGTAATAATTAATAAGACATGTAATGAACTCAAATCATCAATATTCTTATGCTTTCTACTTATAAACACTCTAGTCTAACCATTTTTGAAAAGATTATATCTTAGGTGTGAATATATTTAAAGTCTATACATTCAAAAATAAGTAAAAAAAACAAACAAAGAAAAAACAGGCGTTTGGTAAAATTGTTAGCAAAACATGATCAGTTCCAGGAAAATATAACAATTCTGCTTCCTTTTACATTTTAAATGATTATATTTTTGAGCAGCCGTATGTCTTCTGGAGTAAAAGAGATCAGGGCATGTGTCTGTCTGATATAATTACTGTGTTATAACACCTGAAAGAGGAACTGACAAAAACAAAGAATAAATAACACACCAAAACAACCTAGAGTTCAAAGGGTTAATAAACACTTCATTATTGTTCTCTTTCTAATCTCTGCAGGACATCCAGGTGAGAGGGGTCTGACAGGAGACAGAGGTGATCCAGGTGAGAAGGGTCAGATGGGGCCCCCTGGAGAATGTGCTGTGGCCCCCAAATCAGCGTTTAGCGCCAAACTGAGCGAGTCCCGCAGCTCCCCGCAGGCAGTGGGAGAAGCAGTGCGCTTTAATAATATCGTACTGAACGAGCAGGGCGATTATAACCCTGAGACAGGACGCTTCACCTGCAGGGTCCCGGGGGTCTATTACTTCTCCGTCCACGCCACCGTCTACCACTCCAGCCTGCTGTTCGACCTCATGAAGAACGGAAACGTGGTGGCCTCCTACTTCCAGTTCTTCGGGAACTGGTCCAAGCCGGCCTCGCTGTCTGGCGGCACGCTGATGCACCTCATACCTGGTGACCAAGTGTGGGTTCAGATGGGGATGCAGGAGTACACTGGATTCTTTTCCAGCTCCAAGACGGACAGCACCTTCACTGGCTTCCTGGTTTACTCAGACTGGAAAAACTCGGCTGTTTTTGCCTAGAATTCAGCGACACGCTGCTTAAAATACTCAAAACTAATGATCACCAGCTAACAGCTAAAAATAAACCAGCGGCAGAAACTCACACATCATTGTTTTGTGACAGTTAATGACAAAGGCCCTTGCTAGTCAAGCTCACAATGTATTTTTAAGTCAGAGATTAAAATAAAAAGTTCTTATCTTTGATGAATAGCACACCTTTGCGTTTGTCCAACAAACACCCTCCAGACTGGGAGATACGGGGCATAATTTACCCTGATAAATCACTTTTTACACCGTTATCCAGCTCAAAGTAGCTCCACACCTCCTTCCTAGAATCCGGAGAGCAGAAGAAGCTTATTAAAAACCACTGTTTACATCCTATAACACTACTAGCTTCAGCTCCGAGCGCCGCCATCACTGTACTGATAATAACATTGACATATATATATAGATTCCGCATAGCGGAGCAGCCGGCACCATAGGTAGGCTATGCAGAGTCTATGTATATATACGTCTATGTCATTATCACTTGACTATCGTAAGTCGCTTTGGACAAAAGCGTCTGCCAAATGTAATGTAATGTAATGTAATGTAATTATCAGTACAGTGATGGCGGCGCTCGGAGCTGAAGCTAGTAGTGTTATAGGTTGTAAACAGTGTTTTTTAATAAGCTTCTTCTGCACTTTTTAAGTTATTAATGCCTCTTTTTAAATGTCAGGGCTCTCCTCTCGGATTCTAGTAAGGAGGTGTGGAGCTACTTTGAGCTGGATAATGGTGTAAAAAGTGATTTATCAGGGTAAATTATGCCCCGTATCTCCCAGTCTGAAGGGTGTTTGTTGGATAAACTGTTAAAATTTCTGGATCTCTGAACGCTGTGGGAGAACGGAGGTGTGCTATTCATCAAAGATAAGAACTTTTTAGCATGTTTTACTTCAACAAATGTACATTTTACACCAGAGTTCTCCTTTAATTCATGTCTTTAGTCACAATAATCACAATTCACTGGACTCTGGATACGTCCAGTCTCACATTCCTGCCCGCTCTTCACAGAGTTAGCCAGGTAGCATGCTAACCTGAGAAACAGAGCATAATAACTAAAGGTGTAATGATGGTTTTTAAGGAAAAGTGAAAAAAACTGCAGCAAGCATCAGACGTTTATGGATATGATTTTATACCCCTGACTTAATGCCATTACCAGCACTACTAGCACACAGAAGACCAGCAGCTTTTACTGTATAACTATTACTGGAGACATTGGTTTTCTATTTCTAACTTTGTGAAGCAGCAGCAACAATATCAGCAATATCAGAGCACATAATACATGATATGACTTGAATAAAGTGATCACCAAACTTCTGCCGACTGTATTTTATTACTGGCTATAAATCAAGACTGTAATATGTATGATTTGATCAGCTGTGGTTTTATGTTTTTAGGATACAATCCGGGTTAGCACCCGAACATCCCTTTCAGACAGCTTCCTCTTACAGCGTCCACAGTTAATCCTGTTGGATGTGGTTGGTGCTTCTTGTTGGTATGCTGACATTACCCTGGATACCGTGGCTCTTGATGCATCACAAAGACTTGCTGTCTTGGTCACAGATGCTCCAGCAAGACGTGCACCAACAATTTGTCCTCTTTTGAACTCTGGTATGTCTCCCATAATGTTGTGTGCATTGTAATATTTAGAGCAGAACTGTGCTCTTACCCTGCTAATTGAACCTTCACACTCTGCTCTTACTGGTGCAATGTGCAATTAATGAAGATTGAACACCAGGCTGCTCCAATTTAGACATGAAACCTAAAATCCCACACTAAAATGATGACAGGTGTTTCAGTTTCATTCTCCAACCCCTGTATATATACCCCCAAATCTGTGCTATTTCTGTCCCCAGGAAATTACATGTATAAATGTGAACACAATAACTTTAAAATACATTTTACTAGTATGCATAGTGTCTTGTACATTAAACTAATTGTAAAAATAAAATATGTTATTAAAAACATTAATAGAAATAACTTTGGTTACCTGTCCCCACTCTCTATCTCTAACTACTTTAGAGATTTTTTTGCATAATTTTGCATTGTTATATGACTCCAAATCCCATCTGTGCTTTAAAAATATATATATTTTAAAATACACGTTTTAGTTATGTCCCTGGGTTTTCACTTAGTCCTGTTACCTAAATGATTTTTAGATATTTGTTTAGTTATTTGCTTATTTTTAAAATAAAAAAATTGGGGAAAATCCCTAGAATGTGCTTAGTGTCCTCACGCTATTAGCATAGCCGCCTTTTAGCTATTTTTCATGTTTTCGCTAATTCTATGCTAAAAATGAACTTTTAATCCTGTTACTCAAAACATCAGTAACAGGAATGAGTGCCAGTAACAGGAATTATTGTTTTGTCATAAATTTTTCATCAATTATTTGAACATGCAGTCTTTAAAATAAAGACTTTCTTTGGAGATTAAATGTCACATGAGTTTTGGTAACAGGACTGAGAAAAATGTAAAAATCTTCGGATTAAAAATCTTGTAAAAAATGAAGTAAATCTGCCTGAGTTTGACCAGTACATGTTTTGAATAGTTAAATATATGTGTTATTAGATTTAGAGGTGAAGAAACATAAAAACTATGTTTAATTTGGAAGAGTTACAACAAGCAAATGACCCTCATTCGGCGGAATGATCCATAAAAATATATTTACTGCAGAGAGTTTGGATTGGTTTATGAATGTGAAATATGAAGTGTATTAAATATATATTTAGAGGGATCTTCTGCCACTTTAAAGCTAGCGCCGTGTTTCTCTTGTTTTGAGCCCAAACCATGATTAGCGAATGGAGACTCATTTATGCCAAGTCCCAGACGTCCCCTGTCCTAACGACTTCACCATATTCAAAACACCATTACTGCACTGCATTTACCTCAGCACTGCTACTTACACTCCTCCGCCAGGACACCTGGAATACTGATCTCTCTCTATCCATCTCTCTCTATCCCTCTTTCTATATTGAATGCCTCTCTTTTTGTCTTTCTTTCTGTCTCATTCTGCTCCGTCTTTCTCTCTCTCATCCCCTTTTTCTCCTTCAATGTCTCCCCTCTCTTTCTGTCCTTCTCTCCATCTACCTCTCTCTTTCTCTATGAAATGTCCCTTTGTTAAATGTCTCTCCCTTTGTCCTCCTTTTTGTTTGTCTCTCAAATGTCTCTCCCTCTGCTCCATCTTTCTGTCTTTTCCTCTTCCCTTCATCTATGACTTTCTCTCTCTTATTCCCTTTCACTCCTACAATATCCCCCCCTCTCTCTCTGTCCTTTACTTTCTCTCTCTTTCTCCATCATCTCACTTTTTCTCCATTTTCCTCTAATGTCTCTCTTTTTCTGTCTCTATATCCTTCTTCTTCTAGGTCTCTCTCTCTCTCTTTAATGTCTCTCTTTCTGTCTCTCTCTCTAATGTCTCTCTCTTTCTGTCTCTCTCTCTAATGTCTCTCTCTTTCTGTCTCTCTCTCTAATCTCCTTCTTTCTCTAGGTCTCTCTTTTGAATGTCTCTCTATTTCTGTCTCTCTCTACTGTCTCTCTCTTTCTGTCTCTATGCCCTTCTTCCTTTAGGTCCCTCTCTATCTAATGTCTCTTTCTGTCTTTCTCTCTAATGTCTCTCACTCCTTCTTCCTCTAGGTTTCTCTCTAATCTCTACTTCTCTCTCTCTCTTTAATGTCTCTCTTTCTGTCTCTGTCTCCTTCTTCCTCTAGGTCTCTCTCTCTCTAATGTCTCTTTCTGTCTCTGTCTCCTTCTTCCTCTAGGTCTCTCTTTTCTGTCTCTATCTCCCTTCTCCTCTAGGTCTCTCTCTCTAATGTCTCTCTTTTCTGTCTCTATCTCCCTTCTCCTCTAGGTCTCTCTCTATCTAATGTCTCTTTCTGTCTTTCTCTCTAATGTCTCTCTTTCCTTCTTCCTCTAGGTCTCTCTCTCTAATCTCTATTTCTGTCTCTTTCTAATGTCTCTCTTTTCTGTCTCTATCCCCTTCTTCCTCTAATGTTTCTCTCTTTCTGTCTCTGTCTCCTTCTCCTCTAGGTCTCTCTCTCTAATGTCTCTCTTTTCTGTCTCTCTCTCTCTAATGTTTCTCTCTCTCTCTCTCTCTCTCTCTCTCTCTCTCTCTCTAATGTCTCTCTCTTTCTGTCTCAATCCCCTTCTTCCTCTAATGTCTCTCTCTTTCTGTCTCTTTCTATAATGTTTCTCTCTTTCTGTCTCTGTCTCCTTCTTCCTCTAGGTCTCTCTCTAATGTCTCTCTTTTCTGTCTCTCTCTCTCTGTCTAATGTTTCTGTCTTTCTGTCTCTCTCTAATGTCTCTCTCATTCTATTGTCTTCTTCTTCCTCTTTCCAATGCATACGTATTATTTCTCTCCTGATGTCTCTCTCTCTTTCTGTGGGCTATTCCTCTGTTTTCTCTCTGTTATTCTCTCTCTCTCTCTCTGTTTTTCTCTCTGTTATTCTCTCTCTCTCTGTTTTTCTCTCTGTTATTCTCTCTCTCTGTTTTCTCTCTGTTATTCTCTCTCTCTCTCTTTTCTCTCTGTTATTCTCTCTCTCTCTCTGTTTTTCTCTCTGTTATTCTCTCTCTCTCTGTTTTTCTCTCTGTTATTCTCTCTCTCTCTGTTTTTCTCTCTGTTATTCTCTCTCTCTCTTTTCTCTCTGTTATTCTCTCTCTCTCTCTCTGTTTTTCTCTCTGTTATTCTCTCTCTCTCTGTTTTTCTCTCTGTTATTCTCTCTCTCTCTTTTCTCTCTGTTATTCTCTCTCTCTCTGTTTTTCTCTCTGTTATTCTCTCTCTCTCTCTGTTTTCTCTCTGTTATTCTCTCTCTCTCTCTTTTCTCTGTGTTATTCTCTCTCTCTCTCTCTGTTTTTCTCTCTGTTATTCTCTCTCTCTCTCTGTTTTTCTCTCTGTTATTCTCTCTCTCTCTCTTTTCTCTCTGTTATTCTCTCTCTCTCTCTGTTTTCTCTCTGTTATTCTCTCTCTCTCTCTTTTCTCTGTGTTATTCTCTCTCTCTCTCTGTTTTTCTCTCTGTTATTCTCTCTCTCTCTGTTTTCTCTCTGTTATTCTCTCTCTCTCTCTTTTCTCTGTGTTATTCTCTCTCTCTCTCTGTTTTTCTCTCTGTTATTCTCTCTCTCTGTTTTCTCTCTGTTATTCTCTCTCTCTCTTTTCTCTGTGTTATTGGGAGAGACGTGTGCTGAATGTTGTTCTGAACTCTGTTATTTTCTTGCTGAAAGTCGTGAGGACTGAGTGAGACTCGCCCGTCCCTCTGAGACGCTCGCTGGTTTCCATGAGGTCATGAACGCTGAATGATCCACCCCGGGAGAATGAGGCTGATCAGCTGCAGCAGACATAACAGCGTCTGAGAACGCTCTATAACTCAAATATCCAACATCATCACTTTCTGATCTCTACATCTGTACACGGCTATTCCTCTCAGACACGAGTTTTCCACACTGAATGAGGAATTAGGGAGTTAGAGCAAAATTATTTCTTTTGTATTTTATTAATAAAGATTATAACATACCTGTCAAGTCTCCCGTTTTGGCCGGGAAACTACCGTATTTTACTCCTCTTTCCCGCCGTCCTCCCGTATTAGTATTTTCCCGTAAATTTCCCGTATTATACTAAATAAAAAAATATAGGCCACAGGCGACAATTCACTGTGTGTCTCTTAACCAATCGTGTTGCCGGTTCAAAGAGAAAGTCCCGCCTTTCAGCAGAAACAGCCAATCAGCTTGCTGGTTTTGCGGAGCGCAGTTTAGTGTGGGGGAAGCCCCGCCCCTCCCCTCGCTGTGAGTTCAGGCAGCTAGTCGGAGCAGCTGTCGTTAAAACTAATCTGGATATACGGAGATTTTTCTAAAAGAAAGGTAATTAACCATGTAAACTGTGATGAGATTGTTTCTGATAGCTGGTTTAAAAAGACTCTTCTCTGAATCAAAACATAAATTAAACCCACTGTGTGTTTAATAAAATCCAGCTTGTGACTCAGTTAGCTTAACTTTAGAATTAGCTAGATAGATATTCAGGGTTTGAGAAAAATCTACATATATATAATGCCCTGCCCTTATGTGCCTGATCAGCCAAAACCTATAATTTCCAAACTCTATTAGTTCAGGGCTAGTTTTAGGGTTTGTTAGAATTTGTTTAAATCTCAAGTATTGTGGTAATGTATTATAATGTAATGTAATGTATTATTTAGAAGGGGTAGAAGAGATGGTTGAGCTGGAGAGAGAGAAAATGTGGAGAGGGCTGAAATTAACTGAACTGATCAGGAGTGGACTGAACGATAGAAAGAAGTATTAATGAAAGATTATTAATTGTGTAGTCCCCTTAGGACTATTATTTACTTATGGAATATATCTGATCCATGTCCTTTTTGTAAATTTGTGCACCCTTCAATTTATATAAAAATATATAAAAAAAAAAAAAAAAAAAAAAAATATATATATATATATATATATATATATATATATATATATATATATATATATATATTAATTTTTAGCCCTCGGTTGGGCTGTTGGGGCGGCGGAAAAAATCCCTTATTTTTAAGTCCAAAACTTGACAGGTATGGATTATAAGGGTGTGTTTATTATGCATTATTACATTTTTACATTTTATATCTACATTTTACGGCATTTAACTGACACTCTTATCCAAAGTGATTACAAGGTTATTCCTGTTACAGAGTTGGATCAATGTATTGTTAGGAGTCTTGCCCAAGGACTAAAGGCCTTGCATTTAATAGCATGAAATTGAATCAAATTGAACTGAAATGTCAGGTATTAAACCCACAGCCCTGTCATTAAAAACCTGATACTCTTTTCACTAAACCAACATATTTCTGGTTACCAACTACCCCTACTGGTCTCACATGGGTATGGGTTTTCTGGGTTAAAGATATCATATATCTATATAATATATACAGATCTGGAAAAAATGAAGAGAGCACTTCAGTTTCTGAATCAGTTTCTCTGATTTTACTATTTATAGGTTTATGTTTGAGTAAAATGAACATTGTTGTTTTATTCTATAAACTACGGACAAGTTCATGTTCATAAAGTTTTAAGAGTTCAGAAATCAATATTTGGTGAAATAACCCTGGTTTTTAATCTCCTCCACCAGATTTTTAATCTCCTCCACCAGTCTTACACACTGCTTTTGGATAACTTTATGCCGTTCAGCTTAAAAACATTGATTTCGCATGTCCGTGGATCACATACATATCCGATTTAGGACCACATATGGAAGTGACTCAAATCTGATTTGAAAAAAATCAGATTTGGCACATTCACACAGCAATGAAAAAAACAGATCTGAACCACAACACAAAAACTTTGTGTAGCCTATTAAACATAGTAAAAAAACATGTCTATACTGTGCAGAATGTCTCCTGCTTCTGATGCTCAGCAGTAGAAAATGCTGAGTGAGAGCTACTGAACTTTACTCTTTCTTTAATTGGCTGCTTGTTTTATGGGAATAGTTGTGAGATTGCGTTTGTAGTAAAAGCTGTGTAAAGCAGAGGGAGCTGGCTTGTGTTTGTTGGGTGAGTATGAATAGCTCACATAGCTCATATAATATGTGTCATATATAAAACAGAAAATCCTGAGCTGTGGACTGAAATCTGGTCTTTCTGTTTGTTTGGACACTAGAGGAAGCAGAGAAACACATTCCAGCCCCTCAACTCCTCCTCTCCTCATCAAATAAACACACTGCACTCTGTTTATCACTCAGTTTTAAAGGCCTATTACATATTAAACTGCTTTTTTCTGCTATAGATTTTTTTATATAGGCTATATAGGTATATAGATCTGGCTGAGTTTTAAAGCATAGGGTTTTATTATACAGTATGTGGACATTCTGTACATACAATACAGTATGTGTTTAAATTTATAGAGTTGTAAAATTTTTGTGTACTAAAGTACCAGCAGAGGGCATCATTTCATCACTTATACAGTGTCCTCTCACAGAGAAGAACTGCTTATCTGTAATAAAACTTAACCGAAGGCTCAACAAATCAATGTGCATTTATTTTACTGCCACTAATATATATATATATATATATATATATATATATATATAGGTATATGTTTGAGTAAAATGAAAACAAAAAGAAAAAATGGACTCATTTTTTTTTCAGAAATTAAAGAAATAATTATTTGATTATTTAAGGGGAAGTTAATTTTAACAGTGAGGGACAGAATATCAAAAACAAAATCCAGAAAATCACATTGTATAAATTATATAAATTTATTTGCATTTTGCAAAGAGAAATACGTATTTGATTCCCTAACAACTATTAAGAGTTCTGGCTTCTACAGACCAGTTACGCACTCCTAATCAACTCGTCACCTGCATTAAAGACACCTGTCCTAAATTCATATCACCTGTATAAAACAGTCGTGTCCACAGACTCAATTAATCAATTAATCCTCACCGCATCAATGGGAGAATGGATGGAGCCATATACAGTAAAATCCTGAGGGACAACATCCTTCCCTCTGCCAGGACATTAAAAATGGTTTGGGGCTGGGTCTTCCAGCATGACAATGACCCAAAACATACAAGGCAAAAAAGGAGTGGCCCAAAATGAAGCAACCTATGGAGGGAGCTGGAGAAGACATCTGCACAAACCTCATCATCAACTACAAAAACTACTGACTGGTGTGCTTCCCAACAAGGGTTTTGCCACCAAGTGAAGTCTTGATTTTATTTTTGATATTTTATATCTTACTTTAAAATTTATACACTGTTTATGTCTTTATCAGTGGACAAACTTACAAAATTAGCAAGGGATCAAATCATTATTTCCCTCATTGTATGGTAACACATCATAACATTGATATATTAATACTAAACTGTAAAGGGTAAATGTTTGACTGTATGATCGTCTGGCTGTTGGGTTAATTTGAGTGCAGGTGGCGCCACTCTTAACATTTTATAGTGGTTTTTAACTCCACACTCCTAATCAGGTACACGTCACCACGTCCCTCAGGGCTGCTGGATACATGTGGAGCTGGAAATGCTGCTGCTTCTACATTCCATACAGTCATTCCTCAAATATGCACCTCATTATCTAAAGACAAAAAACAAGTCCAGTAAAACACTTACACTAAACATTTCTGCAGAGTGTAGATATTAAAAGTGAATAATAATGTCCAGTTCTTGTGTTTCAATCTGGATGAAACTGAATGAGGTTACACATGACTTAACGAGCCATCTGAGTACTGAACTTCATCTTTATCTGGGTAAATTTTCTCTATGATGGAAAACCTTAATCTTATAAATTAACCAAAAACAACTAAATTAAATGTAAATGAAAAATGGTTCCACTGAGTCGTAATAAAACTAGATAGATAGATAGATAGATAGATAGATAGATAGATAGACAAACAAAGACAGACAGTCAGATTAGAGAAACAGACAGACAGGCATAGACGCAGACAGAAGGAAAGATGGATGGGCGGACAGACAGATAGAGATAGACAGACATATAGATATAGAAAGACAGAGAGAGACAGACACGCATAGATAGATAGATAGATAGATAGATAGATAGATAGATAGATAGATAGATAGATAGATAGATAGATAGACGCAGACAGAAGGACAGATGGATGGACGGACAGACAGATAAAGATAGACATATAGACATAGAAAGACAGATATATAGACAGACAGACAGATAGATAGATAGATAGATAGATAGATAGATAGATAGATAGATAGATAGACAAACAAAGACAGACAATCAGATAGATAGACAAGCATAGAGACAGGCACAGACGCAGACAGAAGGACAGATGGATGGACGAACAGACAGATAGAGATAGACAGACATATAGACATAGAAAGACAGAGAGAGACAGACACGCATAGATAGATAGATAGATAGATAGATAGATAGATAGATAGATAGATAGAAAGACATATAAATATAGAAAGACAGAGAGAGACAGACACGCATAGATAGATAGATAGATAGATAGATAGATAGATAGATAGATAGATAGATAGATAGACAAAGAAAGACAGACAGTCATTGATGCAGACAGAAGGACAGATGGATGGACGAACAGACAGATAGAGATAGACAGACGTATAGACAGAGAGAGACAGACACACATAGATAGATAGATAGATAGATAGATAGATAGATAGATAGATAGATAGATAGATAGATAGATAGATAGATAGATAGACAAAGAAAGACAGACAGTCATAGACGCAGACAAAAGGACAGATGGATGGACGGACAGACAGATAAAGATAGACATATAGACATAGAAAGACAGAGAGAGACAGATATATAGACAGACAGACAGACAGACAGACAGACAGATAGATAGATAGACAAACAAAGACAGACAATCAGATAGATAGACAAGCATAGAGACAGGCACAGACGCAGACAGAAGGACAGATGGATGGACGAACAGACAGATAGAGATAGACAGACATATAGACATAGAAAGACAGAGAGAGACAGACACGCATAGATAGATAGATAGATAGATAGATACTTTATTGATCCCAGAGTGAATTTTAAACACCCAGTAGCAGATATAAATACACAGAAGTTACAAAAGAAGAAAAAGATAGAATATTAATAATGATATGATATGTGAGACTTTCTGTTTATTCTATATAACTGTACCTGTCCTGCGCCCAGTGTTCCCAGTGCTACACTCTGGAATGAATAAAAGTGATGCAGTGTAATAAATATTTAGGATCATCTGCTACCATATTCCTGACTTTAAGATCCTGCTCCTCTTCATCCCATTCTTACAGTTTCCCCTTTACAAACAGGAAGCCTTTCCTTTCTCAGGATTAAGAGCACGCTTTCTTCCTGAGTTCAGACACTTATTATTAACAGTCTATTGTTCCCAGTGACTCACGCCCACCACAGCTGGAGAACCACAGCTCAGTTTATCCAACGTGTGCCGGCTTTTCCTTTATTATAATGATACTGCAGATTGGCCTGTTACAATATATATTTTTACGTGGACTATATTTTGTCTTATTATACTATTCCTATGATTTTAAGAGAATTTTATGGCACTGATGTAACAATAATATAAAAACATAATGCTTTACTTCATATATTGACATTTAAGTTAATGTGCTAAGAAAAACATAATATATTGTCCATATATTGAACAATAGGCCGATAATGTATCTTGTATCATGACAGGCCAAACTGCAAGCATTAATATTAACAGAGAAATTCTTGTCTTCAGACAATTTTTATATTTTCTAGGTTTTAACCATTTTTCTTGCTAATTAAAAATGTAGTTTCTTTTTTAAAGGATATAATTGCATTATGTTTCTATATTATCAGTAATTCAATGGAATAAAATGGCCTTAAAATAATTTTAGCTTCTTATTAATGAGATGTGAGCTTCTTATTATTTTTGTTCCACCTTCCACCACATCATTTAAGGTGGAACAAAAATAATAAGAAGTTAACGTCTGCCTCCAATGTAGGATGTTTTGTTGTTTCTTTAGTTTTTGGTGCCAATGGTGGAGTTAACGATGATAGCAGCTAGTTATTGTGATTTTATGGATTCTCTAAGTCTCTTAGGTAAGGCAAGGCACGTGTAATGGGTTTGATATCATAAAATATATAAAAAAAAAAGCAATTACATCCTTTTAAAAATAGCAGTTTACTTTTTATTTAACAGGAACATTCAGACATAGGAGTTGGGATATAAAAATGGTTAAATAATGTTTATTTCATATATTGGCTCATTAGATAGATAGATAGATAGATAGATAGATAGATAGATAGATAAACAAAGACAGACAATCAGATAGATAGACAGGCATAGAGACAGGCATAGATGCAGACAGAAAGACAGATGGATGGACGGACAGACATATAGAGATAGACAGACATATAGACATAGAAAGACAGAGAGAGACAGACATGCATAGATAGATAGACAAACAAAGACAGACAGACAGACATAGATAGATAGACAGACAGACATAGATAGATAGATAGACAAACAAAGACAGTCAGATAGACAGACAGAGATAAACAGATATATAGACAGACATAGAACATGAACTAGCACTGGAATGTAGCTCTGCATCATTTAAGGTGGAACAAAAATAATAAGAAGCTAACGTCTGCTCCAATGTAATAATGTTTATGTCATATATTGGCTCATTTATCAGTCTAAAGCGCTGCCACTATGATTGGGAGATCGCTGTTTTGAATCCCTATCATGCAGTTTGCCAGAGCCCCGAGAGAGCACAAACAGTTGTCCTTGCTCTCTCTGGGTGGGTACAGTACAGTAGATGGCGCTCTTTTCTTTCCCTTCATCACTCCTAGGGTGATGTGGATCAGCACAAGGCTGCATCTGTGAGCTGATGTATCAGAACCGAGTCGCTGCGCTTTCCTCCGAGCGTTAGCGCTGTGATGCTACTCGGAAATGCTACAGCATCAGCAGCAGCTCAAAAAGAGGCGGAGTCTGACTTCACATGTATCAGAGGAGGCACAGAAAAAATCTGATTTGAGTCTCTTCAGTCTGGAAATGTAAACGTTGCCTCAGAGCCAGTCTGACTCAGCTGTACCATCAGATCAGCTTCATACAAAGAGACGCACATTTCTCTAAAGACGAATCTGCTCCTGAAGGAAGTGGCCTCCATTCCTTCCCCATAATCCTCTGCTCCCACACCCACACTTTGCTTTTTCTTAACACAGGATATTACATGTAGGTCAAATGTTCTACTCACATTCATGCAGACTACTGCTGAAGGAACACATAAGGAATCATGTAGTAACTTAAAAGTGGCAGTCTGTAGTATTTAGTTTCTAAACTGAAAGCAGAAGCATGTTTGATGGTAGCAGTGTGCTGAACCACCATCCCTGCTAATCCTAATATATTCATTCTAAAAGGGTTTTGGGAAACTTTACGTACTTACGTCACACGTACAGCCTCTAAAAGAGGATCCGGCTCAGTTTAACTGAACGTGAGCGGCTGGTGGAGCAACGGGGACTTCAGAAGAGGAAACTCAGAGCTCAGTAGCTCATTCACTCATAGTAAAATCAAAGAAACGAAGGAGTTAAGATTCTGACTGAGCGCGCTCTCTCTCTCTCTCTGACTTAACATAACCTGGAATCGGATTCATCCACTCAAACACTCAAATTAAGAGACGAAATTCAAGTAATTAACTCTTGATGAGTTCAGCACAGCTGTTAACTGAAAGCAGGTGACTGAATTCCAGGAGACTCTACCTCATAAATCTGATCTTTTAAGCGGTGCCAATTTTAACGAATCCAAAATATAAAATATTCTGGTTTGCTTAACACCTTTTTTGTTCATTAAATAATTCAATATGTTTTTCTTAATAGTTTGAATTGCAGAATGACGCTAAACATTTTTAAATAATGACAAAAAAACGTTTTATATAAGGTGTCTCCAAACATTCGACTGGTACGGCACACAATTAATTAATATTCTTTAAGGGTTCAAAAAGATTACTGCTTTTATATTAATCTTTTACAGCCCAGTGCATCAAATCCAGACTTTGAATCCAGTTTCCAGTCCTGGATTTTGTTCTTGCTGAAAGTTAAGGACACTGATTAGCCACAGAGTGCCACACCTACCAAGCATCACAAAGTCCAGGATTGAAAACTGGATCCAAAGTCCACATCTGTAGACCTGTTTTACAGCTTCAGAAGATAAAAGAAAAAAGTTTTTGAATTAACTGTGCACAGAGAAACTTATTAGTACATTAATCACAAAATATTAATGAGGTGAGGCGAAAAACATTAGATAATTCAGCCTGTAATTTTCTCAGAGGACGTCTGAGAAAATTACAGGTACATGGTTGTTCTGGACAGGAATAAAATCACAGAGGATAAAACCCCATAAAAGAAAAAAGAAATTTACCCCAGAACCTCCTGAAATGCAATGTACTAAGAATAGAAAACATACCAAAGTCAATATTACATGATTCAGGCAGCCACATTTATCATTTTATTAAGATTCTTTCTAAAGAATGGTTAAACTTTTTCAGTTTTCAGTGCTGGCCTGTAAATATACAGACAATTAATCACAACAACCACCAAAAATAAAAATCAGCATCCATCTATATGATCTTCAGACAAGAAGCACACATATCACATATACCAAAATTAAAATAAAATAATAACTGGGAGGAAATCATCTTGTATTAAAACACTCAAATATACCATATTAGCTAAAGACAGACCACAGATCTGGCAGTCAGCAGCATTTGGCAAAATATTCTAACCATCCAAAAACACTACAACATAATGCAGTGAATAAGCAATTATTCTTTAGTATAAAATCATCATCAGCTGAAGCGAATGTAAACTGCACTGCTCACATACAGACCAGGATTCTGTGCTTCATTGGTTTCATTCAGTATTCATTTTGGCACTGGTTTGCAAAAGCATTTATTTTTTTATTTTAAATGTTTTTGTAATTGTAAATGCTAATGTATATTATGAAGGATTTTAATGAGAGGGAGAGTTAATCATCACTGAGTGTGTTTACATGCACTTCATTATTCAATTATTGCGGAAAAAATGAAGAGAGCACTTCAGTTTCTGAATCAGTTTCTCTGATTTTGCTATTTATAGGTTTATGTTTGAGTAAAATGAACATTGTTGTTTTATTCTATAAACTACAGACAACATTTCTCCCAAATTACAAATAAAAATATTCTCATTTAGAGCATTTATTTACAGAAAATGAGAAATGACTGAAATAACAAAAAAAGATGCAGAACTTTCAGACCTCAAATAATGCAAAGAAAACAAGTTCATATTCATAAAGTTTTAAGAGTTCAGAAATAATCAATATTTGGTGGAATAATCCTGGTTGGTTTTTAATCACAGTTTTCATGCATCTTGGCATCATGTTCTCCTCCACCAGTCTTACACACTGCTTTTGGATAACTTTATGCTGCTTTACTCCTGGTGTAAAAATTCAAGCAGTTCAGTTTGGTGGTTTGATGGTTTGTGATCATCCATCTTCCTCTTGATTATATTCCAGAGGTTTATAATTTGATAAAATCAAAGAAACTCATAATTTTTAAATACTCTCTTATTCTCTCTCTTATCATATTCATAATTGAATTATGAAGTGCATGTTAAGTCACTCAATGTACAATTATTAGATCAAATTATTATACCTATTATTAATTTTAAACTAACAGTGTTTTAATTTTTAGTGTTGGCTGACAAAAAAAAACAAAATAAATTAAAAAAATGTACACAGCACAGAAAAAAGATCATTTAAACATCCTGAGTGCCTGGTAAAAGGCTTCCCATGGTGCCATCTGGGCTTTGGATTCCTATTTCCCATTACTCAAAATTGAATCAGGAGACATCAGCTCATAAAAAGTGTAGAACTCAGGCCTAATGTTTGGATTTCAAGGAGCGTCGATCAATAATACCATTTACGTGTGGGCACAAAATCAGAAACATCACTGCTGGGTCTAAAGCAGATCAACAATATGAAAATAGCTTTTCAACATGAGACGCTAAAATGCTTAATAGAAGAAATAGGACCACATGTGCATTAAAAGATGGAAAGAATTAAGGCCAGCAAAGCAAATAAAAAACAAACAAAAAAAAAAAAACTAAAAAGAAGTCAGACGCTAAGCCGAAATCCATAAAATCCAAAAAACAATACAACAAAATGTTCCCAGGAATCTGTTGGGCTGTATTTATCGCTCACATTGTAAGGCTAGAGTATTGCATCACACACAGAGTACAGTATGTGCCCAATCACGGCTCACTGCTAGGACACCGTATTATAATATAGTGCATTCTACATTTTGGATTGCAATGAACAGATGCAATGAAAAGATACGCCACCATTCAGAAAAGCTAATAATCAACTGTTTATAGCATCTCTGACAGGAGCCATTTCTGAATCAGTTTCTCTGATTTTGCTATTTATAGGTTTATGTTTGAGTAAAATGAACATTGTTGTTTTATTCTATAAACTACAGACAACATTTCTCCCAAATTACAAATAAAAATATTCTCATTTAGAGCATTTATTTACAGAAAATGAGAAATGGCTAAAAATAAAAGCTTTCAGACCTCAAATAATGCAAAGAAAACAAGTTCATATTCATAAAGTTTTAAGAGTTTTTTTCATGCATCTTAGCATCATGTTCTCCTCCACCAGTCTTACACACTGCTTTTGGATAACTTTATGCTGCTTTACTCCTGGTGCAAAAATTCAAGCAGTTCAGTTTGGTGGTTTGATGGTTTGTGATCATCCATCTTCCTCTTGATTATATTCCAGAGGTTTTTAATTGGCTAAATTGAAAGAAACTCATCATTTTTAAGTGCTCTCTTATTTTTTTTTTCCAGAGTTGTATATGAATATATTCAGATTATTATGGAAAATCCTTTAGCGTAAAATGACAGAGGCACAGATCCTAACCCAATTTCTAGGTACCCAGGTATTTGTACTAGTCAGAATTTAATTTATATATCATGTTTTTACTAGGAAGTATAATCATCTACTAATAAAACTTAATTATTGATATCTATAACTGAAACAAGTGATGCACAAATGGAGAGAGCAAAATCTAGCATTTTTTTTACAATCACAAAGAAGAGCTACTATAATAATAATAATAATAATAATAATACAAGCTATTAAAAAGGTTAATTATGATGGCTATGGCTTGTAAAGACCAGGCCTTGATGGTTCAGAGCTGGTGTCAGTATAGTCTTTCCTTCACAATGTTAGAAAGATGGTTTAATGTTAAGGCTGATCAGTGCAAACACCATTTGGTTGCATATATTATATATTCTATATGTTTAAATTGTTTGCATGACATTATGTTAGTTCTGTGCTTATTTAGAGGGAACCAGGGCGTTTCTGGATTGAAACTGAAAATCTGTAAACGAACCTAAGACTTAAGAAGTGTTAGATGTGCTTAGAACTATAATAAGGGAAGTAGATGATTCTGAAATGTCTGAGAAAAGTGAAGAACATCACGGGTAAATGTCCTAAAAGGCCTAGTCACATTAGTAGTAAAAGTAGTATTAGTAGTAGAGTATGTATTAACTGAAAAGCCATAAAGCTCTGCATTTAAATTTTGTCCTAAATTTCAGCTATACAGTTAACCATTCTATAATTTTAGCATGGACTAAAATATTGGGGAAAAAAAACATAGTTTTATCACTTCAGACATATATTTGCATTTTATATTTATGGCATTTATCTGACATTCTTATCCAGAGTGACTTAAAAAAAAAAAGGTTATTACGATTACAGAGAAAGGGCTAATCCAGTGTTAGGAGTCTAGCCCATGGACTTGGTGTTATTGGTGTAGCGCAGCATTCAGTCACCCAGACCTGGAATTAAACCCCAGTCTCCCACATGGTAGCTTACTGGCAGGCAGTGGTGTTATCCACTGCACCACACCAACACACAATACTACATTGTCAACGTAAAGTGACAAAGCTATGCTTTTTGTAATAATTTAATTCGTAAAGTGTAAAAGTCGATTCTGAACTTTTGAAAGGTGGCGTATCTATCTATGCAGTTATTTTTACTCCATCTAAATAAATAATAATGTTTCACAGCCTTCTAGTCTCATTCGTAGTAAAAGCAGTAGTAGTAGCTGTAATATTAGAGTATGCATTAACTAAAAAAAAGCCATGATGCTCTGCGATCAAATTTGGTTAAACATTTTTACTTTTAGGATTTCAAGACTCCTTAAAGCTCCGTGTACTTTCACATTTTCACACCCCTTCCCTCAATTGTACAGTTAATCATTTTAATCATTATATCTTTGCCTTTAAATATTGTGTATTGTATGTGACTTTATGTCTAAAGTGAAAAAGCGATGCTTTTTTTTTAATATAACATTTTAATCCATGAGGTAAAAGCATAACTTTTATTAATTTATGCCCAGAGAGCTACGAATGTTGATTCTGAACTTTTCTGAAAGGTGGCGTATCCGTCTCTGCAGTTATTTTACTATTTTACTCCATGTAAAGCTTACATTCACATCACCACAGCGGTATAAAAGATTTAGTGTAGTACGTCCATACAAAAGCTAAACTATTATACAAAAAGAACAAACAAAGTACGAAAGATACTGTCATAGTAGCAAGCCTCGACTTAAGCTTTAAACAGCTCTCAAGTGTAAAAAAGGGCATTATGGCTATGTGTATTTACACGTGACAGTAGCAAAAAGATTCAGCACAGTGGAATGGACGAAAGACTTACAGGAGATCCGCGACCTTTGCAGTGTAATTAAGTAATTGGCTGAAAGGTGGCACGGATCATTGTGATTAGCAATGTCTTTGTTTGTAAACCTGAGATTCGCAGAATTAATCAATCAATCAATCCATCGATTAAACAAACAAACAAACAATCAACAAGTCTCTGCAGAAGTTCTTTTCTTTTCTGTTTCATCGTAGAGTCTTTTAGAGATACACATCCATGGTCTGCAGGATCATATGGCGGCACAGCGGGCAGTTGTGCTGGTAGATGGGTTGGCGCAGCAAGATGTTGGTGCAGTCCCGACACAAGCACAGGTGCCGGCACGGCAGCAGCACCACGGTCTTTGTGCTGTCCTGGCAGATCACGCACTTCTTCCTCTCCTCCTGCTCCTGGAGTAGAGTTAAGAGATTATCAGCCGAGCTTCCTTTAGGACCTTCCTCTGAAGGCATCTTCTGCAGGGGTCTGTGAGTGCTGGAGCTGGGAAGCGGAGGGTCGGGCCCTTGGGGTAAGACCTGGCCTTGGTGTAAAGGATCATCAGCATCGTCTGCTTCATCCTGACCATCTATTATGATGGCATTTTGAGGAGCTTCAGGGTTGGCATCGTCTTGCAGAATGTTCTCATCTCCTTGCCCCACATCTTCATCGTCTTGCCTCCTTTCAGCTAAAGTCCAGCGTCCGAGACGACTACGGGGCCATGCCAACCTCTGCCAGAGATTCCTCTCAAGAAGATAGAAGCGTTGAAAGGTCCTCTGAAGTCTCTGAAGGGTGGGAACCGTGTTGACATAGTGGATTACCCTCTGGACCACTCGCTGAAAAAGCTCAGGACTCATGTAAACGGTCGTAACCGCAATGATGAGCAGCATTAGCAGGAGTCCGTAGAAGTTGAGCAAGAAGACGCTGACGAAGATGTGTCCAAGCGAGCCTAGGAACTGCAAGGCCAGTCTGCATGGTGTCCACAAAAGGATCGAAGCCCCAACTATTGTGCTATAAAAGAACGTCAGCACAGTCAGCGTCAGCTCGAGAGCTTTCTGCAAAGGGCTGGACACGGCCTCCACCATGCTAGCCATCAGCCCGTACAGGTTCTGCGTTCCTATAAGCAGGAGGTTGACGATGGTGTTGATGAAGTACAGCAACAGGCTGAACACGATGCCGCAGCCCTCGCAGGCCTGTCGCAGTAAACTGTGCCCCGACAGAAGGCCGCGGTGCAGGAGCTCCTTGGTGCGCAGCAGCAGATGCGACGACAGGTACCCCACCATCTTGCAGCTTTCCAGTGCCCCACCGAGCAGCTGCATCCAGCTCCCAATCATGTTGTGGGTCAACACGGTCACACCGTCCACCATCGTGATGAGGCAGACGAGCGTGAGGTTCATGCACTCTACTAGTGAGTTCGTGAGGAGCATGGGTAGGCTGCTGATGAAGGTGACTACAGCCACCAGGAGCCGGATGACGGAGTTGACGAGCACAAAATTCAGGTCCAAGAGGAGGAAGATGAGGTCAATGCACTGTCCAAGCGAGCTGAAGATGAAGTGCAGCAGACCCATATTACTTAGCTGGAGATCTCCTTTTTAAAGACTTATTGATATTGATGGCTTTAACTGTCAGATTAGGTGTAGATTTAGGTTTATGTTTAGCTAGATAGCTTTAGCTAAGAATCAGTTAATTAGTCAGTTAACCTAGATTAGAACACAATTATGGTGACTTTTTAATATTGATGGCTTTAACTGTCAGTTTAGGTGTAGGTTTATGTTTAGGTTAGATAACTTTAGGTGGGAATCAGTTAGTTGACCTAGATTATAATACAAAACCAAACATGGCCAGATAATAAAGTAGTTAGTAAGTTAGCTTAGCTTAGCTCAATTAGATAGCTAGTTCACTAGCTTAACTAACTAGTTAGTTTAAATAGTTAGCTGGATATATCCCCTTATTGATGACTTATTGATGGCTTTTACAGTCAGTTCAGGCTTATATTTAGGAATTAGTTAGTTATCCTAGATTTAAAACAAAACTATGGAAGCAACCAGATGGTCAGATTTCAAGTTAGTTAATTAGCTTAGCTTAGCTAGGTTAAGTAGCTAGTTAGCTATCTGGAGATCTCCTTATTGATGACTTATTGACCTAGATGGCTTTCACTGTCAGTACAGGTTTAGGTTTAGCTAGATAACTTTAGGAGGGAACCAGTTAGTTAACCTAGATTATATCACAATTATGGAAGCAACCATAGCCTGCTAACATGGTCAGATAATAAGGTAGTTTGTTAGCTTAGCTTAGCTCAGTTAGCCTACAACCTGCTCAGTCAGTTAGATAGATAGCTAGCTTAGCTTACTAGTTAATGTTAGTTAGTTAGCTGGATATCTTCTTATTGATGATTTATTATGATATATTGTATTGTCAATTTAGGTTTATGTTTAGGAATTAGTAAGAAACCACAACCTACACCCTGCCTAAAACAAACATGGGCAGATATTATGGTAGTTAGCTTAGCTTAGCTCAGTTCAGTTAGATAGCTGGTTAGCTTAGCTAAGCTAAATAACTAGTTGGTTAACGTTAACAGTTATATTAAACTGAATTCTGCCCCTTTTTTCCAGCTATTTCTCGCAGTTTATCTTAAAGTTCACATGGTCAGTGCTCTCCTCCTCGCTCCAGCTGCTCTGTAAGGTGAGTAATTCCTCAGTTTAAGCGGTAAATGCTGTTTTACAGGCTGTAGTTCAGGCGCTGGTTATCAGTCGGAGCTGCTCTACAGGCTGCAGCGGCTGTAGTTGAGGCGCTGACCCGCCTGCGGGGTGAGGTGCGCGGGATCAGGCGGATCTGCTCGGCGGATGTTTATATTTGAACGGCTCGGCCCCGGGGGCTCAGACCGCCGCTCCCCGCTGGTCTGTAAGGCGGGAGACCGGCAGAGGGGAACCCGCAGTAAAGAGCACCGGGCGCGGGGAGCTGCAGGAGGACGGCAGGCAGATCTATCCGCGCTCATCTTCGGTTATATCCAGCCCCGCGGTCCGCTCTTCTCCACACAGCGCCATGTCTGTTCACTGTGCTGACCAACAACATCAACACTGCGCTCAAACTGCGCAGCTTCAGTTACAAAAACAAAGCGCGGGATTCTGGGTAATCTCTTTTATATGGACAGCTTATATTAATATTTTATATAATATTTATACAAATATTATTTATTAAGTATTTTATAATTAGATTTATTTTATATATCATAAGTGTATACATATATACGTATATATATATATATACGTATATATATATATATATATATACGTATATATATATATATATACGTATATATATACGTATATATATATATATATATATACATATGTATATATATATATATATATATATATATATACATATATATGTGTATATATATATATATATATACATATATATATATATGTATATATATATATATATATATATATATATACATATATATATATACATATATATATATACACAACCTTATATACGAGGGGTCGAAAGGAAATCTTAACTTTCACTTTCCTGTAGTCCGATATGAAACAGGAAAAAAAACACACTTACAGAACATTAAGCAAATGTTATTTTCTTCTGCAGCACCCTAATCATTTTTTATTTTGCTTTTTATTTAGCCACAGTCACCACTGCTTGTTCTGTAGAAGTTATTTTATCTTTAACTCCACGTCTCCCCCTGTCTCTGTCCCATTCACACACCCACATCCACTCACACCAAACACCAAACACACCACACACATCTGACAGAACAGAACACAATTGTTTCCATGTTGGACATTTTTTCAGTGCTTTCAGGGCACGCAATCTTTAACCTTGGTTTAAAGCCAAGCCCAGACTCTCGGCTCGGAGGCTCTTGGGACAATAAATAAACTGCACTGATCTGAGGTTTGATTTTCACTGTTAAACAAAGCAGAGAGAACACGTCTCTGGGTCAATCTGACAAAGCCTGTAAAGCATCTGTGTGTATGCGAGTGTTTGTGAATGCGTGAGAGAGTCTGTTTGTGTATATTTGTACCCTGTAAGCTCCTAAAATCTGATACTGGTTACGTAAAACATACAAACATTGTAAATTGTATTATTTTAAAACAATGGCATGAAAAAAAATAATAAAAAATAGTGTTCAAATGTTTACTTTAACACTAAATATAGTTGACCAGGCCATGATGTCCAGAGTTTACTGCTGGAGCCTGGAACTATGACGCTAATTCATTTAGCATGTAGCTATTCAAGGGTTTCAGTCACATGATTTTTTGTGTTGTGTCCTCCATACAGCTCTGGAAAATATTAAGAGACCACTTCAGTTTCTGAATCTGTTTCTCTGATTTTGCTATATATATATATATATATATGTTTCAAATTCCAAATAAAAATATTGTCATTTCGAGCATTTATTTGCAGAAAATGAGAAATGACTGAAAAAACACAAAAAATAAAGATGCAGAGCTTTCAAACCTCAAATAATGCAAAGAAAACAAGTTCATATTCATAAAGCTTTAAGAGTTCAGAAATCAATATTTGGTGGAATAACCCTGCTGGTTTTTAATCACAGTTTTTTTTTATGCATCTTGGCATCATGTTCTCCTCCACCAGTCTTACACACTGCTTTTGGATAACTTTATGCTGCTTTACTCCTGGTGCAAAAATTCAAGCAGTTCAGTTTGGTTTGATGGCTTGTGATCATCTTTTGTCGCTGTCTTGTCTCCACCCTAGCACCACCTTGTCATTAATGTTTCCACCTGTGTCACCTCTCGTTATCTACCCCACGTGTTCCTTGTCTCTATCTTTGTAGAAGTATTCAGTTTGTTTTTAATGCTTTGTCTAATGTTAGCTTCGTTTGCTTGTATTCTGCGTGTTTAGTTGATTAATAGTCTGATTTCAGGTACTTTGGTATCAAGTTGTAATAATTATTACTTGCATATATCTGCCTTTAAGCTCTACACTGTGGAACTGCAATTCATTTTTCACAGTCGCTTCCTCTCACACAGTGAGGGAAAGGATCAGGCTGTTGGTCAAGTAGTCTCTTCCTGTTAAAGTATAGGCAGAAGTCTATTATATTATTTGTCACAGAAGTCTATTATATTAGCATTGTAGCTCCAGCACTAAATTAATAAGTTAGTGATAGGATTTTGTCTCTTGCTCATGAATATTCATACATGCAAGCATATCGCCTCTGATTGGCTAACAGCACTGCGACACCGGGAGGCAGCGAGACGCACAACATTGAGAAAAGTTATAAATAAAGACATTTTTACACTAGTAACAGACTTTGCAATGTCATATGTTACTTTACAACATGTGTAATAATGCCCTGCTAAGTGCAGTTCAGCCACTGACCTAGTCTTAGAGTCTCTCAGAGTAAAACACCAAATTCTCCGGAGATCCTATTTAAACCTATAGTTACTTACACACAGAGGCGGGTTGTCAAGGTCCAGAAAGTAAAACCCCGGGGTGGACTTTTACTTTTAACTAGTGTCAACAGAACTGTTCTAAACATCTAAACACCTATCTATCTCAGTTGTACTTGACTGGTGTTTTTCCTCCATAGACTATTTCTAACCATTTGTTGAATTTATGGGTAAAGCATATAAACACTGATGTGTTATTCGCACAAATAACACAGGAGTGAAGTGCATGCTGTTCCTAGCGCTGTTAGTTATCTCCTATCTGACGAGACGGTGTCGCCGCCCGGCTTCAGCTGTCTGCCTGTGGGCGGTCCCGAGTCGAGGTAGGCGGGGCTATGAATACTAATTCACGAGTTGATGTAGACACGGTGCTTTTCCTGATCGACTCTTTTACTAGCTGCTGAAGACAGTGGAGTTTGAGGAAGAGTTTCATCATGTGCAGCATCATAAACAACTCAGAGAGACCTGCTGTATTTCACACAGAACAAGAACAAGAGTGGTGGTACTGTGGGGTGAAAGAAGGATAATAAAGACAGAAAGAGAAAGAGAAGAACTACAGTCTTTAAATTAGATCTACATAGTTGATAACACTTTATAAAGACACATCCATTGAAGTTCTTTAGGAAATCAAAAATGGTTCTTCTTTGGTATACAATTTCTTTTGGGAAAGAAAAAACACATCATTGTGTTTGTGTTTGTGTGTGTGTGTGTGTGCCCAGCTGCTACATAATCTTAATGTACTGCATTGATTTTCCTTTCCAGTAGGTCATTTCCAAACCACAGCTCCTCTCCTGAGCTCCTGGTTAAAGGAAGTGTGTGTGCCCCTGTTTACGAGGAAACGCTTAAGGCGTGACGACATTGGCATGTGAGATTTAACAATAACAACTGGTATTTTTACCTTTTTTACATACATATTTTATTCATCTATATTAAAACGTTGATTTTATTTTTTTAATACTTTTATTTACTATTTTTAGCTATTTTGTTCCTTATTATTTCGAATGTCTTATTAAATGTTTTCAGTCCCCGCTGCATTGTAATGTTTTTGTAAATGAGGGTCACTCTCATTGTACTCCCGAGTGAAAAATGTAGGTTGATTGAATTATCTAAAAGATGTCTGAAACCAAATAAATCCTTAAAAGCAGTGTGAATATTTCATTAATATCTCCATTACTAATTATCTATCAATATTAAGTGCAATGGTTTTTCTTACCTCTAACAGGTGATGCTTCAATTAGGATAATTTCACTCGTTTTTTTAATCTTTCACTACTTTTTTACTTTTAAAAGACAAACATATAAAACACATTTTTTTACATTTAACATTAAACCATAACATTGCAGTTTAGTTTTAGTTTTAGTTTTTGCAGGGGGTGTTTGTTGCAAATATGTGAGATGAACCATTTTCTTGTTATTTGTCGATTTCACTAATTAAGGCAAGCAGAAGAAGTTTCACACTGAAAAAAATAACTTTTAACTATTTTTTCTAGATCTTCAAACTTTCAAATGGGTCAATTTGACCCATAACAAAACAGTAGGGTTATTGACAGTGTTCTCAAGTCTCACGCTTTGAGCGTGTGGCACACGCACCTCAGTGAGTTCACACGCTTACACGCCACACATGGTTTTTCTCACACTTGCCAATCCATCGGCTGTATATTATAATGTACTCTCATTGAGCCAATCAGAATATAGATCGCTCTGTTGTTAGGCAGACTTAGTCAAAGAGGGTGGAGTTCAGGTGCGAAGAACTGTCCGATTCGAAAGTTCTGAAGCACATGTCGGAGGAAGGAGAACGGCGGCAACCCCCCCCACCCCTCACCCGTTTAACAACTGAACCCCCCCCCCCCTTGGTACAACTGAAGGAGAACTGCCCGCACCCACCACTCCTCCTTGAGAGCCCTGGTTATTGACCCTGACTATTCTTAAAAAAGCCTGATCCCTTATTTAATAAATCGTGTGTTCGGTATCCGCGCTTCAGTTTTTTCTCATTTTCTGCAAATAAATGCTCTAAATTACAATGTTTTCATTTGTAATTTGGGAGAAATGTTGTCTGTAGTTTATAGAATAAAACAATGTTAATTTTACTCGAACATAAACCTATAAGTAGCAAAATCAGAGAAACTGATTTAGAAACTGAAGCATTTTTTGCCAGAGCTATAGAGTTCTATGGTTTTGTCAACACAACAAATATGGCTTATTTTTAGAGAGCACTAAGTCTGTAGAGCTTTTCTAAACTACTTGATATGATGGATGTGTTTAGTTTATATTAAGTTTAGTACAGCAGCAGTATATAATTCTGCAGGAAATGTCTTTTTCTCCTCTTTATTGGGTGAGTATTCCTAATTCTTTCTGATTTGTTTAATCGTTAATCAGCGGCTGATGGTGAGATCTCATGTCTGCTTGGCTGGAATTCTCCAGTAGAGCGATGTTGGCTTTGTCAGAGCGCCAAAAGCAACGTGAGGACAACTATTAATACCGACTGAAAAAGAGCGACAAATGCAGCCGCTGGGGGTAAGTGGGTTGTTCAGAAGCTTCTATGGGAAAACCCAAACTCTCAGCGTTAGAGAGCGCTGCTGTGTGGACTGGTCTCAGGCCAGGCTCTGACCTCACATACCACAGCAACCCACGGGTTCAGGCCCAGTCCAACATGTGTGGAGCTGAAAACCCCGACATTAAGTGAGCCAGAAAAGAGTAAAGAAAATATTGATATGTTGAAATTGATAGTCCCCAGGGCTGATAATCCCGTTCTTCCCAGGGATATATTCCTTCTGTTCTATCAGAGTGCCCACTGCCCATCTCATGCCCTGCAGACAGGAAGTGCTGAGTAGTTGTAGAGGACACCCAAATTAGAAATCTGCTCAGCTAAAATGAAAAATGAAAGCTCTGGTTTCTTTTATTTTGCTATTTATAGGTTTATGTTTGAGAAAAATGAACATTGTTGTTTTATTATATAAACTACAGACAACATTTCTCCCAAATTACAAATAAAAATATTCTCATTTAGAGCATTTATTTACAGAAAATGAGAAATGTCTGAAATAACAAAAAAAAAAAAAAAAAAGTTCATATTCATAAAGTTTTAAGAGTTCAGAAATAATCAATATTTGGTGGAATAACCCTGGTTTTTATTAAAGTTTTTTTTCATGCATCTTGGCATCATGTTCTCCTCCACCAGTCTTACACACTGCTTTTGGATAACTTTTATGCTTTACACTCCTGGTGCAAAAATGTAATAACTTTATTTATTTACTTATTATCACTTAACTATAATTCACTGTTGTTCTTTCTTTTTATGTGTTTTTTAAGTGCTTATTAATGTTTTAATAAAATATTTTAAGTATTAAATCTATTTACAACTTAATTTATAACAATTAAGTACAATGTTTTCTTTGCATTGATGTGAAACATCTTGTATATATAAAAAAAGAAATTGTTCCACTATCATTGGGAGACAAATAGCACTTTTTTCTCTGAAAATAGCTGTCAGTCTGCCTGCTTTGGACTCTAAACTACACTACAAAGACTACACTGATTCTGCTGATCACGTGACACTACGGCATTCCCGCTCCCCTAGTTACTGATTGCTTGCACCTGACCTGTCTTGTACATATACCCCTCTGTTTTTTTTTTCTGTCTTGCGCTGAGTATTGAATCTTGTTTTTAAGCTCTTCTACAATTTGATACACTTGTATCTCTGCCTTTTTGTTATCGTCCCTTTTTGTATTACATTCGTGTTTTTGCCATGCCCAGTTCATTGTTTTTCTGTATTTTATACGTCCATCGTAACTCAAGTCAACTTAACCACTTGGTTAATAAACTTTATCTAAAGTATCTCTGTGTTTCTACCTTGCAGTTGTAGAAGTACATAGACTTGGGTATATGAGTCAAACTCATACTTTCTTATTGCTTGTGTAATCTGACATTTTGTAGGTGGTGAAATTAATAATTAATTAAAAAATGTGGCATCATAAATCATGTTATCCGTACTGGGTGACGTCAGATGCTTTTTACTGAATCACTACAGAGTGTTGATGCAGAATGTCCCCCCGCCGGTCCGTCCTCTTGTGAGGACGCTTTGTGTCCTTTGAGCCCCCTGAACCGTCCCACACTCCCACACTTACAGTCACCACCCTTGTCGTTAACACAGAATAGGCTCTTCTCATTCACACAGATAACTCCAAACAACATGCCGAGGGTCCCGAATGGAAAGAATGATTCTGTTCCCGTTTCCTTCCTTTAGGCTGCCGTCCTCCTCAGAACATAAGGAAGGGTCTTTCCAGCAGAAAGAGAACGACAAGATTACAGACACGCACTGTCGCCGTTCACCGCCCACTTCACCAGTTAATACAGGAGAGAGAAGGGTTTATAATATAGAGACTTTTATACAAATAAAAGCTTTTATACAATTATATGAATGGACAACATGACAAAAACATGACACAAACTTTAAAGAGCAATTTGGTAACATAAGACTACCTTTATAAAGGGTTTATGAATGGTTTATAGAGGAGTTTTTTAATGGGTTTATTAAGTTTATTAACCTAATTAATTAGGTTTCAAATACTTAAGAACCCATTAATAAGCAGTAGGGGTGTGACGAGATCTCGTGAGATTAAAACGTGACGATATTTCTCGTCAAGTATGTCTATCACAATAGTTACATTATCGATTTATCGTTATGCACAAGCACAATGCGGGCCAGCTGGGACAGACCGGGGCCGCCCCCGGTTTTACTGTCTTGAAAAGGGTATAATTCCTTTGTTATGATATTATGTTATTATTATATTAGTGCCTTTTAATAGTCTTAACAATATCGTTTATAGCAATAATTTCTGGGACAACATATCGTTCGCAAAAAACTGTTATCGTGACAGGCCTATCGTCAAGCTTAAACCTGTCTTGCGGGGGGAAAAACAGTTTAGTGTAAAATTTTTAAGAGGGATCTGGCAACCCAGTAGTGATAGCAGTGAGTGTGGTGTCTGAGCAGTGAGAGCAGCTCTCAGCAGAAGAGGAAAATTCAGGTATTTGTATAGAAGAAGCTTCTGCTACTTTTAAGTTGTATGTCTGGCTGCATTTTGGCTCCAGTGGAAACAATAAACGGTAACAGAGTGACCAACAAGACACAAACCATACATAAATACTGTAAGTAAATCCTACACCTGACTGTTTCATAGACAGCTGTACTAATCCCTTAGCTCTGTACTGTATTTAAAAACATGTTCTGTCTCTGTTTCACTTCAAGCATAGTCTTAATATGACTGGTTGTAGTTTGCACTTATTGTTTGCACTATATAAGACCTAGAAAAGTTTTATTAGGGTTCAAGCACCGAAGGTGCGTAGAACCCTATTGTTTTTGCTAAGATTTTTCTTCTTCTTCTTCTTATTATTATTATTATTCTTTTTCTCCTGTAAAAACAGTTGTGCAGCCTAAACCGTAAGTCATAGAGAAATGAAACTTGGTAGGTAGATGTAGGATCAGTGCATCTCGGTGGACAACAAAAATGGCACCGATTGGTCAAGTGGTGGCGCTATAAACAAGGAAATTCATTTTTCATATTCATATGCCCCATTCACTTCAAGAGGTAAATTTGGAGCACTGTTTCTCAGCAACCGTGCAACCTAGCAAGTTGAAACTTTGCATGCAGAATCTATCATACAGCCTCTAAAGGATGTTCAAAGGGCAACTTAATCAATCAACATGGCTGAACACCATCAGCCAATCAGCATTCAGCAGACATTTTGGCAGGCTGAATGTTGCCCAATCTGGATGATATTTGGCAGTTATGTTCAGGTGGAGACACTGTAGTGACCTGCAAAGTGCTGAAACAATCCGCCCACTGGGGGGCGCTGTTCCAAAAAAACGAGTATATGTCAATCATGCTGTACTATTTTGACATCTAATTGTTTTTGCCATATTTAGTACAGTGGCTCTGACAAATTTCTCAATACAACTATGTTTAAAAAGTGCTTTGTTCATTCATAATTGCTAATTGTTTGAAAATAGCTATATTGAAACTACTCTCTGGATATTTGGCCTATCACCTCCATTTCAGTCTTGCTGCACACTGTAGAGTCTCTAGGTAAATGTTCATTAAAAACATTTGTGAAAATTTCACATACAATACTCTCCAGGCATCAAGCAATCTGTGCGTCCTTGGAATTTCTAACCTAAATTGCTGTAACTCTGCAGTATTTGCTGTAATCTCACAATGTTAAAGACCTCTGTACAATATCACTCTGATGAAGCGCCATTTAATACAGAACTAGATTAAGAATAACTTGACATTACATGTCTTATCAGAACATTCACTCCTTTGTGCCTCTTCTCAACATTAATAACAGGTGAAAGACTTTTGATCATTTTAAATGTGACAGAATGTCTCCAATTGTGTTAGACCTTCTTACACATCACCATCCTATGCTCTAGTAGGCACCATTGTGCCAGTTGGTGCTTGATGAAGCGCCATTTAATTCAGAACTAGATTTATAATAACTTCGTAATTACATGTCATATCAGAACATTCACTCCTTTGTGTTAATTTAAACTTGTTTGGTCAAACATTTCAGCTTGTTCTGCAAAGGTTCAAAGGTCAATCTGAATACCACTTTGTGAACATTCTGGTTGAAGCCACCTGATCAATACCAATAACATGTAGACACCTTTTGACTAGTTCTAACTCACTTAATGAATATCCTACAAAGTTCACTAGATTTACATGTGAATTTAAGCACTGATCAGGTTGAAAGGCCTCTGCTCAACATTAATAACAGGTGAAAAACTTGATCATTTCTAAATGTGACAGGGCATCTCCAATCATATTAGACCTTCTTACACATCACCATTCAATGCTCCAGTAGGCACCATTGTGCCAGTTGGTGCTTGAACCCGATGATTGCCGCTTGCGGCTATATTTTTTATTTTTTTTTCTTATTCTTATTTCTATTTCTTATAGAATCAATGTGTGAGAGAAACCAGTCTGTTAAGTTTGCATTATATGATTTTGTCAAATAAAACTCTAGTTTTCAAGCCATTTTTCATTTTTGACGTTTTCTTTACAATTTCATTTTTGAGTCTCGTCTCGTTCTCGTGATATTAGTGTTTTGTCACACCCCTAATAAGCAGTTAATATATGACATAAATAGAAATGGCAACAGTGAGCTGAAAATAAGCAGTGAAAGTAGTGATTCCACACTCGTTTACAACCTCTGTCAAACCTCAGATCTTTCTAGATACTGATTTAAATTTGTGTTTTCCATCAAACAGCATTAAACTTGTCATATTAATATATTTATAAGTATAAGTATGTTTAACTATTTACCATAAATTAAATGACTAAGTTGCCACTGTTGCTTTTTTAATTGATGTGTTTTAACTGCTTATCAATGTTTTTTTAAGGCATTTACAACCTAATCAATAATATGTAATAATCTAATTTACAAACCATTTATAAATCCTTTATTAAGGTAGTCTTATTTTAAAGAGACAAGACATTAAGTAACTTCCTGCTGTTTTTGTTGGGAAAAAAACATGCTAATTGTTGCACAGATACTGTAGTGAGACTTTTATTGCTCAGCACTAAAACAAGCGTAAGTGTAATAGCGCTAATTAGCGAAGCACAAGAGGCCAGATGTTTAGAGCTATCATTTACCACTTACCGTCAGTCTAGAGAGTGCTCTAATTGCTGTTGCACTGCTTTGTGTCAGAAAACAAAGCACCACCAATTTAATCTACAAATTATTTACGCTATTTAGGGGAGTTATAATGGAAAAGTTCATTTGGAAAGAGAAAAAAAAAATGATTAAGTTAATTTCACACTGGACACCATAAGCTTGCTGTGTGCTGCAATACACACTATGTGTCACACCTTAAGGCCAATTTATACTTCTGCGTCCAACCTACGAACATAGCCTACGCCATAGCTTGACGTGCACCTTTGGAAATGTAATTAAGCTTCCAGCAATGCAGACCGCCACAGTTGTGATTGGTCCACTGAGCCTCGTGTCCCCTCCCCTTGCATTTTAAACTGCAGAGCGATGCAGAGCCGCTGATACGCGCACGCAGAAGTATAAACTCTCTCCACTGCATAGATCACTCTCGCTGGATACGCGTAGGGTATGGCGTAGGTTTGATGCAGAATTATAAATTGGGCTTTAGCCAGTGTCTGTCTTTTGTTTTTCTTTTTGTCTTTGTCCTTTCTGATCCTGTCCCTTGCTCTCTTGCTTTGTTTTCCTTCCCATGTGCTCCTTGAGCACATGGCTCTGTTTTGTTTTTGGTCTTGTCTCTGCCTGAGCCATGCACTACCATCTGTAATCCCTCCTGTTTGATTGTAACCCCGGTCCCCTGACTTCTTCTCCAGGTGTTTCTCACCATTGTCATGTATATAAGCCCCTTTGTTTGAGTGTCCATGTCTGGTTAGTGTATTTGTAATTTTGAATTCATAATATATTTTTGTATCTTTGTGTGCTTTGTTTTATGTGTGTACTTCTAGTCAGGTTTGTGTTTTCATGCATCTAGTCTGGCCTCAGTTCTTCTGTTTCTTGTTTTCTTAGTTTTGTTTAATCAATATTGTTTTGTCCTCTTTTGTCTTGTTTATTTGGTTTTGCTTTGTCTGTGTTTTGTTTTTTTGTTTTTTATCTTGTTTGTTTATTTAAATTAATAGTATCTGTAATTATGTCCAAGGCATTTCAATAAAATGGGAATGCTCTTTATTTTAAAAATATGTGCTCTGAGATTTAATATGTCTTCTATTATCAGTATTATTATTTTATTTGACTTTGTCTGGTAAAGAACAGGTGCCTTTCTCTTAGAGCCTTAAGAAGCAGTCGTTAGGGGGATCTGAATGGTTCAGCGATCTAAAGCGCTGCCATTACTATCAGGAGATTGGTGGTTCGAATCACGGTCATGCAGCTTGCCATCAACTGCCGGATCCCTGAGAGAGCACAGTTGGCCTTGCTCTCTCTGGGTGGGTACAGTACAGTAGAGGGCACTCTTTTTTCCCCTCATCACTCCTAGGGTGATGTGGATCAGCACAAGGCTGCATCTGTGAGCTAATGTATCAGAACCGAGTCGCTGCGCTTTCCTCCGAGCGTTAGCGCTGTGATGCTACTCGGTAATGCTGCATTTGTTTCCCAACTACAGCAGAGATGGGAAATGATCTGATATAAACACATACTGACTTAAATTGATAGAGGTAAACAGGATGGAGGTGGAGGGTGTGTCAGATACTGTTCTGGGCCTTGCCTTCTTTAGGTTCTAAATTAATCTCAAGAGGCTCAACCTCACTCAATCAACATCCTGTTCCTCCTTTTACTTTCTGTACAATCAACCGACACACTCACACACCCAGCTGCACGTGTTACACTTGCTATTACCTACTATTGTTTTATCAATACTACACTGCGATCAGTTTTAACAAACTTCAAGAAGCTGTGAGATGTTCTGCTGAATCTGTAACCTCTTTTAAGAAAAAGCTGAAAACATATATTTTTAATTTTCATTACTTTAAAATAGCTCTTTTCATTGCTCTTTTTATATTCCAATTTTATTATTTTTAATTCTGTTTTAAATATAAATAGTTAAATGTTTTTTTTCCCTTTAATTTACAATTTCTTATAACTTTCTGAAACTTGTACTAAGTCAAATCTCCCTGTAAAGCACTTTCTGTGTATAAACTTGCCTTGCTGTTTATTATCATGTTGTTGAAATTGTATTATTACAATTGTGCTATTGTAATGTGTAATGTTGTGTTATTACTAATTATTACTACTGTTAATATAATGATATTTCAATAGTTATTACCATATTATTATAATGCTTATTTTAATATAGTTATATTATAACTTATAACTCATTCATCCATCAGCCTTTCTTTAAACTGGAAGTGACAGACATGTGACTGATGTTGTTTCTATAAAGTGATAGATAGATAGATAAATAGATAGATAGATAGATAGATAGATAGATAGATAGATAAATAGATAGATAGATAAATAGATAGATAGATAAATAGATAGATAGATAAATAGATAGATAGATAGATAGATAGATAGATAGATAGATAGATAGATAGACATACAGAGAGTTTCCTCTTCATTTAAATTCAAATTATGTATATCGCAATATCATAATTTATTTTTTACTTTAGTATTACTTCTTTTTTTATTTACTACATTTTCTACTTTATAATTTGTTGCGATTTTTTTATTTAGAAATACAAGTACAGAGGAAATGAGATCAATAATAACAAATAAAATAAAGCATGAGCTTGTGTGGAATTGCCTGTAGATAGTTGATTGATATTTTCTTTTATAGCTAGTATAATTGCTTATATTATGATTTTTATTATCATTATTATTATTATTATTATTATTATTATTATTATTATTATTATCTTATTTTATTTTTTTCTTAATTGTTTTTCTTTTTATTTAGTTTTTTTTCCTACTCCTGATTTTTTACAGTGTAGTCTGGCCTGGATTTATTGTGGTCATTTAAAATCGAACAATATAATAAAACAGTGACCAGTGAGGACTGGCTGAGTGATCTGGCTGGTAATTACTGCAGGAAAGACCTGGCAACCCCATATGGAACTGTATAAATTGTGTGAAAACAAGAGGAAAGAGTCATTCATTCTCACGTCCCACTGCAGTCAGATCAGTCTCTATAACTCCTCTCACTGAGGGTACTTTCCACTGTTACCAGGGTCAAGATATTAGAGTCATCTAAAGGCACAGCTGCAGAGTCAGCTGCAGTACAGAAGGAGCACCTTGTTTTTTATTCTAAATTAACCCCTTGAACTTTTACTACATGCTAAAAATTACTATTTGATAATGAAATATGAAGAAAATGCACCTTAACTGAGTTTTACCAGTAGAAGAAAAAACAGGGACCTCCGATAGTTCAGTGGAGTTTATGAGGTTAAATTGTTCCTGTGATGGAAAACCAAACACTGTTAGCATTTCCTAAAGTTTAGGACTGTGTTAAGATGTTCAGGCTGCATTAGGATTAGGTTTTTATACACTGTAAAAAAAGTAAGATCAGTTTTATCTCAATTAACAAGCGTGAACTTTATTAGAGTACTTCATAATAATACATATTATTATGGCTGCACATTGCAAAACAGCAAACACATTATAATCTGAATTATGCAAATACGCTACATAGCAACCTTCTAGCAGCACTTTAGCAACCACCTAGCAACATCATAGTGACACCTTAGCAACAGCATAGTAACACATTATCAACCACCAAGCAATATATGAGAAACTACATAGAAACCACTAGGAATCCCATAGCAACACCATAACATACCACCTAGCAACTACTTTGAAACTACCATGTAGCAACACGTTAACAACCAACACGGACACCATAGCAAAAACCTAGCAACCACCTTGCAACACCATAGAAGCTACATAGCAACCAACAAGGATACTATAGCAACACCTTAGCCACCACCTAGCAAATGCTTAGCAACATCTTAACAACCAACAAAGACACTATAGCAACACCATAGCAACAACAACCACCACGGACATCATTGCAACCACTTAGCAAAACAATAGCAACCACCACGGACACCATAGCAACATCATAGCAACCACCTGGGAACACCTTAGCGATAACCTTAGCAACCACCATAGCAACTGGTGGGAGCAATTTACCAGTGCAACCATCACTTTTCTAGTTTAACTCATATAATGTAACTTAAGTATACTGCACTCAACCCTTTCAAGTTCATACTTTAAAAATAATTTAGCACCATATTTATTTATGTATCTTCCCTATTGGTTGCTTGCATTAATAATTTGCATAAAATTTGCGTGTCCCCCATGACTAGGAATTAGATAACGTCCAGGTTGACAGTGTTCCAGTGATACATTCTGATAATTTTACTACAATATTATAAACTAAAAACACATTAATAAAATATTATATGGGTATAATGTGCTGCCATGCAATCAGCTACAAATACCTGTGCAGTTTGTTTTAAAAATAGCTGCTTTATAATAAATACTAAATACTTATTGACCAATAATAGTAAAACAGTGTGAAAATAGGCTGAAACCAGTAATTAAAAAAAATATATAGAACTTGGTACCATATACCATATAGTGCAGAGTTACAGACACATTTAAGCAAATAAAATGCAGATATTCTAGAGCAGCAGTACTCAACTCAGAAATTTAGTTCTATAAAGGAGATCAAGAAATTTTATCACCAAGTATCAATCTGAAATATTAGTAAAACAACTGTCTTTTGCACATTTTTTATGCATATATTTTGATTATATATAGAAAGGTGTACCTCTACTCATGATTAACTCAGAACAGATTATAATAGCTGTTCTAATTGTGCTAATAATTTATCACAATAACAAAAACAATATCATCATGTTGCTTACCTCAACAAAGAGTTATTAATGCTGAGCAATAGGAGAACTGTAGATGTATTTTCTCAGAGGATTATATTTGAGTTGTACACAAATCGATCTTATCTCTGCTTTGCTCTTTATTTATGTCTCAGCAGATTCACATGAAAAATATGATCAAATTACAGTCTGATCTGGCAGCCCAGAGACCGTTCTGCTCCTCATCCAGCAGATGATGACAGGCCTTATCATTCAGCATTTATAATGATTGTAATTAGACATGAGATTTGGTTAAAAAGAGGATAATGTCATTACTGTATGGAACAGAACAGTACATCATATCAAATGCATAAAATTAACTAAACTAAATAAATAACAATTAACATAAAAACCAGACAAATCACTGGAGCAGAGCTGGTTCCATACAGTATAACAGTAGCAGGTTCTTTAGTATTTTATGTGTTATTTCAGTATACAGAGGGACCAGATGGGAGGCGGACGTAAAAGCGGGTAAGACAGACAAATTTATTAAATAACAAATAAACACACACAGATAAGGATGTGTTTACTGATGCACAATGTAGCAGTCCTACTGCATCCTCTACTGCCCGGTGTCTCTCCACCGAAGGCGTTGCTTTCTCCTCGTTCACTCCTCTCACTGAGAACGAGACACTGGCTCTCCTAACAAGTAGCCGTCCTACTACGTGTCCGCTTGACCCAATTCCTTCAAACCTACTGCAAACTATCGCACCTGCAATCATTCCGGCTATCACTCACACCATCAATGCCTCTTTAACTTCTGGTGTATTCCCGACTGCTTTCAAACAAGCACATGTGACACCACTGCTTAAAAAGCCTTCTCTCAACCCCGCCCAGGTTGACAACTACAGACCGGTCTCACTGCTACCCTTTCTCTCTAAAACAATAGAAAGAGCAGTTTTAAACCAGGTCTCTGGCTTCCTCTCCCAGAATGACCTTCTGGACCAGAACCAATCTGGGTTCAAAAAAGGAACCCAGATTGAAAACCAGTTGAAAACTGCCAGAGCTGCAGGTCAGTCCTCAGTGCTCATTCTGCTGGACCTCTCGGCCGCATTTGACACAGTCAACCACGACTTCCTCCTAACTATACTTTCAAACATGGGGATCTCAGACAATGTGCTGTCATGGTTCAGATCATACCTCATTGGGCGCTCGTTCAAGGTGTCGTGGCAAGGACAGCTATCCTCAGCCCGCTCCTTATCCACTGGGGTTCCCCAAGGTTCGGTACTGGGACCCCTTCTCTTCTCCATATACACCACCTCTCTTGGTCAGGTTATCCGCTCACACGGATTTTCCTACCATTGCTTTGCTGATGACACCCAGCTATACCTGTCGTTCTCACCTGAAGATCACTCAATCTCCGCACGGATATCGCAGTGTCTCTCTGACATATCCTCATGGATGAAGGAGCATCACCTTCAATTAAATCTCTCAAAGACTGAACTTCTGGTTATACCAGCAAAACCATCTTTTCAACACAACTTCTCTATAAGTATCGACTCTCTCTCTATCTCACCGACAAAGGTTGCTAGGAACCTGGGTGTTCTGGTTGATGACCAACTCTCCTTCACGCACCATGTGGCCTCGGTTGCTCGGTCCTGCCGCTTTGCGCTCTATAACATCCGAAAAATTAGACCGTTCTTGACGCAACAGGCCACCCAACTCCTGGTGCAAGCGGTCGTCATCTCACGCCTCGACTACTGCAATGCCCTGCTAACTGGCCTCCCGGCCTGTGTAGTAAAACCACTCCAGATGATCCAGAACGCAGCAGCACGTCTGGTCTTCAACCAGCCAAAACGGGCACATGTCACCCCGCTGCTCATTGAGCTCCATTGGCTACCAGTTGATGCTCGCATCAAATTCAAAGCTCTTACAATCGCCTACAAGGTGATGACAGAACAGCTCCTTCCTACCTGCACTCGCTCCTGAAGGCTTACGCTACCTCCCGGCCGCTGCGCTCCTCCAGTGAACGTCGCCTCGCTTTGCCAAAAACTCACACAAAGCAATCCAGACTGTTCTCATACAGAGTTCCCCAATGGTGGAACAAACTACCTTCTACTACCAGATCAGGAGAATCTCTCGCTATCTTTAAGAAACTCCTGAAGACGGAGCTCTTCAAAGAGCACTTACTCTCTTAAACACCTCTAACACACTAACTACTTCTATCCTCATTTCCTTCTTCCTCTCCTTCACTCCTCTACCCTATTATTCCCCTTTGTCCTCCTCTTATCCCTATCCAAAGATGTTATTATTCCCCTTTGTCCTCCTCTTATCCCTATCCAAAGATGTTTTACCTTTAAACTTATTTTACATTGTACTCAACTATTGTAAGTCGCTTTGGACAAAAGCGTAATGTAATGTAATGTAATGTAAATAAGGAATAAACAAGGAGATATAAATACATAAACAAACAAACAGGGAGTAACGTAAAACAGATAACTAAACAGGGCTAGGAAATATATACAAGGGATAAATATGTGAATATATACAGGTAATAAACTAGGAAACAGACAGGAACTAAACGTGACAGAAAATAAGCGTGAAAACAACAAACTAGAAATAAACAAGAGCGTATAAATGCAAATAACCAAGAAACAAGGAATAACAATAACGTAGCGAGACAGACAACACGGGAAGGTGCAAAGACCGACAACATGAAACAATGAACACCTGGGGAGACAGGTAACGAGGGGCGGAGCTACAAATTACAGACACTTGACGGAAAATTACAGTAGACACACACCAGGAAACGGGGAAAATGCAGGGGAACAGAGCGAGGCCATGACACAGAGACAGAACATTATCTCATGAGGCACAACAACAACAGCAAATAATAAAAAATATATCTGAGAAATAAGTTAGAAATTATTTAAATGCATGTAAATGTGTGTTTTGAACTGAGCTGGAAAACAACATTGCAAACAAAGAAGTTTATTACTCATTATTAATTGATAAATTGTATATAAATTATGCAGTGGCTAATGAGCAGGCGTATTTGTGAGCATATATGTTGTTATATATGTGTTTCATTGTTCTGCGGGAAGCTTGATAAGAATATCTGTACTATGTGCACAAATCTTCTTTTTCTTCTATTTTTTTTATATTATTATTAATATTATATCTTATAAATAATATCTTTAATTATTTTATTGACGCTGTATTAATAATATTTACAGTTCACACCTTTTTCTACTTTTTTATTACTTGATTTTTTTATTTACTTAATTTTCTACTTTATTAATTGGCTTTTGCTCACCTGAGCAAGTGGAATGACCTTAATTGGTTAATTAGGCTCTTTTCACGCGGCGGCCATTTTTAATTGAAAATCAGGCTGTAATGGGAGGAAGTAGAAACTCAACAATGGTGTGGACCTCAAATCTTCAGCTATTACCACAATTTATCATAAACGATGTAGACAAATGGGCTAAAGAGAGATATCGATTACCAAGAACAGGTTTTTTTTTTACAAGAATACTGCCACTGGTAAGTTAAGGTTTTAGCCACCTTTAGCTAACCTAACCAATGCTAGCTAGCTAGCTAAGCTAACTGGCTTTTCCAAACATTAAACATTATTAGCAGCATGAATGTCTTATAAACATTACGTTTGTGGTAAATTGTTGTTATATATCCTGAATGGTAGGATAATGTAGCTACAAGCAGTATGTAATGTGGTAATTGTTTTCAGTTTAAATTAACTTTAGCTGTTAGATGTAGTAATGACAACAACTTTGGGTCATTGTAGCTAGTGCTAAATAGCTAATGCTGCTAGCCTGACTCTACAAGCCTGGTCAACAGCACAGCTAATGTCGCTAGCCCAATGCTAGATAGTGTATCGCTAATTCCAGCAAATTACCAAAGTCAAAAATAGGCTAATTATTTGAAACAAAAACACTTTCATGATATTTAAGTGTGCTGTTTTAATGGTGTGATGTCAGTTCAGTGCGCTGTAGCATTAGCTTAAAGCTAGCATTATTCTAATTACGACTCTTGAATGATCTTGTAATTCAGAGGATAAAATGTACACAGAATAAAACATACAGGGTTCTGAACATATTTATTTGCCACAAAAAAATGTGATAAAGGTGACATTTTGAAAAGGCAATATAGAAATTCAGCTTAAATACGGAATCCTATATATCTTCAAAATATTGAGATAGTATCTCAAATCATCTACTATTTATTTGATATTTATTCACTGTTACTCTTTGTGCAATAATACTGGTCACACCCTACTATAATCACATCTCCTCTGACCTTATCTTATCTGAGCTGCACTAGCTGTATATATTTTTGACTTTATTATATGTATTTTTTGTATTATTATATATTTCCTGTAATCTATCCTTTTTCCTGTACTGCTGTAAAATTTTCCTCATTGTGGGATGAAAAAGGATTATTTTATCTTATTTTATAATGACTTAGTATCTCAAAATAGCGACTTAGTATCTCAATATAATGTCTTAGTATCTTAAAATAATGATATACCATCTCCAAAAAATAACCTACCATTTCAGAATAATAAGATAGTATCTCAAAATAATGAGATAGCAATTTATTAATATATATATATATATAGTATTTTTTATATAACAGAAATACTGTAGCTCAGAAGATCAAATCAACTAATTAGAACTCGACTCAGGATTCGACTCACTGAAGCGTGTTGTTTATATGGTCGAACCGAGGCTCAAAGCGAGTCGATTCAGTGATTCAGTGAGTCATATTCACAGCGGGTCCAACCCACTACTCTCCACCCCTCAACACACACACCCCATACACACACACCCCAAACACACACACCACACACACACACACACACACCGTGCTAATGCTGCTCTCCTCCCGCAGCACGTAGCTCTCCGGTTCTCTCCCGCAGCGCGCAGTCGGTTCTCCGGACTCTCCGCGGACACGAGCAGCGGGACTCAGCATGAAGCAGCCCGGTCTCACCCTCACCCTCACCGCGCTGCACCTCCTCTACTGGAGAGGTAAGAGACCCAGAGACAGCTGGAGAACTTTTATTATTAATATTATATATTTACACTTTCAGCTGGAAAGTTTCTGGTGTGAGACAGTGATGGAGGGATGCTCTCATGGACAGTTTCTCTGATTTTACTATTTATAGGTTTATGTTTGAGTAAAATGAACATTGTTGTTTTATTCTATAAACTACAGACAACATTTCTCCCAAATTACAAATAATAATATTCTTATTTAGAGTATTTATTTACAGAAAATGAGAAAAAGATGTAGAGCTTTCAGACCTCAAATAATGCAAAGAAAACAAGTTCACATTCATAAAGTTTTAAGTGTTCAGAAATAAATATTTGGTGGAATAACCATCAAAATGTTTTTAATCACTGTTTTCATTAACATGCATGTTGTCATCATGTCCTCCTCCACCAGTCTTACACACTGCTTTTGGATAACTTTATGCTGCTTTACTCCTGGTGTAAAAACTCAAGCAGTTCAGTTTGGTGGTTTGATGGTTTGTGATCATCCATCTTCCTCTTGATTAGATTCCAGAGATTTTCAATTTGGTAAAATCAAAGAAACTCATCATTTTTAAGTGATCTCTTATTTTTTCCAGCCCTGTATCTCGCATTTCTTTTGCGTTTTGCTTCTTTTTGTTAGTTTATTATGTTGTCGACCCTTATTTTGTTTATTGGCTTCTCTTTTTGCCTTGTTTTTTGGATTTCTCTTGTAAATCTTTTTGGATTATCCATTTTCCCTGCTCACACTCTGGTATGTTTCTGTCTTTTTCTGCCATTCTGATTTGGACCAACTCTAAAAAATGTGTTTTTTTTGTATCCTGTCGTGTATCTGGCCAGCGTGAGAGTTACACATGCATGCACTTCCACAGAAGAGCTACTATAAGGAAGGTCAACTAGTGAACTAGTGAACCAGTGACCTGCTGATGAGGTCAAGGCTAACTGGTGCGATCCATGGAGGCCCCACCTCACAACTTTAAGTGTCCCAGAGCAATTTGTTTGAGAACAGAAGCTCAGTGAATGGATTTCCTATTGTGTGTTGAATTCCCGAAGGATGTCACAACTTCCTGACTTATCAAAGGGATAATGAAACGGAATTCCACCCATTTTTGCGACAAAGAGAAAATGTAATTGTGGGTGACATCCCGTCCCGCGCTGTGGAACTGCAGTGTATCAGATAGTGTCCTTCTTGATGTCTGATTACAGAGCGCTGTGGCGCAACAATAGACTGCATTGTTCCTAGTTTTGTAGTTTGAAGATAAGAGAAAGTAGATTTGAATAATGGTTTTAAATAGCTTATATTTTTGGATAAAAATGGTTAAATATTATATTTCTAGCATGGTATTTTGTACTTTTAGCACTGTTGGCATTGTATGACGGGTTAATCCTAGCCAGTAGGTAACAATATTTTAAAGTTAAAGGAGAACTCCTGTGTGAAATGGACTTTAAATGTATTTATTAAAACATGATGAGATTCTGAGATCCAGTATTTTGTGCACTTTGCCCAACCAGGCTTTAGAATAAGTGTTATGGGGCATATTTTACCCTGCAGATAAATCGCTTTTTACATCGTTATCCAGACACAGGCTCCACACTTCATTGCTAAATTTCCGGAGAGCCTTGTCATTTAAAATGAGAATTAAAAACAACTGTTTACATCCCATAGAGTAGGAAAATCTCCAGGCGCCGCAATCTTAAATTTAAGTCACAAGTCACTTGTCGAGCAGAACGAATAGTAAAACTTTTTAAGCAAAGTTTATGTAATTTGTTGTTCTCCTTTAAGAAGCAAATTGGGGAAAATATGGCCAAATTAATAGCATAGTAATTGTTTTAATCATTGGACTGAAAACATATTTAAAACACAGTGTTTTACACTAAGTCTTAGTTCAAATTCAGCTCTTGTGCAATGTCAGCTTGTTTGCTATGTAACTACTACGCATTTAGTTGTGTGTGTCAATTATGATGTTCACTTGATCCACAATAAATGGGTGTCTTAAATATTTTAGACATCTTCTATCAAAATCTTGTACAACACTGTCACTTTACCCGCAATGAGACACTTTATCATTTTTTATGTTACTGATATTCATTTATAATAATCCACGCTGCTATAGCAATCTTGAATTTGATGTTCATGTTGCTGTTACTTCCCTACTTCCCTACATCTTTATATTTTGTGTATTTATCTTGATATCTATTTTATTATTATTTAATCTTTATATTTATCTATTTTAATAATTGCTTTTTTGGTGTAAACTGGACTGTGGAAAACCAATTTCGTTCCACCTCAGGTACCACATGTGATCTGAAATGACAAGAAATCTCCTTGAATCCTTGAATCCTTAAAAAAACAGGTATAATTCAAGCAAAAAAATTGTTTTACATGCTAAAAACGTCATGGGACAGCAGTATATAAATTGACCATGGAGTGTTACCTGTAGGGATGGCTTTGGAGCTCTGAATTACTGGGTAAAGCATGTAAACAATGATGTGTTATTCGCACAAATAACACAGGAATGAACTGCATGCTGTTCCTAGCGCTGTTAGTTATCTCCTATCTGACGAGACGGCGTCGCTGCACGGCTTCAGCTTTGCTGTCTGTGGGCGGTCCCGAGCCGAGGTGGGCGGGGCCATGAATACTAATTCACGGGTTGATGTAGACACGGTGCTTTTCCTGATCGACTCGTTTTTCTGAACATTTTCTTTTACTAGCTGCTGCAGACAATGAGGAAGAGGTTGAGGAAGAGTTTCATCATGTGCAGCATCATAAACAACTCAGAGAGACCTGCTGTATTTCAGAATACAAAAGAACAAGAAAAAGGAGGTTTTAGCAGAAGGAGACCTTTGCTGTAGTCGTAGGCACGCCAGATAGATTGGCATCACAATTCTCATAGCAAAAATCAATCAGTACTTTAGCAATAAGCTGGCATAGTAATGAAACTCTAATGCAGTAGATTGTAGTAGTATGAAGTAGGTAAAGGACCTCTGTGGTACACAGATCATAATCAGTGTTAGAAGTGAAAGGAGGGGACGGGGGTTCGGTCGCTGTTTGAAAACTGAGCTCCAGAAGCCTCGGTGGGCGAGCGAGTGCCAGGTGTGGGCAGCTGCTCACTGGCCTCTGTGAAAGATCAAAATGAGTGATAGAGGGGGGAGAGAGTGTAGAGTTTCCAGGTCACGTAAACTACATCTCGTGCTGCTCACTACAGACGTGAACATGGTCCGTGAGAAAGCACTTCCTCAGTTTCTTCACCATGAATGGAATGAACCCTCCACCAGCAAATCTCCAGAGATGGAACATCAGACAATACGTCAGCATGATGTGCAGCTTTTAGATTCTGTTTCCTCGAAGACTACGTTCACATTACAAACCACATCACATTGATCACATCTGATTTTTTGCTTAATGGTTCACATTCACTGTAAATGTAAGTGTTCTGTATCTGTGTGTAATGTGAACGAATCTGTTCCTGAACCGTCTCACATGCTGCACATTGATACCTGTATAAACGCCTCCTTCTTCACCAACAACAAAACCCCTCATATTAGAGAGAGGAGAGACTCGTAGCTTTATAAAGGGAAATGGATGAGTTAGCAGCTCATATGTGGAGCATCTTTTGCTGGAGTGGAGAGTAAACAGCTGCTCTGAAGTTCATGCTCAGGTCCAGGAGGAGAAAAAAGGACAGGTGGTTTGCTTTTGCTGTTTTTTGCAGCTATAGCTGCACAGCTGCACCAAGAGACGCAGTGTGGGTACGAGAGAAGAGAAGCACATAGCGCTAATGCTAATGTATGAAAGCAAAAAGACGCATGATTTCAGATTTGACCGTTCACAATTATGTCGCATGTCTGTGGATTGTATACGTATCTGATTTAGGACCACATATGAAAGTGATTCAAATCTGATTTGAAAAATATCTGATTTGGCACATTCACACAGCCATGAAAAAAAACAGATCTGAGCCACATTGAGCAAAAAAATCAGATTTGAGTAATTTCAGCCTGGTAATGTGAACGTAGCCTATGAGAGTTCTAGCAATATTTTGCTAACAGTATATCGTCACTGTCCAAGAAAAAACATGTGTCTCCAGAACAGCAACTTTACAGGAAAGAGATAAAACCTATACTTTCAATGAGAGGCAATGTAAAAAAAGCTTATTTCATATCATTGTGGAGAATGTATTTATTTATTTGTCCATTTATCAAGAGCAACATAAATGGATTAAAAGTGCCATTAAAGGGGAATCCCCTCATTTTGTTGTAATTGCCCGTATAATTGAATAATTAGGATGTAAAATGTTATATGAAAAAGAAAGGTAATTTGGACAGTTGTGGTCTGAAATTTGTACAGTGGTCGCAAATCAAACTATTTATCTGCAGAATTTAACGAGTTACTTAAAACTAAACATTTATTACCCAGCGAAAGAACAAAGGAAGGGTGGTATTCATACAGGGCAGTCCAGGTGTGAGCAATCAGAAGCTCGGTGAGCGTGAACGTCGTAGCTTCATGTAATCAGGGAAGTCCGGTGAGTGAGCATGCTGGGAAATGGAGTCTTTGTTGTGAAGTTCAGAGTCCTGTGCAGGCAGACTGACAGCAACAGGACTTTTTCTATAGAACAATTCCTCTATAGTGCTCTATAACTTTAATAGGACATGGCAGAAGTCATGGGACACAATACTAGTTTTACTCGACTCGATTTGCACGCTCTGGCTTCTGTCACCACCAGTTTTAAGAGATCAGTTTTAAGAGTTAGCAGGTTTCTCTACAAAGCGCCATTTCACATCAAGCCCCTCTCAACGACTTTGTTTATTTCCCTCGTCCATTAAACTATGCAGAAATGTAGCGGGAAAAATGGTGGAATTCCCCATATAATTCATTCAGCTGCTAAAACTACATTACATTCTCTATAATGCCCTTTTTTGTTTTTGGTTCCTGGATAAAAAAAAGCTGAATGGAAAAAAGTAAATGTAAAAAAGGCTTTGAAACAAATTAGTCTTAAGCTCCCAAGACATGCAGTAACATTAAAGCTTCGGTTCACACAGCAGTTCTCCAATCAGAGAATACATTTCCGGGCTTTTCCTGTTCACGCTGAGATCTGGACTCTGTCACAGTAATGCTAACAACAATGAATAATCCAGACATATTTATACAAAACCGATAGACGGACAATATCAAAAGCTGCTGCGCGTCTCTTTCTTCTCTCATACGGACATGTTAGGAGGTTAGATGTTGATACAGAGAGGAAAATAATGCTACCTTCTCTTTTCTTAAAAAACTCAAAGGCCACATAGGAAAAAGAGAGAGAGAGAGAGATGAGTGCACCGTAATGGGAGGTCAGCTGCTATCCATCACTCCGGCTAATTCAGAGTTCAGCCACTGAGGATCTATTAGAAAGAGCACATTGTTTACTAACACTCATCTCACTGTCACTTTCATTCCTAGTTTTACCCTTCTGTTACGTTACGGCTAAAACTGACCTGTTTTAAGGTTTAAAGATCTAGGAAAAATAGATAAAAGCTATAAACAAACAAAAAAAAACTAAAGCTAAAACTAAAACAAAATAGCAATGTTTTGTTTCAGTGTTACTGTATGTAAAACGACTGTGTTTTATATGTTGGTCTTTCAAAAGTAACAAAAAAAGTAGTGAAACATTAAAAATAGTTTGAACTTGTATTTTTTTATGAAAAACTAGTGAATTATCCGAATTGAACATTACCTGTTAGAGGTATGGAACACTATTGCACTAAATATAGTAAGATTAATAAGTAATGTTTTAGTTAGTTTTAGGTTTAAGACATCTTTTAGATTAAATTAAACATGCAGGAACACCATTGCTGTTTCTGATAAATGAACATTACTGTGCTTTATTACAGTATATTCAGTCTCACTTTGCTGTTTGTATTAAAACAAACTAAAAAAAAATGGGTTCCTCAAGGGTTCTTTCAGTGCTCATCTTTCTATATGGTACCACTGTCTTTGCTAAAGTGTTAAAAACGAGTCGATCAGGAAAAGCACCGCGTCTACATCAACCCGTCAATTAGTATTCATGGCCCCGCCCACCTCGGATCGGGGCCGGACAGCAGAGCTGAAGCCGGGCAGCGAGGCCGTCTCATCAGATAGGAGATAACTATCAGCGCTAGTAACAGCATGCAGTTCATTCCTGTGTTATTTGTGCGAATAACACATCAGTGTTTATATACTTTACCCAGTAATTCAGAGCTAAGAAATAAATGGTTAGAATTAGTCTATGGAGGAAAAACATCACCAGCCAAGTACAAGTGTGATAGGTAGGTGTTTAAAAACAGTGTAGAACAATTCTGTTTACACTAGTTAAAAGGATCTGGAGCTGGACTACCCTCCTCTGTGTGTAAGTAACTATAGGTTTAAATAGGATCTCCGGTGGATTTGGTGTTTTACAGAGACTCTAAGACTAGGTCAGTGGCTGAACTGCACTTAACAGGGCATTATTACACATGCTGTAAAGTATCATGTGTTGCAGTGCTGTTAGCCAATCAGAGGCGATATATTTGCATGTATAAATTTCCCCCCTCCACTCCTCCACCAGACTAAAGCAGTGTTATAACGGATCACCGGAGCACATTTGCACACAAAAACAGGCTCACATGGCTTTCTTTCATGCTAGAGATTCAACTAGACATTTTAAAATGAATGAAAAAACGATAAAATGAGACTTTACACGTAACATGTTTAAGTGCTAATATGATCAGACAGAAATGAATATGTATGAGTTCAGATCGGAGATGCTAGTCACTTGAACGCACAAAACAAGCTTTGACCCACTTGAATCATTTACTACAGAAGAGGCTCTGTGTTACAGCTGGTTGAGGAGGCAGGCAGTGGTCAGCTGGTCTGAAAGAGGAATTATTTTGTTTGTTTTAACCAGCATTGCTGAACCAGCTGAACATGACTTTAAATCCCAGGTGAAATTCTAGATTAAATTCTTTATTTATAGGATTTACACATTATAAAATTTCCCACAACATTAACATTACCAATGATATTGCAATTCAAACAGCAAAAAAAAATATATATATATGTATATTCTAAACATAATATTAGAAGGCACAATACAAAAAGTGTACATACATACAGCAGTCCGACAGGGTAGTAAAAAAGAAAGAAAATGAATTAGCTGCAGTATATTCAACCTTATGGTCATGTTTATAAAATTAAGAAACCACTTCAGTTTCTGAATCAGTTTCTCTGATTTTGCTATTTATAGGTTTATGTTTGAGTAAAATGAACATTGTTGTTTTATTCTATAAACTACAGACAACATTTCTCCCAAATTACAAATAAAAATATTCTCATTTAGAGCATTTATTTACAGAAAATGAGAAATGACTGAAATAACAAAAAAGATGCAGAGCTTTCAGACCTCAAATAATGCAAAGAAAACAAGTTCATATTCATAAAGTTTTAAGAGTTCAGAAATAATCAATATTTGGTGGAATAACCCTGGTTTTTAAAACACAGTTTCTTTCATACACCTTGGCATCATGTTCTCCTCCACCAGTCTTACACACTGCTTTTGGATAACTTTATGCTGCTTTACTCCTGGTGCAAAAATTCAAGCAGTTCAGTTTGGTGGTTTGATGGTTTGTGATCATCCATCTTCCTCTTGATTATATTCCAGAGGTTTTCAATTTGGTAAAATCAAAGAAACTCATCATTTTTTGGTGCTCTCTTTTTTCTAGAGCTGTATATCTGAGACTCTCAATATTTGTTTTAACTTCTGTAAGCCATATTTTAAATGTTGGTGTGTTATCCAACTTTCATAGTCTTAAAATATTTTTTGGCAATTATCATTGAATATGTGATAGCAGTTTGTATACAACAATCAAACCAAACAGGAACCAAAAATTCTTACAATATACACTACCGTTCAAAAGTTTGGGGTCACTCAAACAATTTTGTGTTTTCCATGAAAAGTCACACTTATTCACCACCATACGTTGTGAAATGAATAGAAAATAGAGTCAAGACATTGGCAAGGTTAGAAATAATGATTTGTATTTGAAATAACATTGTTTTTACATCAAACTTTGCTTTCATCAAAGAATCCTCCATTTGCAGCAATTACAGCATTGCACACCTTTGGCATTCTAGCTGTTAATTTGTTGAGGGAAGCTGGAGAAATTGCACCCCACGCTTCTAGAAGCAGCTCCCACAAGTTGGATTGGTTGGATGGGCACTTCTGGCGTACCATACGGTCAAGCTGCTCCCACAACAGCTCAATGGGGTTCAGATCTGGTGACTGCGCTGGCCACTCCATTACCAATAGAATACCAGCTGCCTGCTTCTGCTGTAAATAGTTCTTGCACAATTTGGAGGTGTGTTTAGGGTCATTGTCCTGTTGTAGGACGAAATTGGCTCCGATCAGGCGCTGTCCACTGGGTATGGCATGGCGTTGCAAAATGGAGTTCCTTATTCAGAATCCCTTTTACCCTGTACAAATCTCCCACCTTACCAGCACCAAGGCAACCCCAGACCATCACATTACCTCCACCATGCTTAACAGATGGCGTCAGGCATTCTTCCAGCATCTTTTCATTTGTTCTGCATCTCACAAACGTTCTTCTTTGTGATCCAAACACCTCAAACTTGGATTCATCCGTCCACAACACTTTTTTCCAGTCTTCCTCTGTCCAATGTCTGTGTTCTTTTGCTTATCTTAATCTTTTTCTTTTATTAGCCAGTCTCAGATATGGCTTCTTCTTTGCCACTCTGCCCTGAAGCCCAAAATCCCGCAGCCGCCTCTTCACTGTAGATGTTGACACTGGGGTTTTGCGGGTACTATTTAATGAAGATGCCAGTTGGGGACCTGTGAGGCGTCTGTTTCTCAAACTAGAGACTCTAATGTACTTATCTTCTTGCTTAGTTGTGCAACGCGGCCTCCTACTTCTTTTTCTACTCTGGTTAGAGCCTGTTTGTGCTGTCCTCTGAAGGGAGTAGTACACACCGTTGTAGGAAATCTTCAATTTCTTAGCAATTTCTCGCATGGAATAGCCTTCATTTCTAAGAACAAGAATAGACTGTCGAGTTTCAGATGAAAGTTCTCTTTTTCTGGCCATTTTGAGCGTTTAATTGACCCCACAAATGTGATGCTCCAGAAACTCAATCTGCTCAAAGGAAGGTCAGTTTTGTAGCTTCTGTAAGGAGCTAGACTGTTTTCAGGTGTGTGAACATGATTGCACAAGGGTTTTCTAATCATCAATTAGCCTTCTGAGCCAATGAGCAAACACATTGTACCATTAGAACACTGGAGTGATAGTTGCTGGAAATGGGCCTCTATACACCTATGTAGATATTGCACCAAAACCAGACATTTGCAGCTAGAATAGTCATTTACCACATTAGCAATGTACAGAGTGTATTTGTTTAAAGTTAGGACTAGTTTAAAGTTATCTTCATTGAAAAGTACAGTGCTTTTCCTTCAAAAATAAGGACGTTTCAATGTGACCCCAAACTTTTGAATGGTAGTGTACGTCTCTGAGTAAAAAGCCACATATATCACACCGGTAATTGTTCAGCTTTGGACACATCCAGAATAGTTAAGCCAGGGTGCCTTCTGCACTTTTACATCTGTCACATAATGGTGATTTGGAGGGAACAATATTATAAAACTTTGTTTTAGACTAGTAAAGTCTATGTAACCGAAACAAACACTTAAAGCTCCACTAGGTAGGATTGAGATTTTGTGCTCGTGGGCTCCCCCTGCAGTTGTAGAGTGTAATAAATGTTTCAGGCGGATTAGTTTCTCTTTCTCGTTTTCTGGCTTTCACAAACATATTCGGTCTCTTTCCAGCTTCTGCCAGAGTGTCTGTATGTTAGTTTGTAAAGAATGAACCAGTAGTCCTTGTAGAACTGTTAGAACTAAAGGTCGGAAAGCAGGTCGCAGTTCTCGCGAGCGTTGGTCCCGGCCGCCTCGGAAAACTTACAGAGTCTGGTTTGAGCTCAGAGGAGCTCCGGCACAGACACGAGAGCACCGCTATTCCTCCTATTACACCTCAATGCAGCGCTGCAGTGAGTTTCAAGCTATAATTTTACTTCTTTAAAAAGATCAAAAATCAAGAAAATCCTACCTAGTGGGGCTTTAATAGAAAAACGACTGTGATCAGACAGTATGTTGCAGGTAACCAGGCCAGAACTGGTAGCACTAAAGGCCAAGATGCAATTAGCCTGGACTGCATCCACTACATTCAGAGCCCTCCAACCAGGCCAAACAAGGACAGAGCTTTATACTTGCATTCGTACCATGAAGAATGAATTTAAGCATTTAACCTTTTCAGAATGTGATGACAAACATCTAAAGAATTTTATCTATTTTTGGAAGCTAGACGTTGCTTTGCTTTCCTGTAAAATGATAAAACAAACTCCAAATAAAACCCCTCCAGGCTGGATGATGTTGCCTTTTAAAGCTAAGCATAGTTTGAACTTTGATAACAATCAGAAAAAGGAAACAGGCTTCAGGCTTTGGATTATGAGAACAGGCAGTAAATATGAGTGAGCTCACTTTAACAAATAGCTCTGAAAATGGTAAAAACAGTTCATAACATCTTAGTATTAGTTTAGTATTGACACTACTGCCTCCATACTAGTGCTAGAACTGAGCTATAAAGACTCAAATTCCCAGCGTGCACTCACACCGGACTACCTTGACTTGACTGCTGATCATGTGATGCTACAGTGCTCCCCAGCTTCTGATTGCTCACACCTGTCCTGTTTAGTATATATACCCCTACTCTGTTCCCTGCAGAGTATTGAATCTAGTTATCTAGCTTTTCTACAATGCTTTTTCTTTGTTTTTGCCTTTTTGTTTATGTACTACCGATTTTTGCCTTGCTCTTTATTCCTCTGGATTTCCTGTGTATGACCCCGACCACTCTCTCTGGTATGTTGTTAATTCTCACTGCCCTTTTTGTGCTAACCATGCCCGTCCCTCATGTAACTCATGTAAGTTTAAGCACTTGTTAATAAACTTTAGTATCTTCGTGTGTCTACCTCACGTCTGGCCCATGTGAAATTAAGCTTCTTTGATTTTTTTGCAAAAAGAATGGAAAAAATTATATATTTTTTCCTGCTACTAAAAATCAAACTACAGATGACAAAGAAAAGGTTCAAAACTGCGTTTACATGAAAAAAATCAATTATACATATATCAGTATAAAAGAAACTTTGAAGGCGCGATTATTATTGTTTTCCCCGATTAATCACGGATCCTCACCGGAGAGCGACGACGCTGCAGTTATTTTAGATACGGTCTAATTTATTTCTAGATTAATATATAAGCTTTATCTCATCAGGTGTTTGTGTCACTGGAACATTACTGGAACTTTTTTCGGTATGAGCTCAGTCCTTAAAGGAATGTTTAGAAAATATGCGCGGGTTAGTCTGTGGATGGCGCCACTACACAAGATAAGACGGATAAACACTTCAGAAATGAGTAGCATTTTCAAATATTTTAGATTAAAAAAGATAAAATGTCTCTATGTAAAATCGAGATTACTTGATTTTGAAATTGAATTAAAACTGTAGTTCGAATTAGCCGAATTAATAATGAAAATCGCCCAGCACTACTGCAGGAGCATTTGTATTTGTGAAAGATATTAGTGGTTTTATATAAGTGTGAAGGAAATGAGTGTTCAGTAGATAAAATGACCTCTCCTCACTCTGAGCTCTGCTCTGAGAGCTGATCTGAATTTATTACCAACTTCCAATTTAAAACTGATCCCTGGCTTAACTCCTGATCTACATTCTGCAGCTGCAGTACGTCAGGGCAGAGGAATGCGGTGGTGACAGTGTGGAGAGTATTTTGGTCGGAGCCGAGCACACCTACTTTATAAAAGCAGAATAAACCTACAGGTCTTAGTGCCAAAGTACTGCTGTTGAGAAAATGCTCTGTGCCTGAGTTATGTATCCTCTTGGCCAGGGGTTCTTAAACTGTGGTGTATATATATATATATATATTTACTACTGGTGGTACGTGAAGCACACCAAGGTGGTAGGCCACCAAATTAATGTCTTTTTTTATGTATTAAAACAAAAATTGTACAAGCCAATGCATGTGGGTACCAGGGAAATGTCCAAAGTCCTGGATTTTAGAAATTAGCCTGGTTTCACTGGAGGCAGTGACATATTGTCACATAATTTACTCTAAATGTCACAAACTTTAAAGGGAAAGTCATTTTTCAGCATTTCTATTGGAACCTGTAGTATGGTTATAGTTACATGTCAATAGCATACATTTATTGTTGCGTTATTACAAAATGATCAGACAAATGACTTTTACAAACCTATTTACAAACTCAGAATGAAATATGCTGAATTTCCTTTAATGTAAAAAGATATTGTCATTTTCTTGTAATTTTCTAACAAGAAAAGTAGTATTTACTATTATTTTAATCCCAGTGTTTTACTAGTGCCAGTCAATCAAGTTAGCTTTTAGCCTTGTGCGCGGCAGTGGACCAATAGCTATTTTATTATTTTATTAAAGGCGAGGAGACGAAACTCAGAGATGAGCGTCCGGACAGGACTAAAATTACCGGAGGAGCACGGAGTTCAGAGAAAAACAGTAGATAATTCAGCCTGTAATTTTCTCAGAGGACGTCTGAGAAAAACACCTACATGATCGTTCTGGACGGGAATAAAATCACAGAGGATAAAAACCCCCATAAAAGAGAAAATTACCCCAGAACCCCCTGAGAAACTAATCCCGTCCAGATAGGGCTTTATTTAGACTTTGTTATATACATTCAGTTTTTTGAGTGATGTAGTATCCTGGTGTATAGTATTACTAATACGTCACTAATTGTCCAACATATAGTCACTTTATATGAGTTATCTGCTCATTTCTTTTGTTTCCTCCCTCATCTTCCATTAGTCAACTGGAGGCCCAGCTTCCTCACAGTTACTCACAATCATATTTTTAAGAACACAATTCGTGGATGTTGCGTTATGTAGAGTCCAAAGTTCACATCAGTGACTCTTTTTCCAGGTGTAGATCTCCTTGAATGGATAGTAGATAGATCAAAGCCCACTCTCTGGTGTGTGTGTGTGTGTGTGTGTGGGCTTCTACAGATCTGAAAGCTGCCAGTACTACAGTGTTTGATGTATCTGTGTGATGTATCAGTAATGATGCTCCAAGATATGTGATGCTTACTCAGCACAACATTCTCTCTCAGAGAGGCTCTTAACTCTAGGGCATGTCTCTCGGGGGCTCCATGCTGTCTCTCTCTCTCTCTTCCTGTTTTTATTTCTTGCTCTCTGTGTAGTGTAGTATTTGAGTGACGTCCTCCACACCTGGGATTGTATTTACAACTGATCATTTTAAGTTAACCCTCCTATTATCCTATTATGTTCATTTGTCAGAACCAGCAGTGGTGTTCCCGGGTCATATTGACACGACGCATGTTTAATTATCCAAAAGATATCTGAAAAATATCCTAACAAGTAGTGTGAATATTTCATTACTAACTCCATTGCTAATTATTATCATTATAATTAATATTTACCAAGGGAAAAGGCAAAAGAGACGAACAGAATAAAAAAAACAGAATGAAAAGACGATAAACGGTGATACAAAAAGGGTCAGAAACGAAGAAGGCAAAAACTATGAAACACGTTGTAGAGCTAGGAAATCTAGATTCAATACTCAGCACTGAAATGAGCAAACTGAGGGGTATGTATGTATACTAGGGAGGACAGGTGAAGCCAATTAGTACCTCGGAGAGCAGGAAGAGTCAGGGGATTCCTGTGTGAGTGCACAGTTCAGAGTCTTCAGCAGGCAGACTGACAGCATCTGAATTGACAGTGGTGCAGTTTATTACACTGTCAGGTAACAGAATTCAGATGCCCAGCATGAATTTATAATACATAAATCAGCTATAATTTATTTTTTATTAATATCTGTGTTTGTGTTTTTTTATTAACATATGATTTTTAAGTCATTTACAACCTAATTAGTAACCATTAATAAACTAATTGTAAACCATTTATAAACCCTTTATAAAGGTAGTCTTATTTTAAAGTGGTGCCGGGGTGGGTGATATGGCACCACATTTCAGGGTATAATATCTATCGTAGGGGTGGGCGATAAAATAAAATAAAATGATAAAATATCACAATATTTCAGGGTATTTTTGTCATAACGATATACTTGGCGATATAGGAAAACAGAAAAATAATTCATTCATTTCAGTAATATAGTATAAGAGTATAACAGAATAATCATAATGTGGCAAAATAAATAATATAGCATAAAATAATATAATGCTGGAAATAATATTGCAGAATATTTAGTGCATGCATATAAACTGCAAACTAAAACAATTATACAATAAATACACCTAAAGCTTCACAGTAAATAATAGACTACTTTTAAGACAGAACAGCCCTATTATCACGATATGGATTTTTAATATCATGATATTTCTGTGTCACGATATATTGTATACCATATAATATTGCCCACCCCTAATCTATCGTTCACCATATTCAAAAGTGTTGGCGTTATTATTGCGTACGATAAGATATGATACTGCACACTCCTATGTCACAGAAAAATTTGATGTATTAGTGGGAGAATTAGTGCAGTAACCACAGTCTATCATTTACGCTCTATTTATACTCTCTATTTTAAACTCATTGAATATTAATGGCGGTGTGCTGGAGGAGCTATGGTGGAGAACAGCGTCAGCAGAAACATGTACTCTGAGTTATTGAGCCGCACGGGTACAGTAGCCCAGAGTCCTCCGTCTCTCAGAAGCGTGGCTGTTTGGATTATGAACGTGGAAACCACATTGTTTATCTGATGTGAGTGATGCTGTGTGTGATCTGCTGTATCACGCTCCCGCCGGCTCCTCGGGGGCAGTTTACAGACTCAGTGCTCTGTCTTGTGTTTGTTAAACGCTGCTCGGCTGCTCTGAGGGTGCGCATTTCTAGCGCAGAAAAACAGGGCAAAAGAGTCTAAAAGCGGAGAGAGTGCGCATTTCTAGCACAGAAAAACGGGACAAATAGTCTAAAAGCGGAGAGAGTGCGCATGTCTAGCGCAGAAAAACGGGCCAAAGAGTCTAAAAGCGGAGAGAGTGCGCATTTCTAGCGCAGAAAAACGGGCCAAAGAGTCTAAAAGCGGAGAGGGTGCGCATTTCTAGCACAGAAAAACAGGGCAAAGAGTCTAAAAGCGGAGAGAGTGCGCATTTCTAGCGCAGAAAAACGGGGCAAAAGAGTCTAAAAGCGGAGAGGGTGCGCATTTCTAGCGCATAAAATCAGGCAAAAGAGTCTAAAAGCGGAGAGGGTGCGCATTTCTAGCGCAGAAAATCAGGCAAAAGAGTCTAAAAGCGGAGAGGGTGCGCATTTCTAGCGCAGAAAATCAGGCAAAAGAGTCTAAAAGCGGAGAGGGTGAGCATTTCTAGCGCAGAAAATCAGGCAAAAGAGTCTAAAAGCGGAGAGGGTGCGCATTTCTAGTGCAGAAAATCAGGCAAAAGAGTCTAAAAGCGGAGAGGGTGAGCATTTCTAGCGCAGAAAATCAGGCAAAAGAGTCTAAAAGCGGAGAGGGTGCGCATTTCTAGTGCAGAAAATCAGGCAAAAGAGTCTAAAAGCGGAGAGGGTGCGCATTTCTAGCGCAGAAAAACGGGGCAAAGAGTCTAAAAGCGGAGAGGGTGCGCATTTCTAGCGCAGAAAAACGGGGCAAAGAGTCTAAAAGCGGAGAGGGTGCGCATTTCTAGCGCAGAAAAACGGGGCAAAGAGTCTAAAAGCGGAGAGGGTGCGCATTTCTAGCGCAGAAAAACGGGGCAAAGAGTCTAAAAGCGGAGAGGGTGCGCATTTCTAGTGCAGAAAAACGGGGCAAAGAGTCTAAAAGCGGAGAGGGTGCGCATTTCTAGTGCAAAAAAACGGGGCAAAGAGTCTAAAAGCGGAGAGGGTGCGCATTTCAAGTGCAGAAAAACGGGGCAAAAGAATCTAAAAGCGGAGATGGTGCGCATTTCTAGCACAGAAAAACGGGCCAAACAGTCTAAAAGTTGCCATAATTGAGGAGTTTAATATTAAGAGCATCATGAAATTAAACATCAGTTTGAAAATTCTTAGTTTACACAACACTGTTAAAGATAAAGATATTAAGTCAAGTAAAATGGTGTGTAAATGAAAGTAATCAGGAAAATGTATTATTTAAAGTGGTATATTTCATTATTTGTTTTATTACAGAGTCTGTGGGCCGTGACTTCAAATATATTTCTCCTTCTGGCCCCCAACAAAAAAAGTTTGGACACCCCTGATTTAACATGTTCTCACAGACCAGCTTCTCCATCTGTTCAGAGGACATTACCCTCTGAATCTTTCATTATTAGATTATTCTGATTGGCTCAATTACTGTACATGTGCCCTGTGAGGTCACTGCTAGTGGTATCATGTTTTATGGCATGTTTCTCGCACTTAATAGTAATATTTTTATCATTTAGATGACATATTACACTTAAAAGTTTAGACACATCTTCTCTTTTTCAGTGCGTTTTCTTTATTTTCATGATTATTTACATTGTAGATTCTCACTGAAGCATCAAAACTATGAATGAACACATGTGGAGTTTTATGTACTTAATAAAAAATGAGCTGAACCTCCACAGTCACCGGACCTGAACCCAATCCAGATGGTTTGGGGTGAGCTGGAGCACAGAGTGAAGAAGGCAAAGGAGCAACAAGTGCTAATAAACACCTCTGGGAACTCCTTCCTTCCTTCAAGACTGTTGGAAAACTTTTCATTTCAGGTGGCCACCTCTTTTAGAGAAGCTCATTGAGAGAACGATGCCAAGAGTGTGTAAAGCAGTAATCAGAGCAAAGGGGGCTATTTTGAAGAAACTAGAATATAAAACATGTTTTTTTAGTTATTTCACCTTTTTTTATTAAGTACAGAAAACTCCACATGTGTTCATTCTTAGTTTTGATGCTTCAGTGAGAATCTACAATGTAAATAGTCATGGAAATAAAGAAAACGCATTGAAAAATGTACTGTATTTATTAGTCTTTATTAGGCAGTCTTTATTATTTAGTTTCTAATCTGAGAGCAGAAGCATTTCTGAGTGGAGAAGAATATGGATAAAATATTGTGTTTAATGGTAACAGTGTGCTGAACCACCGTCCCTGCTAATCCTAATTAATATATTAATTCTAAAATCTTGGGGTGTCGTGTCGCTTTGTGCGTGAGTTCTTCTTCTGGCCACGTCACACGTCTTTACGTACTTACGTCACACGTACAGCCTCTAAAAGAGGATCCGGCTCAGCTTTACTGAATGCGAGCGGCTGGTGGAGCAATGGAGACTTCAGAAGAGGAAACTAGCTCCTTTACTAACAGTAAAACCAAAGAAACGAAGGAGTGAAATTTCTGACTGAGCGCTCTCTCTCTCTCTCTCTCTCTTTCTCTCTCTCTCTCTCTGACTGAACATAACCTGGAATCAGATTCATCCGCTCTGAAAGGAGACCGCATCACACCCACCCAGTTTAAAATGATTCTTCCTCATTCTCTGTGCAATATTTTATGAAAATTTTGTATCCCTGACTAAAAATGCAGTTGAACACCCAATAGGTGTGTGCTGTATCGTATCGTACGCAATAATATCACCAACATTTTTGAATATGGTAAACGATATTATACACTGAAATATAGTACCATATCACCCACCCCTAATTATTTTCACATCAGGGTTCTACTTTTTTACTGTTTTTATCAAAAGAAAAATTCACACTGTTCTCATTTCCCATTATATATCTACTAGAGACAGATTATATCTGTCCAGTATCATTTATTTTACTTTAATCCTGGATATATGGAGATATTTGGAGTGCTTTGTTATTATAAGTATCATGATATTCTGGATCATTGATCAATATCTTGATCAATAATATACTTTTTGTATATATATTTTTCTTAGGAATTAAGACCTAGAATTAGTGCATCATGTAAGACTCGTCATGAGGAGAGACAGAGAGTGCATTTTCAGAGATTCAGAGTTTCAGTGTTCACTTTCACATCTTGTGATGTGTGTTTTCTGCGAGCAAACTCATGACCAGATCCACAGAAATAGCTCATAACAAACTATGATGTAAAATGCCTCTTTTTCTTTTTAGCCCCTTAGCACACTTTTAATTCTGTGACATTTAAAAAGGAAAAAAGGAAAGAGCACCTAGTTAGATCCAAGATTGTCTTTAGCCTGACTTACGGTTCATCTCAAAACATATGGTTTTCTTGTGTTAAAATACTAAAGTAGCTAATAGTTAAAGTAGCACTGCTGATGTACATTTATAATTTTTTACCCTTATTGGATTTGTTGTACGGTTGGACTGTTTCTCGGTTTCGAATTCGGACTGTATTTTTGACTACGTCTTCTGGTATCGGTGAGACCGCTGTTTGCCTGGCTTTCCTGTTAGCAGTATCTGTTAGCTTGCCTGCTAATAAACCTGTTTGTACTTTTAACTCGGCTCGCGTCACTCCTCTCTACCTGGCGTCACAGACCACAGAGGGATAAATAGCTATTATAGCCTGTACCGGCTGCATATCCAGTCTGAGACACAATGGTTAATGCATTTCTATTTATCACAATTTCCAATAGCCTCACATTGAATAATATCAATAAAATGGATAGATGTACTGTTTAAATTAACCTTTTGAGACCTTGCATCATGCCATGATACATTTTTTAAATATTTTGCCATTTTGCCTCATATAGAGACACTGGCTGTACTGTGTAATCCCAGTCAAAAGTTTCTACAGCCAGTCTGGTAACATGGGACAGACAAAAACATGGGCCAGGTAAAAAATTCTCATTCAATTTTGTGTTTGAAACTAGTTTACTTACTTACTGTAGAAATCTAAAATTTTGTATTAGAACCAATTTGCTCATTCTGCTTTCAAATGGCAAAGATAATAATTTTTAAATGTAAAAATAAACTAATGTCCCTATTGCAAAAAGGACACTATTGCAAAAACAACTTCGTGTACAAAGACAAAGTTCAGTTTTTATACTTTTATCCTTTTTTATCAAATAGCTATAAGAAAATAATAATGCACTAATGCACAGGTTTTAGGATGTTAAACTAAATTTAATAATTCTCAATAGGCAAAAATTAAATATCAGATCACTTATATTTGAGATTACTTCAAGCTCTGAATCTTTTCCTAACAAATCATAAATTCATAAATTGAGTTGAATCGTTGGGTCTGTGATTTACCCCAATTTAGCAGTTGAGTTGTTGAGTGTGGACGAGTCGTTTATGTTGTTCTCAACCCTTTTAGTCTGTTCTGAAAGATCAGGAGGACACAGAGACTCGTTTGTACCTCTCTGAGAAGAAGACGGATGATCTGAGAGGATAATCTGTGCAGGACAGACGCTTCCTGTCTTTTACTGAAGTGAATCAGAGGAACAGTTGAGGAGCTGGTGGCTGATGACCGACTCTAAATTATAAAGCCTCTCTGCAGCTCGTCAGAAACGAGGAGCATCAATAATAATCCATCTTATCCATCTGATCCAGACTGGGATTCCAGGAATTCCTGCTTCTGGATCTAGATTCCCTCCTGATTGTTCTTCTCTACACTGAAAAAAATGCTGAGTAAAATTTACTTTATGAAAAATGTTTTGCAACTTTCTGCATTTGCTTTTTTTAAGTAAATTTAATTTCATGTAATTTTTTAGTTTCTTTTAGTAAACTTTACTTCATTTATTGTTACTGAATCAATCCTTTCTTTTAGTAAACTTTACTTCATTTATTGTTACTGAATCAATCCTTTCTTTTAGTAAACTTTACTTCATTTATTTTTACTGAATCAATCCTTTCTTTTAGTAAACTTTACTTCCTTTATTTTTACTGAATCAATCCTTTCTTTTAGTAAACTTTACTTCATTTATTTTTACTGAATCAATCCTTTCTTTTAGTAAACTTTACTTCATTTATTTTTACTGAATCAATCCTTTCTTTTAGTAAACTTTACTTCATTTATTTTTACTGAATCAATCCTTTCTTTTAGTAAACTTTACTTCCTTTATTTTTACTGAATCAATCCTTTCTTTTAGTAAACTTTACTTCATTTATTTTTACTGAATCAATCCTTTCTTTTAGTAAACTTTACTTCATTTATTTTTACTGAATCAATCCTTTCTTTTAGTAAACTTTACTTCCTTTATTTTTACTGAATCAATCCTTTCTTTTAGTAAACTTTACTTCATTTATTTTTACTGAATCAATCCTTTCTTTTAGTAAACTTTACTTCCTTTATTTTTACTGAATCAATCCTTTCTTTTAGTGAACTTTACTTCATTTATTTTTACTGAATCAATCCTTTCTTTTAGTAAACTTTACTTCATTTATTTTTACTGAATCAATCCTTTCTTTTAGTAAACTTTACTTCATTTATTTTACTGAATCAATCCTTTCTTTTAGTAAACTTTACTTCATTTATTTTTACTGAATCAATCCTTTCTTTTAGTGAACTTTACTTCATTTATTTTTACTGAATCAATCCTTTCTTTTAGTAAACTTTACTTCATTTATTTTTACTGAATCAATCCTTTCTTTTAGTAAACTTTACTTCCTTTATTTTTACTGAATCAATCCTTTCTTTTAGTAAACTTTACTTCATTTATTTTACTGAATCAATCCTTTCTTTTAGTAAACTTTACTTCATTTATTTTTACTGAATCAATCCTTTCTTTTAGGAAACTTTACTTCATTTCTGCGTACAATAATTACCTAATTACAATTACTTAGTTTATACAACATTACTCAAATAATTTAGGATCCATAATATATTATAATTCCTGAAATTTAAATATTTTTAGTTAAAACACACATATTACACTGTCTCAATACATGGATGGCATGTAATACATTCTTTTTTTAGTATACTAAAGTATACTAGTATTTAGTATACTAAAAAGTCTGTTTACAAAATAAATATTTGAGATTATGTAAATATTTGAATGTGTGTATATAATAATATTGTATTAATTAAGTAAATTAAGTCAATTAAGTAAAGTTTACTAAAAGAAAGGATTGACTGAAGTTCAGTTCACTTATTTACTCTATGTAACATTCAAGTCTGGAAACCGAGTTAAAGTTGCTTAAATTTACATGAAATTAAATTGACTTAAAAAAAAGCAAATGCAGAAAGTTGCGAAACGTTTTTTTAAGTAAATTTGTTCACATCCTTTTTTTCAGTGTAGGCCTCTGTTCTTCTTTTCTGGGTCTGAGCCACGTTTTTGTTCCGCCGGGGGAGTGAATGATCTGCAGATCTCACTGAATGGTTGTTTAAACAGCCACTTCTGGCTTCTATTCACTAACGTTTCCTCAATTACTTGTTGTAGCTTCATAATCCTTATTGTTTTAGTGAACTTCCAGAGCTGACCTCACGTCTCCTGCTGTTTCTGCTGTTTACCCCCATCCGCTTCTTTTTTCAGAGATATTGATTCAGTCTCAGATACTGATGGAAGTGGAGCCATTGTGAAAAAGCACTTCAGTTTCTGAATCAGTTTCTCTGATTTTGCTATTTATAGGTTTATGTTTGAGTAAAATGAACATTGTTGTTTTATTCTATAAACTACAGACAACATTTCTCCCAAATTACAAATAAAAATATTCTCATTTAGAGCATTTATTTACAGAAAATGAGAAATGACTGAAATAACAAAAAAGATGCAGAACTTTCAGACCTCAAATAATGCAAAGAAAACAAGTTCATATTCATAAAGTTTTAAGAGTTCAGAAATAATCAATATTTGGTGGAATAATCCTGGTTTTTAAGCACGTTTTTTTTGTACGCATCTTGGCATCATGTTCTCTTCCTCCACCAGTCTTACACACTGCTTTTGTATAACTTTATGCTGCTTTACTCCTGGTGCAAAAATTTAAGCAGTTCAGTTTGGTGGTTTGATGGCTTGTGATCATCCATCTTCCTCATGATTATATTCCAGAGGTTTTCAATTTGGTAAAGCGGATAGCAGCTAATGCCACTCAATAGCGCTACACTGAGGAACCCTGAGTGTTCCAGTAAGTCAGGGTAATATTAGCTAGCGCTTCGTCCCACTTAGCTTGTTTTTACACGGTAAATGCACAGGCTATAGTCCGGTATACTCACCTTTGAACAGCAAAAGAGCTAGAGCTGTGGATAGCGGCTAATGCTAATGCTGCTCCAGAAGTGCTATACGGAGTTACTGCTGGAGAACTAAACTGAAACTCCTGTATAACTCTGTACTTCAGCAGAGTGGCTTTACTGCTCCTTAATACCTGACTTATAAAATTTTTACATAAGGAGCACCGGATTATAAGGCACACTGGCGATTTTTTGGAAAAATAAAGGATTTTAAGTGCACCATATAGTGAAAAAAATACGGTATCTATTCAGTGCAGTGCCATCAACCTGACATCAACTATCAATGAGTAATCCAGCACAGAATAACAGCTAACATAATATAGCGGTTTCAAGCCTGCCAAGCCCAGTTTTTAGCATTGCGACCAACCTCTTCTAGTCTACCAAGGCCAACTGTTAGCATAGCAGCTAACCACGCCGACACTGCCAAGAATTGCTGTTAGCATCACATCCTGGTCCAAACATCACTTCTGTGAAGTAAACATCTCTCAGCTGTTGAAAGGAAACTAAGAGGTTTGCTTGAGATCCCGGGAATCCCTTTTAAAACGTTTGTGAAATCCATTTGCATGGCGGAGGAGAGCGATTACAGGACAGTAAGAAGTTCCTGTGTTTCAGCAGCTGATAGATTGGTCTTTGGGGACGGGATGTTGATTGTAGGAGAGCAGGGCAGATTACTTAGCCCTCCGTCAGAAGTGGAGGCTTCTTCTCTCCAATCATTACGTGCTGCTTAATAATTGATGTTTCCTGAAACGCCGATGTCTGCTGATTCCAGACATATTAGGAGCCTTTTAAGCTTACATGACCCTGCGAATTTCTTATACTGAACACTTCCAATGCTCCAGAGAATACTCGCATTCCTGCATCCAGCGTGGAGAGATGGAACAGTAGGATGTTTGTGAGCCTAATAGCATTAAAAGCACTTAAAAGTCTTGTTTTGGAGGAAGACTCACGTGTGAAAGGAACATTAGAAATTTCCTGTTACATGAACACTACCCCTCAAACGTTTAGGATCACAATATTGTCCATTTCACAATTAATTTAAGTGTATCAGATCATTTTTAAAGAATAAAATGTTTGTATTAAAGCCTATTTTTTATAGATGCTTATTTTGCATGTCAATCAATCAATCAATCAATCAATCAATCAACCTTTATTTTGACTCGGATGTACATTAAGAGCAACTTTAATCAATTTTAATGTAGCCGAGCATTTACAAATACAGGGATTGACATGACAGAGAAAATAAAAGCTAAATTTAATTATTTTAAAATAACAGTAAATAAAATAGAAAAAATAGATAAAAAATATAAATAGAATTAGAATAAAATAGAAAAACAAATTAATGATTATAATACGGTATGGTTTAATTGCTAAAAAAATTAAGATCAAAAGAAAATAAGATTAATACAACAACAATGAGTTAAAATTAGCTAAAACGAACTTTTACATAATACAATAAAAATACAAATAAATAAATGAACTAAAAAAAATAAAAATAAAAGCAATAATAATAATAATAAAAATAATAATAATAATGATAATAAAAAATAAAAGAAAATCTAAATAAGTTAAAAAGCAATAATACAAAACTACAAAAAAATATATAATAGTAAAATAATAATAATAATAATAATAATAATAATAAAATAAATCAAAATAAGTTAAAAAGCAATAAAACAAAACTATTAAAAAATAAATAAATAATAATAATAATAATAATAATAATAATAATAATAATAATAATAATAATAATAATAGTAAAAGAAAATCAAAATAAGTTAAAAAGCAATAATATAAAAACTATTAAAAAATAAATAATAATAATAATTATAATAAAATAACAATAAAATAATAATAAAAGAAAATCAAAATAATTTAAAAAGCAATAATACAAAACTATTTAAAAAAATAAGAAATAATAATAATAATAATAATAATAATAAAATTAAATCAAAATAAGTTAAAAAGCAATAATACAAAACTATTAAAATAATAATAATAATAATAATAATAATAATAATAATAATAATAATAATAATAATAATAATAATAATAATAATAATAAGGAAACAAATAAAAAAAGGAAATAAAAAACTAAAGAATAAATAAGATTAGTAAAAGTAAAACAGGTACAGGCTGTCTAAAAGTGGTTAGATATTAAATGTTTAAAATGATTTAGTGACACCAGTGAGCTGAGTTTTAGAGTGTGTAGTCCTATTATCAGCAATTCTCACTGGTATAGCTGCCGATCCAAGTTAAGGATGTTATTGGGCTAATTGGTTGTTAGGACAGCCTTCCTTAATTGTGATGCACAGCTAAAAATGTAAGTGAGCATAAAAAGGAGCACAGCATTCTAGGTTAGTTAGTTTAGTATCAGAAGCATTAGCAGTTGTTGGCTTGCTTACAGGCTCAAAATGGCAAGAAAGTGTCAGCTTTCTTTAGAGACCTGTCAGTCCATTGTTGTTTTAAGGCTACTCAATGAGAGATATTGCCAAGAAACTAAAAAAAATATCTTACCATGCTGTTAACTACTCCCTGCAAAGAGTGACAAAAACTAGGCTCTAACAAGGAAAGAAAAAGGAGTGGGAGGCCCCGATGCACAACTGTGCAAGAAGATAAATAACTTAGACATCTATCTTAGAAGGTGCAGTTTGAGAGAAAGACGTACACAGATATAATTTCCATTAAAATCAATGTTTCTTACTCTGACAATGTCTGCATGTTCTGTTTATTTGCTTTATTTGATAATCATAAGTGTGTTTCCATTGAAGACAAGAAAATATTTCCTATAGATCCCAAACTTTTGAGCGGTGTATTTTATGCGGATGTGTGTATTTTATCAAGATCAATCATACGTTCTCAGGACCACCACCCCAGGTTATCGTGCATAACATGCGTATTCATACAAACTGGCTTCTTCTTGAACTTGATGACTCTTAGCTGTTGATGGTAACTTGGCAAATCTTCAGTAACGTCTCTGCATGTCTCGTTTTGGAGGATGCATCACAAACGGTAACTAATAATATGCTGGATATCCTTTGTTTATGCAGAGAAAAGGATCCAGTACGGACAGTAAGGTCACACATCCTTACTAACCAACAGAGAATTATGATATGAACACAGCACTTAAAACATTTATAATACTCTTTATTAGGCATAAATACCATGATACCAATAACGCATGAATGCATATCTCGATTTTTGTTTTTGCTAAAGTATTTAATTCTAAATAAAGCGAATGGCAATGAAACAAGAGCACATTTTACGAGTGTAAGTTCTATAAAGTACTATTAAGGATTATATTTTCTGTAATAACTCATACCATGAACAGGATGTTTTGTCAAATATTAGAGAAATATGGCAGCTCTTGTTAGCTTGATATTTTTCTGCTGAAGAGGTAATCAACGAGTCTCTTATCATTTTGACATGTGTTCAAAAGGGTATACTGTTTGTGAATTTTCATTTTTTAATGTTTTTTTTTTTAGAATAAGTTGCTTATGAATGTATATTTCTCCAATTAGAGCGGTGGTTGTTTTTTAATACTAAAAATCATTATTCAAACATATTCTGCTATATCTAACTGACCTTTATACACATATGTAATTACATAACCTGTACAACAGTAATTAATCTGTAATATTTCATCAGTACTTTATCAGTACTTACACTAATATTACATGGATTGTTAATGTGTAACTACACAGTTATTAGTTGACTGTTATCTTCCTAAGCCATGCTATGTTTGAGTAAAATGATCATTGTTGTTTTATTCTATATATAAACTACAGACAACATTTCTCCCAAATTACAAATAAAAAATATATATTTTTTTCAATTTAGAGCATTTATTTGTGTAAAATGAGAAATGCCTGAAATAACAAAAAAAAGATGCAGAGCTTTCAGACCTCAAATAATAATGCAAAGAACTTGCAACAAGTTCATATTCATAAAGTTTAGTTTTAAAAGATGGCATCATGTTCTCCTCCACCAGTCTTACACACTGCTTTTGGATAACTTTATGCTGCTTTACTCCTGGTGCAAAAATTCAAGCAGTTCAGTTTGGTGGTTTGATGGTTTGTGATCATCCATCTTCCTCTTGATTATATTCCAGAGGTGTTTTTTATTTGGTAAAATCAAAGAAACTCATCATTTTTAAGTGCTCTCATTATTTTAGGCCAGGTTGAGTCCATGTATGGTAGTAGTTACAGTAGGCCATTCTGAGAATATGTTTTTCTCATTCACTACAAAAACAGGGCCACCCAAGGCTTTCTCATTTGGTTGTTTACACCTCTAGATTGAGTGTGATTGCATTCTATATCGTTCATCAAAGCATTCCTTTACTGTGATTTCTTTAACTCATGGATTCCAGTGTCTTTATTTGCCTTTATAAGCCTTTATAAGCTCTGGCAAGCGTCACTGTGCCACTGTACAAGCGTGGTTCCTTTGGCACAGTCTAGAGTTTAGAGACGCACAACACAGGATCATGCCAGCGTCTGCTGCACCAAAAAAGGAGCGAGTGTTGCTCTCGCGCACTTCGTCATGCAGGCTGCAGCCGCATTCGCGAGCTCCAGAGCTAACGGCTATCTTTAGAGCCAAGCTCCTCTCGCGCTGCCAGTGGGAGATCTCCATCATACCCTCTCATACTTCTTACAGAAAGTCATGGGACTCTTCTCTTCTTTGACATCATAATCGGCGTAGTACAAATATTGGTGCGCTGGTTCGTTCCCATACTCCGTGCTGGAGGGGTTATTTTTGCTTTTCCTGAGCAGACGGGGGTCCAGAGTGAGTGCGGAGGGTTTTTTTTTTAAACGTGGGAAAACGGGACGAGGGGAAATGGAGGAGCATGGGACCAGCCGTGGGGGGACGGCCCACAGAGACCACTGTTAAGTGCACACAAGAGATGCAGTCCATCAGTTATGGTCACCACGTCCTCTTGCCTTCTTATTCTTTCAGGGCTTTTTGTTTGTAGGCTGCGCATGAGAAGCTGACCGCAGCCCACATGAAGTCAAGAGTCATAGAGTCATTTACAAACAAGCATATTTTATTCAAGCATGCAAAGTATGGGGGGACTCGCATGCATCACATTAATCTCTCTCAATATAAATCCCAGGAGGGGGGGGCAATGAGATGTTTTTGCGTGGATATTGTGATTTATTACATCAGAATGTGCTTATATTGTTTTTTTAAATGTATTTAAAATTTTTATCCCAATTTACAATAAGTGCCAACTACCCAACCCACTCATTAGGACTTCCCCTATCACTAGAAATGACCCAATACAAGGTACATTGGCGAATAGCATCAGAAAAGCGGTTCTGATACATCAGCTCACAGATGCAGCCTTGTGCTGATCCACATCACCCTAGATGTGATGAGAGGAAAGAGAGAGGGCCCTCTACTGTACCCACCCAGAGAGAGCAAGAACAACTGTGCTCTGTCAGGGCTCTGGCAGCTGCATGGCAAGCTGCATGACTGGGATTCGAACTATGAACTCCTGATCATACTGGTAGTGCCCTAGTGCCTTTAAACATTATGTTTTTTTTATTTTCCACTCCAATTTCACCCCAAGTGACTCATAAACCTACTGGACTACTTGTGTAGACGAGTGTGTTAGCAAATCCTGGTCATGCAGCTTGCCAACAGCTGCCAGAGCCCCGAGAGAGCACATTTGACCTATTTTCCCTCTTCACTCCTAGGGTGATGTGGATCAGCACAAGGCAATGCTGCATCAGCATCAGTTCAAAAAGAGGCAGAGTCTGACTTCACATGACCTCAAATAATGCAAAGAAAACAAGTTCATATTCATAAAGTTTTAAGAGTTCAGAAATAATCAATATTTGGTGGAATAACCCTGGTTTTTAATCACAGTTTTTTTTTCATGCATCTTGGCATCATGTTCTCCTCCACCAGTCTTACACACTGCTTTTGGATAACTTTATGCTGCTTTACTCCTGGTGTAAAAATTCAAGCAGTTCAGTTTGGTGGTTTGATGGCTTGTGATCATCCATCTTCCTCTTGATTATATTCCAGAGGTTTTTAATTTGGTAAAATCAAAGAAACTCATCGTTTTTAAGTGAAATCTTATTTTTTTCTAGAGCTCTCTAACTATTGCAGACAATTCAAATAAATTGTCTTTTTGTGATTTTTTAGGGACTTCCCTTTAAGCGATTATGTGTTTTACCCTTTTTCCACTATAAATTTACCCCCGAGCGACTCATAAACCTACTGGCCTACATGTGTAGAGGAGAGTCAGCTTCTGTTTTTTCACTGATTATAAAATGTAATCTCAGTCTGCTGCTTCCAAACTTTAAAACTCCAACATCAGCAGTAGCTTCAAGGTTGCAGAAACAGTTAAGACTTAATGGCATTTGTCTTCCTCTAAAGCTGATTAGAAAAACATATACAGAATATATATTTAGCTTAATGACTTAAGTGTTTCAGCCTTTGCTGGGCTTTGTGTTCTAATCAGAAGTGCTCGGTAATGACTTCGGCCCTGATGCAGTGAATTTGCTTCTCCGGCTGCTCTTATTACTTATGCCTTTCTTCAGCAGTTGGCATAATTCAGTTCTCAGTCTGAGCTGGAGGAGCGTCTTCACTCTAAACCCATTAAAGAAGAAAAAGCAGGAGAGTTCATTAGTTTAGGAGCCCAATTATCCCAGGCTTCAAAAAGTCTGATTTTATAGTGAATCCTGCTGCTTAAAGTAAAGCTGATGACTGTGTAGTTTTATATTTAAAGGCCTGTAGAAGAAGATCGCTGGTCAGCAGGCTGGAACATGTTGTTGTGTGTAGGCATGTAGTTGGTCCTGCAGTCAGACTATACTACTAGACTGCAGTTATGACAGGAAAATGCATTTATTAATGTTAATGATGCTGAACAATGAGTCTAAGCCTGATGCAATAAGCTAATATTTACAGTAAATGTCATTTTAAGACCGTATCATGCTGCTTATACAGTACTGTGCAAAGGTTTTAGGCACCTGTGGGAATTCTAAGTAAAGAAAAAGCTTCTTATCTGTGCAGTAAGTGTTTATTGTTTATTAGCTCAGTAAAACACTACAATAAAGCATTACAATAAATACAAACAGCAATTTTACAAAAAAAAAAAATCCTTAAAACAACATCTCCTAATCTCTCCTCCTCATCTGAGTTTAATAGAGTTATTATTATTATTTCTAGTTCTCATCATATTAATCAACAGCTGGTTTGTTAAATTTAATTGGTAAATGTGGTAAATCAGGTGAGCTGCTGACGGAACTGAACATAATATAATATACACATGCTGTCTGAGGAGCATCCAGGAGAAATCTGGATCTGGAATCTCTACACTTTGTTCTTTAGCTTAATTGGCTCACAGGATAAAATATACTTATAAATAGTTAAAAATGAGAAATTCTTGTTATGTTTTACTGTATTAATGTTTATTTGCATCTGTTTAAATCATACGTAGTGCTTTTTTCAGGTAAAAACAATCATATTGCTGAGATAAATGAACTAGTGTGATTTGCTTTGGTGTCTAAAACTTTTGCACAGTACCATGTAAGTATAATGCAATGGAATGATCAATATATTTACACATTACTGTTAAAGAACAATGGAATTTTAAATATTACTGTGTTTTTCGGTGCTCCTTATGTATGAATTCTATCAGTCAGGTATTAAGAATCAGTAAAGACACTCCACTGAAGTACAGAGTTATACAGGAGTTTCAGTGAAGTTTCTCCAGCACTAAGGCTGGAGCAGTATTAGCATTAGCCGCTAACCACGCTAAGTGCTCTTTCACCATTCAGAGGTGAGTATATCAGACTGTAGTCTGTGTGTGTTTCCCGTGTTAAAACAAGCTACATGGGACGACCTGCTAGCTAACATCGCTATGGCTTACCGGAACACTCAGAGTTCCTAAGTATATAGTGCTGTCAGGCAGCATTAGCTGCTAACCACGGCTAGCGCTTGCAGTTAGCTGCTAATATTAATGCTTAACAGTTTTCAGGAGAAAAGTCTGCGTAGATTAACATCCAGCGCTCGTTTGACTTTAAAAGAAAATGTTTTTCTTAAGATTTACAGTTTTGTTTACTTAACTTAGCGAAGAGACCTGCTGAATTAGAAGGAAAACATGGCGACACCTCTGTTCCTTACTGGTAACTTTAATGAGCTCTTCTCTGAACATAATTTAATTATAATGACAGGCCAGGTTGAGTTCATTTACGGCAATTACAGTAAGCCTTTCTTAGAATATGCTCTTATTTTATGGAATAGATCCTCTGTGTTAGTTCAGTAAATAAACTACAATAAAGGAAAATGTTTGACTAAAGCCTGAGTAAGAATGTGTTCAGGTTCATAGCAACCTGATGGAGCGCAGGATTACAGCCAATCAGGAATCCTGTTTAATATGTTGTTTTAATCTTTTCATTGTTCTATAAAAAGAGTTCTATTCATAGCGCTTTAGCAGATGTATTTCCATTGCCCTTCTGCACGCAGGCTTTCCATACTAATGTCAAGCACACCTGATACAGAGCTTATTATTAGAGTCTTAATGACAGACATTCAGAGCACGCCAGTACTGCACTGGTATTCATTTATCATAGGAAATGAACTGGTTTTATTACCATATGAATTACGATAGGGGTCTGTTAGGCCTGATGAAGCCATCTGGCAGAATGGATATATTAATACAGATTTTCTGTAAAATTAAGAATGTAAGATAGAAATGAACTACACAGTAAAATTGACAGTGTTAAAGTAACTCTTAACACTCAGTATAGTGTTAAAATAATTCTACCACAAGATTTAATTGTCACATTCTCGTCCGGTTTCACCTGTTCCTTTGTAGCTCCGCCCCCTGTTCCCAGGTGTTCCTGTTTCCTGTCCCTGTCCATTTGTATAAATAGTCCCTTTGTACTTGTTTTCCCTCGTCTGTAGAAGGTAGAAGTTACTGAACTCGTCTCGCACTGGATTGTGTAGATTCAGCCTCCTCAACTTGGCAACCCGAGTGAGCTTCGTGTCTGTAGAGGGGTGGGCAGGGCAGACAACTCTCTGTGGTGTTTTAAAAATGGGACTCCTGTAGATATTTCACACGCTCGCTCTCATTTCCTACTGAATGCTCCTTTAAAGTAGAGCTGTATTTAACTAAAACAGCAGGAATAAAAACTGCTGGAACTTGAGGCCATGTTTAAAACATGAAGCACAGTAACTCTAGTGAATGTTTTTCCAAAACACAAGACAAGACATCGCCCCTGGCAGCAGAATTTAAGCTAGCTCACTGATATATTACTGATCTGTAGAGATGGATAAACAGCTGGAAACATGATTATCAGTGAGAGTCTGCTGTTTTTCATGTAGTTATATACAAAATTCATCACAGGAAGCTTTATCGCTTATCAGTGAAGCCTGTGCTGTTCTTCCAGTGTCTGGAAGAATAAATGCAATACTGGAACTTTTTAAGAACTAATATGCACTAACACACCCCAATACCTGCACTTCTGAATATAGTTGCACTATTTATTATATATTTTTTATATATTTATTTGCACAAATAGAATGTAACATCGAGTAAACAAATGAACCAACAAACAAACAAAAAACTGTGCAGAGAAAATAAAAAAAGCAAAGTACTTTCCCTCCAATGAAATTATAAGAGAAACAAAGAAAAAAAGAAAAAAGGACCCAGGAAAAGAAAAGAAAAATAATCATAATAATAGTAATAATACTATGTAGTTACTCAGTATACATAACCACAAATACACAAATACATATTTAGTATTTGGATTGGTTACAGTGAGTTTAGTTAAGTTTTAAGCTGTTATAAGGCACACTATTAATAAGCGTCTATTTTCTGGTCTTTTTTCATTCACAAGGCACACAGAAGTTGAAAATGTCTCAACTCGTTTGTTGGCAGATTATGGCTACTGTCATATTTAACCAGAGCTCAGACAATTGCAGACGTAAACAACAGTGTTTAATAGCAAAAGGGGCAGTACAGAGAGTAGTCGAACAAAACAGGGTATATACCGAAAAACAGATGCATACAGAGAAAAACGAACTGTAACGGGGTACACAGTCCTGGGTTTAACACGGGCAGAGCAATATCAGAGATAAGGCAAAAATCAAAGTAGAATAAACGTCCAATGGTCAGAAAAACACGAATAGAGCAGAGAAAAGCGTTGTTGTAAGAGTTCTGAGCGAGCTTAAGTATCCAGTAAAACAGGTGTCAGTAATTAGGAGAATTACTTCCTAGAAGCGTCACATGATTGCCAGAGTCTCTGTGTGGTGTGTTCTGGGTATTGTAGTTTTCAGGTGCAGAATTGCAGATAGAGCTGAGTGTGGGGGAAACGAGAGCGCTGACAGTGCCAGGCGTGACAGCTACTGGTTGCAATCCTTAATACATTATTTTATAAATAAGAGTTAAGAGCAGAGAAGGTGTACGCTATCACAGTTTTTAAGTTATATACTCAATAGCATCTAATGAAAGTGAAGCGTAGCTATCGGCTGTTCATATTTCATGCATTGCAATGAGTGTGAAATCATTTCTGCACTGTGTGAAACAATGCGGGTCACTCTGGGAGCGTGAAATCTGCACAGTGGAGGATTCACAACCTCAGATCAGACTGTGGAGCCTGAGGCTTAGTGAGCATGTCAGGGGTTAAAGGGTTAAAGGGTTGAATTTCTGCATTTCTGGGGGGAGAAGGGATGTCCCATTATTTTTTGTCTGGGCTGGATTTAATAGCCAGATGTGTGGCCTATAAAAGTATTTATGCCTTTTTAATGTACATAACAATACCTAACTGTTCAGGTTAGAGTAGGTTGACATCATCTCTTACACGGTCGTCTGGTTTGCGTCGTTTTGGGTTTTGCATTAGACAGATTTTGGCCTGCATTTATTTATGCATAAGTTCTTTCGTCCTTTTTTGTATTTTTATAACCTTTAAACTATAACAAAAAAAAAAATCTTTATCTATCCTTGACAGTGTTGTATAAACTAAGATTTTTCAAATTGATGTTTCGTTTTATAATGTCTCTTAATATTATACTACTAACTAGGCAACTGATTTCTGACAAATGAAACATACATACTTCCCTCTGAACTCGGTTAAAAAATAGTAATTTTTCCAACATACATGCGCTACAAATGTGCATTCTCTCCACTTTTAGACTCTTTAGTCCGTTTTCTGTGCTACAACTGTGCATTCTCGTCGCTTTTAGACTCTTTGGCCTGTTAAACTTTGAATCTCACATTATAAAAACCTGCGGACCAACTTTTATTTTATTTTTAAAATACCTTGCGGGCCACTTTAAAAAAAGGAAACGGGCTCTTTGGCCCGTTTCCCATGCTACAACTGCGCATTCTCGCCGCTTTTAGACTCTTTGATCTATTTTCCGCGCCACAACTGAGCACTCTTGCCACTTTTAGACTCTTTGGCCTGTTTTCTGTGCTACAACTGAACACTCTCACCGCATATAGACTCTTTGGCCCGTTTCCCATGCTACAACTGCGCATTCTCGCCGCTTTTAGACTCTTTGGTCCGTTTTCTGTGCTACAACTGCACATTCTCGTCGCTTTTAGACTCTTTGGCCCGTTAAACTTTGAATCTCACTTTATAAAAACCTGCGGACCAACTTTCATTTTATTTCTAAAATACCTTGCGGGCCACTTTCAAAAAAGGAAACGGACACCCCTGCTGTACATGCTTACTCGGCCAATGAGGTTTCAGTGTGGATGGGACTAGCTGCTCTGTTTCCATTAAACAGAGATAAATATTAGAGAGATACTGTACTCTGTCCACTCCATTAAAATTAAATTATATGTTTTAGCAACTACAGATTTTAATAATAAAAAATATATATATTTTTGGTAACACTTTATTTTAAGGAACACATTTTTTAAGGTGCTTATTAATGTCTTATTATTTGCTTAATAAACCCTTAATAAGCTATTTGTAAATGATTTATTTACTACTTATTATTAGGCTTTATTCTGTGTTATAAAGTGTTATTGGTGCTTAATTAGGGGTCTGTGATTGATTAAATATATATTTATTCAGTTCTTTTTAGTGTTTAATTAGTGATGAACAGAAGCTCACTTTAGAATATGGTGCACATCTTGGTCTATTAGTGATTTATTAAGCCCTTATTAACTCTTTTATAATAAACTCCAGCACAGCCATAACCTTCCTAAACTCACATAGATAAACTCAAACTGCTGCCAATTATAATATCACTAATAACATGTAGGATTATACAATAATTGCTAATATTTACTAATAATTAGTAAATTATACAATAATTACTAATACAGCCATTATTAATCATTTACAAATAACAGACCCCTAATTAAGCACCAATATCACTTAACACAGAATAAAGCCTAATAATAAGTAGTGAATAAATCATTTACAAATGTCTAATTAAGGCTTTACTAATCAAATAATAAGACATTAAGCGCCTAATTTGTGTTCCTTAAAATAAAGTATTGCCATATTTTTTAGACGAACAATCTTTTTATTTAGGGAGGAATCTCCTTGGAAAAAGTAAAAAAAAAGTAAGAAAAAAAATACAATCAAGTATTATAGAATCTCCTGAAAATAACATTCAGTGCTGCAAAATTGTTCTTGGGTCCTAAACGTTTAGCTGTCCTCACCAGTAGGTACAGTAAGTACAAATGAATAAAAATAATTGCGACTAATCGACTAATCGAACAAATAATCGGTCACTCTGGTTGTGAGCACTGACCAAGTTCATGCTACAATGTAATTTAAGTGATATTAATAGATGTATAATTAACACTGAATAAAATAATTTAACTGGAACAGATTAGAGTTAAAATATAATATAAGAAATCAGAATAATGTTACAAAACTAAAATAAAGACGTTTATGAGTATTATTGTAATAATAAATATCTGAGAGTCTGTGTGGGTGTAGTGGTGAATTTGCACCTGTCGCCTCTCTTCAGCAGAGGTTGCCAGTTGTTAACACAGCGTGAGGTCAAACCTTTGGGGGGCAGGTTCCCCACAGGGAGCCGGACGCCGTCCAGAGTCTGAACCAAAACTCATTTCACACTCTAAACCCCATCAACCCCCTACCTGTTTAAAAGTGAACTGTTTTTAGTCCTACAATCCTTGTAAAATAAAAGTGCATTTAATTATATGTTTTTAAAAGTATACTTAACATGGAAAAGTAAAATTAATGCATACGTAAATACATACTAAATGTACTATTTTGAAACAACTGATGGCAACTTAAGTTTATTTCAATAGTAATTAAGCTATTTTGAAATACAACATGAAAGCGTTAGATTGTGCTTTTGAGTTGCTTTTATTGTACAACTTCAAACATAATTTTTTATACACTTGAAGTATATTGTAAATATTGATACTTTGCATATTGATGCACATATTGTGTACACCTTAATGATCGATAGATACTTTATTGATCCCGGAGGGAAATATATATATATATATATATATATATATATATATATATATATATATATATATATATACAGTGGGTGGGTACAATAGATGGTGCTCTTTCCCCTTATCACTCCTAGGGTGATGTAGATCAGCACAAGGCTGCGTCTGTGAGCTGATGTATCAGAACCGAGTCGCTGCGCTTTCCTCCGAGCGTTAGCACTGTGATGCTACTCAGCAATGCTACAGCATCAGCAGCAGCTCAAAAAGAGGCGGAGTCTTCTGGAAATGAAATGAAATATCTAAACATGATAAAAAATTTTCTTAATCACTTTTAAATCACTAAAATTAGCTTGTATTACTTTGCCTTGTTTTTTCTTTAGTGCTGACACATGCCCTAATGACTGAGGTTTTTCTCTAGCGCAGAAAAACGGGCCAAAGAGTCTAAAAGCGGAGAGAGTGCTCATTTCTAGCGCAGAAAAACGGGCCAAAGAGTCTAAAAGCGGAGAGGGTGCGCATTTCTAGCGCAGAAAAACGGGCCAAAGAGTCTAAAAGCGGAGAGAGTGCGCATTTCTAGCGCAGAAAAACGGGCCAAAGTCTAAAAGTTGCCGTAATTAAGGGGTTTAATATTAAGAGACATCATGAAATTAAACATCAATTTGAAAAATCTTAGTTTACACAACACTGTCAAAGATAAAGATAGTAAGTAAAGTAAAATGGTGTTTAAATGAAAGTAATCAGGAAAATGTATTATTTAAAGTGGTATATTTCATTACTTGTTTTATTACAGAGTCTGTGGCCCGTGACTTCAAATATATTTCTCCTTCTGGCCCCCAACAAAAAAAGTTTGGACACCCCTGGGTTAGACAGTCATGGCTCCGCCCCCGGAGTGAAAAACATGAATCTGATTGGTTAGACTTGCTTCAACTTTGCTAATAGACTCATTACTACACCCTTCTCAAAATCAGTAGAAGGGTCACGCAGACACGTGGAGGCAGAAGCCATTTTTAAAAAGCTCTGATTGGTTAAAACCGCTGTCAGTCAGCTAAAAGTCCTGTAGGAACTGAAAAAAACACAGACTAATGCTTTAACTTTTAGTTGTAGTTTTTTTATTTAAGTTAATTTATAAAATAAATTCTTACACTTACAATAGCTATGATATATAATTCCTGATTAAAAATTATGTAATTATTTACATGCACTTATTGTCACCCCTTCTCTGAAGGGTTAGTAGGGCTGGTTTTACTACACCAAAAGTCAATTTTACACCGGAAAATGAAACTTTGACCGGCTTTCTCTTATTGTCTCATTTTATTTCTGCCTCTTTCGTAGCCACGTGGGGTTTCAGTGAATAACTGGACTTTATACCTCAGCAGCAGCAGCAGCTCCACATAAACCAGCTGTTCCCAATTAAAAGCTCTTTTACCCGTCTCTGTTCTGCAGTTACTGCAGCAGGAATAAGAGATCTGCTCTCTTAACGTCTGAACTGAACACTGTTCGGCTGTTCTCTCTCTACAGGGGGGGATTCTGGGTAAAATATTCAGAGAGTAAAGTTCTGGCGCTTGCGTCACTCTTGTGTTATGCTTGCTTTGAGTGGCTGAGGAATGAAAGGGGCTTTTTATTCACCTTTCAACATATTTTATATGCAAGACCTCGGACACAGATAAAAATAATAATATAATACAAAATAATTTTTACTATCTCTTTGTTTTGTATCATCTTTTAACCCACTAAGTTACAGGCTGCATGTCTTTCTCTTTTTGTACTGTGTGCACAGTGAGTGCACCATCAAAACGAGTATCACAGGAAATGGATTTGGCATATTTCGCTGAATCTGTGCTTTTTTTTCTGTCCCCAGGAAATGACGTATAAATGTGCACAAAAAAAAAAACTTTAAAAAACATTTTATTATTAATAACATAGTGTCTTGTACCCAATTGACCTAATTGCAAACATAAAATATGTAATAAAAAACATCAATAAAAACAACTTAGAACACTAAAGAATTGCATTTGTAATCTGTCCCCCCAACTCTCTAACTATAAACTTTACCATGAAATATAATTTATAAAATATTTTTATTTGCATTGTTGTGTGACTCCAAATACCATCAATGCTTTAAACACATTTTTCCATGATAAATCCATAATATTAAAGTTAAAATACACATTTAGTTGTGTATGTTTTTGCTAATTCTATGCTACAAACTCCTGTCCTGTTACTTTCAGCCCTGTTACTCAAAACATAAAATGGGATAGGAGTGATTTCCAGTAACAGTATTGAGTTCCAGTAACAGGAGTGAGTCCCAGTAACAGGACTGAGTCCCAGTAACAGGAGTGAGTCCCAGTAACAGAACTGAGTCCCAGTAACAAGAGTGAGTCCCAGTAACAGGAGTGAGTCCCAGTAACAGGAGTGAGTGCCAGTAACAGAAGTGAGTGTCAGTAACAGGAGTGAGTCCCAGTAACAGGAGTGAGTCTCAGTAACAGAACTGAGTCCCAGTAACAAGAGTGAGTCCCAGTAACAGGAGTGAGTGCCAGTAACAGGAGTGAGTCCCAGTAACAGGAGTGAGTCCCAGTAACAGGAGTGAGTCCCAGTAACAAGAGTGAGTCCCAGTAACAGGAGTGAGTCCCAGTAACAGGAGTGAGTCCCAGTAACAAGAGTGAGTCCCAGTAACAGGAGTGAGTCCCAGTAACAGGAGTGAGTGCCAGTAACAGGAGTGAGTGCCAGTAACAGAAGTGAGTGTCAGTAACAGGAGTGAGTCCCAGTAACAGGAGTGAGCTCCAGTAACAGGAGTGAGTCCCAGTAACAAGAGTGAGTCCCAGTAACAGGAGTGAGTCCCAGTAACAGGAGTGAGTGCCAGTAACAGGAGTGAGTGCCAGTAACAGAAGTGAGTGTCAGTAACAGGAGTGAGTCCCAGTAACAGGAGTGAGTCCCAGTAACAGAACTGAGTCCCAGTAACAAGAGTGAGTCCCAGTAACAGGAGTGAGTGCCAGTAACAGGAGTGAGTGCCAGTAACAGAAGTGAGTGTCAGTAACAGGAGTGAGTCCCAGTAACAGGAGTGAGTCCCAGTAACAGAACTGAGTCCCAGTAACAAGAGTGAGTCCCAGTAACAGGAGTGAGTGCCAGTAACAGGAGTGAGTCCCAGTAACAGGAGTGAGTCCCAGTAACAGGACTGAGTCCCAGTAACAGGAGTGAGTCCCAGTAACAGAACTGAGTCCCAGTAACAAGAGTGAGTCCCAGTAACAGGAGTGAGTGCCAGTAACAGGAGTGAGTCCCAGTAACAGGAGTGAGTCCCAGTAACAGGACTGAGTCCCAGTAACAGGAGTGAGTCCCAGTAACAGAACTGAGTCCCAGTAACAAGAGTGAGTCCCAGTAACAGGAGTGAGTCCCAGTAACAGGAGTGAGTCCCAGTAACAAGAGTGAGTCCCAGTAACAGGAGTGAGTCCCAGTAACAGGAGTGAGTGCCAGTAACAGAAGTGAGTCCCAGTAACAGGAGTGAGTTCCAGTAACAGGAATGAGTAGAGTTCCTTCGGGTTTTTTTTATTTATTAGTGTGAAAATTAGTAAATGTAAACCACTCTTTTCCAATTCTGTTTGGTTCACTGTTTATCCATTTGTTTAATAAATTACATAATCACAAATTTGATCAATTTCAGGTTTGGATCTTCTTGAAAACATAAAAATGGCTTTGCATCTTTTGGAAAAATGCAATGTGCATGCATATATAGAGCTTTTTTTTTGTCATAAATATCAATTATTTGAACATGGAGTCTATAACCATTTCTGTAAAATAAATACTTTATAAATACTTGAGAGAAAATCAAAAGAAGGAATTAGTGGACTTGCTTTTAAAAAACATGCTTATTAAATGCTTTTTCACATGAGTTTTGGTAACAGGACTGAGAAAAATGTAAAACATCTTTGTATTAGAAACCTTGTAAAAAGTTAAGTAAATCTGAGATTGAGCAGTACATATCTCAGGTGAGCTCTGCAGGAATTCTCTCTGTTGTCTCGTCAGTACTCCGTATGTGACTCCCTGCTGAAGGTGGAGCAGCTCTGACGCAGCCCTAAGCTAACGACGCTAATGCACAGGAAATGCTTTTGTTGGGAAAAACTAATCGAGTTTCTGTAATGGGAGAGCATCCTTCATGCTCAATTTCCTTCCTGCAGCACCGGCCAGCGCTCGAGGTGGGCGGAGGACCACGTTTGTTCATATCGACATCATTGTTGACATCAAAAGCAATAATATGACTATAATAAAGACTTTAAAAGGGCTCAATAAGGGATCAGCAGTATGTTAGAAGCTTTATATTGAATGCACTAGAAGCTGAAAAAATTAATTTATTTGGAAGACAGTTGCAAGAAAAAGTATGTGAACTTTTTGGTTTTACTTGTATTTCTGCATAAATTGGTGATTAAATGTGTTCTGATCTTTATCTAAGTCACAACAATAGACAAACACAGTCTGATTAAACTAAAACCACACAAAGTGAGGGGGGATGATCCTCCTTTAGCAGCAAAAACCTCAACCAATGGTTTCCTGTAGCTGCAGATCAGACCTGCAGAACGGTCAGGAGGAATTCTGGATCATTCCTCTTCACTAAACTGTTTCAGTTCAGCTATAATATTATGGGATATCTGGTGTGAATGAGGTCATGATGCCACAGCGTCTCAGTTGGGTTCAGGAGGTCAGGACTCTACAGAAGGAGTATTTATTTATTTTCTTCTGTTGAAGTCGTTCGGTTGTTGATTTACTTCTATGTTTTGGGTCGTTGTTCTGTTGCATCATCCGTCCTCTGTTGAGCTTCAGTTGGAGGACAGATGGTCTTAAGTTTTCCTACAAAATGTAAACTTGGTAAACTTGGGAATTCATTTTTCCGTTGATGACGGAGATCTGTAAAGTTCCTGAGGCAGCAAAGCAAAGCAGCCCCAAACCATGATGCTCCCTCCACCATGTTTCACAGTTGGGATGAGGTTTTGATGATGGTGTGCTGTGCCTTTTTTTATCCACACATAGCGGTGTGTGTGTGTTTTCCTTCCAAACAACTCAATTTTGGTTTCATCTGTCCACAGTATATTTATCCAGTAGTGGAACTGTGGAACATCCAATCAATCAATTGTGCAGCAATGTATTTTTTTAGACAGCTGTGGCTTCCTCCGTGGTGTCCTCCCATCAACTCCCATGATTCTTGTTTAATGTTTTCCTTACTGTAGACTTGTCAACAAAAATGTCATCATGTGCCAGAGATATTTGTCTTCAGAAAGTCTTCAGCTGACACTCTAGGATTCTTCCTCACCTCATTGAGCATTCTGCGCTGTGCTCTTACAGTCATTTTTACAGGACTTTACCACGCCTAGGTAGAGTAGCAGCAACAGTGCTGAACTTTCTCCATTTGTAGAGCGTCTGTCTTTTACCGTGAACACATGAACATCAAGGCTTTTAGAGATACTTTTACAACCCTTTTATAGCTTCATGCAAGTCAACAATTCTTGAACGTAGGTCTTTTCAGAGCATGATTCACATCAAGCAATGCTCCTTAAGAACAGCAAACTTAAAACTGGTGTGTTGATGTTTTTTTATAGAGCAGGGCAGCTTTAACCATCACATCCAATCACATCTCATCTCACAATCTCATCACATCTCTTAAAAAAAATCATTAGCCTAGGGTTCACATACTTTTTCCACCCTGCACTGTGAATGTTAACATGTTGTGATCAATATAACCATGCAAAAATATAATTGTTAGTGTGGTTTTAGTTTAAGCAGACGGTGTTTGTCTATTGTTGTGATGTAGATTAAGATCAGAACACATTTAATCACCAATTTATGCAGAAATCCAAGTATAATCCTGAAGGGTTCTCATACTTTTTCTTGCAACTGTAGTTTAGTATTCGGTAGGGCTGCAACGATTAGTCAATATAATCGACAATGTTGATTATTTAAATTTGGTGACTACAAATTTAGTTGTCGACTAGTCAACTATTTTATGCTTTTTTAACTTTGTGTATTATACCTACCTGCTGCTGGATGTCTAGAATTTCCCCTCGGGGATCAATAAATTATCTATCTATCTATCTATCTATCTATCTATCTCTCTATCTATCTGTCTATCTATCTATCTAATCGTTAATTTGTAACAGTACCACATTACACAAAGTGCTGGAGACAGAAGAAACTAGGTCTGTGTCTCCAAAAGTGCCCAAAAACAACAGATTACATATTTATTCACTACATATCAGTATGCCTTTTAAATCTCATGTTTAGCTGTTTTATTTTTGTTTTTAGAGATGGAGGACATGGCAGAAATAATCGTTGACTAATCGACTAATCGACTAATCGAAAAAATGATAATCAGATTAGTCGACTACCAAAATAATTATTAGTTGCAGCTCTAATATTCGGCTGACTATATCCTCACTATAAGGTGTTGCTCTTTGCATTTAGCAATGAACAGATTCACAAATAGAGTTCATGAGCACTGCATTAGGGGGAAATGTCGGGATAAAGTCTGGAGTTAGAATGCAGTAGGGGAGTGGGGGCTATAGGGTACTTTTAGGAGAAAAAGCAGCACATTTCCAGCTGCCGGGGGCAGCGAACACTGCCTCACTATTCTACATGTAAATCGAGCCTTTATTCTTTTAGAGGAGCGACACACTGGAATGCTCTGCACTGATACAGACATGGGTGGGCTCACTGGATTCCACTCATAGCACCCCCCCTACCCCCCACCCCCGCCACTTATCACTTTTATAGTGTTCCCACCATATCAGGCCTTTGTTATGGATGTGTTGTCTCTGCTCCGCTGCTGAAACAGTGTGCGTGTGCTTTGGATACGGTAGCTGAGAAATTCATCAACTTCTGAATCTGTTTAAATACAGTACAGTACAGCAATCTCTGTATTATACAGCACTAAAAAAAATAAAGAGCTTCAACCACTTCAGTTTCTGAATCAGTTTCTCTGATTTCGCTATTTATAGGTTTATGTTTGAGTAAAATGAACATTGTTGTTTTATTCTATAAACTACAGACAACATTTCTCCCAAATTCCACATAAAAATATTCTCATTTAGAGCATTTATTTACAGAAAATGAGAAATGTCTGAAATAACTAAAAAAAAAAAGCTTCAGAGCTTTCAGACCTCAAATAATGCAAAGAAAACAAGTTTATATTCATAAAGTTTTAAGAGTTCAGAAATAATCAATATTTTGGTTTTTAAAATCACAGTTTTTTTGTCATGTTCTCCTCCATCAGTCTTACACACTGCTTTTGGATAACTTTATGCAACCCCTTGTGAAAAGGAATTGTACTTAAGAGCATTCGAAGTATCTTCAAATTAGGTAAAGAAAACTAAAAGCGCGTTTCCAATTTAATATACTTTATGAAAATTCACATTAAATATACTTTCTCTATATTTCCATAAAATGCATTAAAGCAACATGCTTTAAATAATACAATGTGATGATAGAAAATATACATAATGGAATTTAAAACTGCTTAAAGTGCACTTTAGTTTATTTTTTTTTGCAGTGTCATTAAGGTGCACACAATATGTACATCAGTACGCAAAGTAGCACATTTACAATATATATTTTAAGTGTATTAAACTTAAACTTAATTCTACTCAAGTTTGCAGAAGTTGGCTTGTGATCATCCATCTTCCTCTTGATTATATTCCAGAGGTTTTTTAATTTGGTAAAATTAAAGAAACTCATCATTTTTAAGCTCTCTCTTATTATTTTTTTTACAAACCTTTATATTCTGAAATGCATTGCATGACTGACCGTATATATGTGTGTGTGTGTGTGTGTTTACGCAGCATGGGCAGCTCTGGAGGTCAGTATGGAGGACAGGAGGGAGGTGTTGTTGGGATCAGGAGCAGAGATTCCCTGCGTGTTCAGCCTGGATCAACCAGCAGCAGATCTGAAGATTGAGTGGTTTGTGGTGAGTCAGTAACATCTACCAGACTCTATCTGAGACCTCACAGAGAGAGAGAGATGCCTAGATGACATAAATGGGTAAAAAAAAACTGTGAACTAGGGGTGGGCGATATTACACTAAAATAATATTACGATATTTGTGATATTTTCATGTTAACGATACTCTTGTCGATATGACAAAACACTGAATAAAAAAGAATATTACAAGAATACACTACTGCAACAAATAAAAAAATTAAATTGTATTATTGCGTCAGATATGATATGGCACACCCCGAACTGAGATATTAAAAATATCATATAGTCAATGATCCAGAAAGTCATGATACTAATAATGCACTCCAGGTATCAGGACCATAGAAACCAACATCTGCTGTCTTTAAGAGGATTTAGGACTTAAATCCAGGAATGTCCATGCATTTTTAGCAGTAGTGTAATAATGTAGGTTACTCTACACATTACTATATAGACAGTTATGTGCCTGTATACTTACCTGTGCTTATACTTATACCTGTTCTGTGCCGAAAGGGTACCAATGGGTTACTCCCTTAGCTTTACTTACCTGGGTGAGTCCATCCTCTGCAGAAGGTTAGGGGACTATGCCAGTTTTAGATTAGTCTATGGTCAGTCATTGGTTTGATTCATCAAATTTACAATATCTTATTTCAAAAGGTGGGCTTGATATAAGTGATGCAAAGTGATACAAGTGATCTGTAATACACCACATTAGGCACTAATGGTCAATTTTAAATCATTTAATTGAGATATATATATATATGTAATGCCATCTAGTGTCTTTTTTTGGTAGCAGCAGTGTGCACTATTAAAACAGCAATGTGCAACATAACAAAATAAATAATAAAAATACAGAAAGAGCTGCTCTTTCAGCAGTCACAATGTCCACGGTGTCGGCTACAGTGTGCTGTGCCATTTGCGTAGCTTAGAGGGAGGGATCATCAATCCTCTTTTTGACTTCAAGGCTCGAGACCATGAAATAATTTCGATCGATGAAATATCGAAATCGTGACACCCCTAGTGTACACTGTGAATGATTCATTATTATAGTCATTGTGTATGTTTATGTATATTTTATAATTTCCTATTTGCCATACCTTCTGTTCTCGGCAATCATTACGTGGTTGTGATAATATTTCTATTTCACTGGTAATTAGAAGTAGAATATTCCAGGGCGGGCTACCTGTGTATATATACCTCCTAAACATGGAGGTAAGGGGTTCTTCTTCCCAGGTAGCAGACGCTAGCTATAACTTAGAGAGGGATTGTAAATACCATGCTTCATGACAAGTACAAAGCAAAACCACATGCTGTCCCCAATAGAGAATTTTAGGACTGCTTTACAACATCTTTAATGTGTTGCAGAATGCAGAAATTGATGTATATTAATAAATTTAATACATTAAATTAAGATAAAAAGACAAAACATGAATGCAGTGAAATAACAGACAAAGAAAATGTAAGAAAAACTGATGCTGTTTATTTATTTGCATGTTCTCATATCTCCCTGTTTTTGTTTAGGTTTTATCACCACTGTTACTGTCTGTATCTATAGTGTTTTATATAAAGCTCTATATACATATAAAAAATTCGTTTCTTTGATTTTACCAAATTAAAAACCTCTGGAATATAATCAAGAGGAAGATGGATGATCACAAACCATCAAACCACCAAACTGAACTGCTTGAATTTTTGCACCAGGAGTAAAGCAACATAAAGTTATCCAAAAGCAGTGTGTAAGACTGGTGGAGGAGAACATGATGCCAAGATGCATGAAAAAAAACTGTGATTAAAACCAACCAGGATTATTCCACCAAATATTGATTATTTCTGAACTCTTAAAACTTTATGAATATGAACTTGTTTTCTTTGCATTATTTGAGGTCTGAAAGCTCTTCATCTTTTTTTGTTATTTCAGCCATTTTTTAATTCTCTGTAAATAAATGCTTTAAATGAGAATATTTGTATTTGTAATTTGGGAGAAATGTTGTCTGTAGTTTATAGAATAAAACAACAATGTTCATTTTACTCAAACTGAAGTGATCTCTTAATTTTTCCAGAGCTGTATACATAAAATATAGATAATTATGTGACTTATCATGTATATTTTTGTGTTTTTGCTTAAACCCTCGTAGTACATGAAAGTAAAGTGATATATTGTTCTATGTTTGAACTCTATTTAGAGTTTGTCTGGAGGAAATAAACAGCGAATCCACTACAAAACCGGCAGCGAGGAGCCACAAGTGGAGGCCACAAGATACACAGACCGAATCAGTGTCTCCTACAATTCCAGCACTAACGGGAACAGTGTTCTGACCATCAGCAGCACACAGCTCAGCGACGAGCAGGAGTATTTCTGCAGAGTGAGCGCGGACTCAGCCAGCGACGAGAAACACACTCAACTCCTCGTTTTCCGTAAGAAAATATCTCACCTGTTCTACATGATCAATGAATGAATGAATTTCAACTTATAGAGCGCCTTTCTAGAAACCCAAGGACGCTTTACAATTTACACGTTTTTACACACAAGCACATTACACATCAACACTCATACACACACACCGAAGCGGCAGCCAATAGCGCACAGCATACTCTCAACCGGAAACGACCACTCTCCACCTGGAGGAAGACTGTATCCAGCACTACAACATTTTCCCAGGACAGAGTGATAATCCATATCTGGGCACAGTCATACACACACATTTACACACACACAAACCTACATACATACCACACACTTTACACATACACACCAGATCAATTTTAGAGTAATCAATTTTTCTGGACAATTTAGAGTATCCAATTTACCTGATCTCCATGTTTTTGGACTAATCTAATCTCTAACTCTAATCTCTCTAGATCAGAGGTGTTTCTTTAATTTATTTAGGAATTATAATCCAGAACTGAATTGTGTTTTTATTTGTTTAATTTAATTTTATTATTTATTATTGCTTTTATTTATTTATTATTCTAGCATTTTATATTTTCATTCTTGTTTTTAAGTTTTATTCATTTAATCATTTATTTTCATTCTTAACATTTTACTTTACTTTTACTATTATCTTTTTACTTATTTTATATATTGTATATATGTTTACTTTTTATATGTCAAATTTGTGTTTTTTATGGTATTTTAGAATTTTATGTTTTACATGCTAGTTTAGACCATGTGTCGTAGCATTAGCAGTGCACAAACATGCAAATAAAAGCTTTAATACTGATTACTAGAAAGATATTGTAATCCACTGTTGTATTAACTGTTGTTAATACATTTAGGGACATATATAGAGCAGTTTATAGTTTTATGATGATTTTAAAATATGGAATTGTATTTTGAACTGTTATACACATATATTTTATTTTAAATATCTTGTTAACAGTCTCCTTTTTTTGCTTTTTAGAGCCTCCGTCTCCTCCAACTATAGAAGCTGAGAAACATGTTTCTGCAGACTCAGATAAAATGGAAAAGGTAGAGCTGGTGTTTTGTTTTATTTTGAGAATCTTCAGTGGAGACCATTTTTACCCAGTCTCTTTCTTATTATTGAATCATTAACACTGACCTTAACTGAGGCTTTAGTGAGATCCTGCAGTTCTTTAAATTCTTTAGTTGTTCTGGATTATTTTTATGGACCTCCTGGATGAGTTCTTCATGCCCTTTTGGAGTAATTTTGTTCGGTTGGCCGGTCACTCCTGGGAAGGTTCACCAGTGTTCCATTTGTTTTTTTTTTTCCATTAGTGAATAATAGTGAATCACTGTGGTTCTCTGGAGTCCCAAAGCTTTAGAAATAAAATACTTTATAACCTTTATAACCAGACTGATAGATGATCAATCACTTGTTTATTTTCTGATCTGTTGTTGAGTTTCTTCAGATGGGGGTTTAATAATAATAATAATGTGCTGCTTTTTGAGATCTTTTATCTGCTTCATGTTGTCAGACAGCTTCTATTTAAGTGATTTATAGATTTTACAAGGTGAAGAATTTTTTTTTACACAGGGTTAGATTGGTTTGGTCCATTTTTGGACAAACACTGTTTCGGTAAGAAATAAGAAATAATAAGAAAATAATAAATCATGAAATAGGAAAAGCAGAGATGGAGACAATTACAATTTTTCACACAGGGCTGGATTGGTTTGGTCCATTTTTGGACTTAAAACGTAATTTAAAAAGTGCTTTTTATATTCACTCCGGCTACATTTGTCTGATATTAAAGTTTTTTTGATAATGTGAAAAATGTAGGTATGACACAAATGCAAAAACACAAGACATCTGTAGAGAGGGGGCAATATATATATATATATAAATATACACTGCCTGCCATTGGATAATTACTGCATTGGTAATTATGTTTCAGCTAGCAAAAAGATATGTGAGCCTAACTTATGCAGTGAGTAGCTTCTCATTTGTTGAACAGCCACGTGGAAATACACATCCTGTAGTTGTGAAAAATATGGTAATCTGTTTCAGAAGGATAAAATTTTTATTTTCATGCATCAAACAGAAAACTTCTAAAGTAAATTATTTATGTGGGATGGGAAGCATAATCTTCATAGAAGAAATGTGGTCAAAACATTCTTGAATAAACATGATTCGCCGTTTGGGGAAATCAAATAGTAGAAAAGCAACACTAGAACTCATGGATATATTTGATAGTGAATCACATATCAGTGAAGATAACTCGCAAAAATCGGCCAAACCTGGAGATTTAGGCGAAAGATTTAGACTGAAAATTGCTGATAATGGGACTATATGCAAAATAAGCTTCTATACAAAAATAGGCTTTAATATAAAGCTTTTTATTCTTTAAAAATCATCTGATACACTTAAATTAATTGTGAAATTGACAATATTGTTTTTATGTGTTTTTCTCTCAAAAAGAGGGAAATTTGCAAGTGATCCCAAACTTTTGTTAGGGAGGGTAAAGATTGGAAGAAGGTCACGTGAAGGTCTAAAGAGCCAGATTTACCCTTTTCTAGAGTAAAGGAGCTACTGGTAGGCCAAGGAAGACTAATCCTGACTAATCTTCAGAAAACATAGACTGATCTGACAATAATCATTAATTCAAAGTAAAACATATATATGTACATATATATATATATAGTAGGGGTGTCACGATTCTCAAAATCCTCGATTCGATTTTATTTCTGATTTTAGGGTCACGATTCAATTCGATTCTCGATTTTCTTTTTTTCTTTTTTTTTTTTTTACAGCAGAGAGGCCTATGCCAGTTTTAGATTAGTCTATGGTCAGTCATTGGTTTAATTCATCAAATTTACAATATCTTATTTCAAAAGGTGGGCTTGATATAAATGATGCAAAGTGATACAAGTGATCTGTAATACACCACATTAGGCACTAATGGTCAAATTTAAGTAATTTAATTAAGATATATATGTAATGCCATCTAGTGGCTTTTTTTGGTAGCAGCAGTGTGCACTATTTAAACAGCAATGTGCAACATAACAAAATAAATAATAAACAAATACAGGAACAGTCATGTACAAAATAATAGAACAATTAGAGCCTTAAAAACTGAACTCTATCCTACTATAACAGTTAAACATGAAAAATAAGATTTTAATAAAGATATATTATTAACTTTATCTGAGAGAAAGATGCTCCTTAAGGTACCAAAACTACTAACATATTTGAGGCTAGACAAAACAACTGTTATTTTTATATATTTTAAGTTTTTCTTTAAGAAGATGAGAATGTCCACATTCTCTGGAGAAAGAGCTGCTCTTTGAGCAGTCACAATGTCCGCCATTTTTTTACATCATAAATCTTTGCATTTCAGATCGCAACCTGCGTAGCTGAAAATGCGTACCCCGCTCCGAAGGTACTGTGGCACAAAGACGGCATCCCCCTGCAGCCCTCAGATGATGGTAAGTGTACAGTTAAAGTGTAAATCTGTAATAAACTTAATCGATTTAAGCATTTAATAAGCTTTCTGTTTTAGATGTGTACGTGATGAACAGCGTGACTGTGCAGCCCAGCTTCCTGCAGACGTTACAGAGTACACTGCACCTCAAAATGGTGAAAAAAGAAGATAAAGACGCAGAATTCTACTGTGAGATCTCCTACTTTACTGTTGGAGGTGAAAGTATGATGGAGTCCGACCACGTCAAGATCACAGTCCACTGTGAGTCTTCCAGTCTCTAAACACTGTTTTAATAAGAAACGTACACAGAAAATTAAACAGATTAATGCTACACCAGTTAATTTCTGCTTGTCTGCATTTAGACAGGGGAAATTTAAGCCAATAATAAAAAAGGAAAAATAATAATTCATAAAATAGTAAAAAGGTCAAGACATCATTTAACAAATCATGTTATAAAAGAGAAATACATTTATTCCATGCACTGGTTTATCAATGTTAAGAGAAACTAGAGATGGGGAGCTCAGTATAGCTCAATATATATATATATATATACATATATACACACTCACTATGGCTCAAAAGTTTAGGATCACTTGCAAATTTACCTTTTTTTGAGAGAAAAACACATTTTCACAATTCACAAACAATACTGTCCATTTCACAATTAATTCAAGTGTATCTGATGATTTTTAAAGAATAGAAACGTTTGTATTAAAGCCTATTTTTGTATAGAGGCTTATTTTGCATATACAGTCATATGAAAAAGTTTGTGCACCCCTATTAATCTTAATCATTTTTAGTTGTAAATATTTGGGTGTTTGCAACAGCAATTTCAGTTTGATATATCTAATAACAGAAAATGTGCAATATGCATTAAACCAAAATTTGACTGGTGCAAAAGTATGTGCACCCTTATCATTTTATTGATTTGAATACTCCTAACTACTTTTTACTGACTTACTGAAGCTCAAAATTGGTTTGGTAACCTCACTGAGCTTTGAACTTCATAGCCAGGTGTATCCAATCATGAGAAAAGGTATTTAAGGTGGCCAATTGCAAGTTGTTCTCCTATTTGAATCTCCTCTGAAGAGTGGCATCATGGGCTCATCAAAACAACTCTCAAATGATCTAAAAACTAAAGAATGGTGAGAACAGTCAAGGACAATCCACAGACCACCTCCAAAGAGCTGCAGCATCAAGTTGCTGCAGATGATGTCACTGTGCATCGCTCAACAATACAGCACACTTAGGAGTATTCAAATCAATAAAATGATAATGGTGCCCATACTTTTGCACCGGTCACATTTTGGTTTAATGCATATTGCACATTTTCTGTTAGTACAATAAACCTCATTTAAATCCTGAAATATTACTGTGTTCATCAGTTATTAGATATATCAAACTGAAATGGCTGCTGCAAACACCCAAATATTTACAACTAAAAATGATTTAGATTAATAGGGGTGCACAAACCTTTTCATATGACTGTAGTCCTATTATCAGCAATTCTCAGTTCTCTGCCTAAATCTCAGTTGTGATGTACAGCTAAAAAACGTTATACTAACGTTAGTTTAGTATCTGAATTATCAGGCCAGAAAGAATCAGCTTTCTTTAGAGACCCGCCAGTCCATTGTTGTGTTGAGGAATGAAGGCTACTCAATGCAAGATATTGCCAAGAAACTGAAAATATTCTACCATGCTGTTAACTACTCCCTTCAAAGAGTAACACAAACTGGCTCTAACAAGGAGTGGGAGGCCCTGATGCACAACTGTGCAAGAAGATACATATCTTAGAGTGTGCAGTTTGAGAGAAAGATGCCTCACATGCCTAAAATTGACGTTTATTGTAGTAAAACATGATCAAGTTTTATCATGTTTTACTGCAACAAAAGTCAATTTTACTCCAGAGTTCTCCTTTCAGAGCACAGTCATGACCCCTGATGTCTGTTTCAGTCCAAACTACACATTGCATTGGTGGGAATCTACTAGAGAACCACAACCAAATCTGTGTCTTGTTGTTTTTATCTTCTTATCCACAGATTCAGCAACAGAAGTTAAGATGTACCAGGTTTCCCCCGAAAGACTTGTGAAAGAAGGTGACAGAGTGGAGCTCAGATGTCAGGGAGATGGAAATGTTTCACCAGCAATCACCTTTTCACGTAACGGAGTAAGGAGTGTTTTAATCCAAGCTTTATTAGAACAGCAATAGTGCAACAATAGTGCAACTTCACTTAATTCATGTACTTTCTGTTGTTTCTCCGTTTGATTCAGAATGAATTAGAATCACAAAATGAAAATTTAATGGTTCTGGAAAACGTTAATCGAACAAACAGTGGTGAATACCTTTGCTCATATACAGAGGACTGGGTCAATTACCTACAATCAAACTTTACCCTGAAAGTACACTGTGAGTAACAGCGCTCGTCCTCTCTATAGTATAGTACAGAGTAATGGCTGCTCTCTGCTGTTATTAATGCTGTGGTGCTGTTTTGGTTTCTTCTTCTTGTTTTCTGCAGTTATGGATGATGTTGTAATTACTCCAGAACAGCCAGCAGAACTGGATGAAGGACAGAATCTCAGTCTGTCCTGCAACGCTCTCTGCTCTCTGCCCACTCGTACAGTGTGGTACAAGGTAAAAATAAAAGAAAAAAGATCATTTTTGGTCAGAAAATATAATTTAAATAGTTTAAATAGTTTGTCTGGAACATGTGAACTTAAAGATGATGTAGAATTAATTTATCGAGCATTGTGGTTCTCTGTAGATAAAATAATATATTACTGGTTGGGGAGTAAAATGTGTAGACACAGTTTTACAAGCTTTTTAAAACCCTGTTATTTTGCATCTGTTTCCCTTTTAATATGGGGGTGCCCAGGCCTGTCACGATAAGATTTTTTTGTGGACAATAAATAAATATTGTTCCAGAAATGATTGCGATACACAATATTTTTGTAATTTTAAGACTATTAAATGCCACTGGCATAATGATAACAGAATAGCATAAAAATGCTATTATACACTTTTTAAAGACAACAAAATTTGAATTAATCATTTATTATAATTAGTTTGGGAATTACATACTTATTTCTTCACCTACTTTAGTCCAAACTGTGTGTATGGAGTCACAGTTATTGAAGCACTGATTGGTCATTTAGCATGACTGAATAAAATACTGTTCACTGTTATATATGTGTGAACAAACATACAAATAAACACAATGGAAGATATCACGATTGTCAAAATTATTGAGGTCATGTTCATTTATTGTACGATAAATCGATATTGCAATTATTGCGACAGGCCTAGGGGTGCCATTTGCTTGCTAGCTCTTCCAAACTTAATTATTTTACATATTTTAAAACTCTGAATCTAATAAAACATGTATTTAACTATTCAAAACTTGAATTTGTCAATCTCAGGCAGCTTTACTTATTTTTTTACAAGGTTTTTAATCCAAAGATGGTTACATTTTTCTCGGCCCTGTTACCAAAACTCATGTGACATTTAAAAAGCATGTGTAAAAAAGCAAGTCCACTAATTCCTTTGATTTTCTCTCAAGAAAGTATATATTTTAGATTTTATATATATATATATATGCAATCACATTGTATTTTTTTAAAAGATGCAAAGCCATTTTTATCTTTTCAAGAAGACCCAAACCTGAAATACATCAAATTTATTATCATGGATTTTATTTAAAAAATGGAAAAATGATGAAGCAAACAGAATTGGAAAAAAAGGTTTTCATTAACTAATATTTATACTAATAAATCAATTAAATGGAGGACAATACTCACTCCTGTTACTGAAACTGACTCCTGTTACTAGCAATCAGTCCTGTTACTGGGACTCATTCCTGTTACGTTTGTGTTATGTAATGAGGAACGACTGAAAGCTGGACATCAGCTGATGATTTTCACAACTTTATTACGTTTGAAAGAACATATAGAAACATATAAAACACAATAGTTTTATATAACATGGAAACATAACATTGTAATTTAGTTTTAGTTTTAGTTTTTGCAGGGGGTGATTGGAAATATATGTGAATAAGGAAAATTATATATTTATTGTATATATATATAAAAAAGAGTGTCCTTACAGCCTGTGTGCGAGTTACTACTAATCTGTGTGTATGTTTGCAGGACAATAAACAGCTGGATGAAGGGAATATTCTGACTCTAAGCAGTGTTTCCAGTAAATCGTCCGGGACGTACACCTGCAAAGTTCAAGCCCCTGATTTACCTGAGCTGTCGGGAGAAAGCTCTGTGGACGTCACTGTGAGAGGTACCTGTCTGAAGATTTGTTCAGAGCAGAGACGGGGAAGTTTAATCTGCAGTAAATTATAAATATATTTCCTCTCATCTCCAGGAAAACCTGAGATTACAGACAAGATAGAAATAATCAGCCTGGAGAATAAAAATATGTTTAATCTGAGCTGCAGTACGACCGGACACCCAACTCCTAACATCACCTGGAGCCTCTCTGATGAGCAAGTACTGTACACACTTAACCCTCAGCCAACCATCCTCAAAAACTCAAATACATGCAGTTATTATTATTAACCAGTTAAAAACACATCAGTTATTTACTATACATACAGATCTGGTTAAAATTAAGAGTAAAATGAACATTGTTTTATTCTATAAACTACAGACAACATTTCTCCCAAATTACAAATAAAAATATTCTCATTTAGAGCATTTATTTACAGAAAATGAGAAATGGCAGAAATAACAATAAAAAAGATTCAGAGCTTTCAGACCTCAAATAATGCAAAGAAAACAAGTTCATATTCATAAAGTAGTTTTTAAGAGTTCAGAAATAATCAATATTTGGTGGAATAACCCTGATGTATTTTAATCACAGTTTTTAATCATGCATCTTGGCATCATGTTCTCCTCCACCAGTCTTACACACTGCTTTTGGATAACTTTATGCTGCTTTACTCCTGGTGCAAAAATTCAAGTCGCAGTTCAGTTTGGTTTGATGGCTTGTGGTCATCCTTGTGATCATCTTCCAACTGCTTTTTTTTTATTATCCAAAAGCAGTATGTAAGACTGGTGGAGGACAAAATTATGCAAAGATGCATGAAAAAAAACCTGATCTAAAACCAAGGTTCTTCCACCAACTATTATTTCTGAACTCTTAAAACTTTAAATGAATAATTATTAATTTGTTTTCTTTGCATTATTATTTGAGGTCTGAAAGCTCTGCATCTTTTTTTGTTATTTCAGTCATTTTTCATTTTCTGCCAAAATAAATGCTCTAAATTACAATATTTTATTTGGAATTTGGGAGAAATGTTGTCTGTAGTTTATAGAATAAAACAACAATGTTCATTTTACTCAAACATAAACCTATAAATAGCAAAATCAGTCAGCACATTGGTCAGTGTTTATACCAGGCAGTGTGAAGAGTGCTAAAACTAGTTTTAGATTAATCCTATTGCTCATAAAAAGCTGTGAAAAGTTCTTTCTCCTGTACGCTGTGTGTTGTGTAGACTCGTGTGGATGTGTGGAATATGGAGACAGACAACAGCATTATCAGTATTATAACCATCAGCACCACGTCTACCGTCAACGCCTCCTGCATAGCCACCAATGAGATGGGCACAGTCCTGACATCTATTAGTGTTGAACCTGGTGAGTTTCTGTCCTCCTATATCAATATCTGTTCCTTCATATCAGTAATATCTCCACATTTACACCAGTGGCCAGTTTATCATTTATATTATATAGTTACTAAGTATTATAAGAGTTTTTTTTTGCTTTGTTGTCCAGATAAATTTGAAGATTCAACTACAGTAACAACAGGCACTACTTCCAGCAGTACCACAGGTACGTGTTTCATGTTTTCATCACCTTAGTAAATCTTATTTAAACATTAGTTATCAGCTAGGATCATTAACTGTGTGTCTGCCTTCCTTTTAATAGAGATGCACTGAAATAAACATTTTGACCAAAACTGCAAGTGAAAAAAAATTAAAGATTTTGCAGAATGCTGTATACCAAAAATACCAAAAATGATTTTTCACAGGTTTTCATCAAAAAAGAAAAAGCCATTAGCTACATTTTAACATCATAGCAGACATACCAGCAAATCACAAAACACAATGAATCTTAGTCATAAATTTACCTCAATAGCTCTGTTCTATCTATATATGAATTTACAGCAGCGGTGCAAATCTAGTCATTAATGTACCTGAATAGTTCTGTTCCATATATGAATTTACCTCAGCAGAGCAATTCTAGTCAGAAATTTACATCAGTAGTTCTATTCTAATTATGAATTTACCTCAGCAGTGCAATTCCTGTCATAAATTTACCTTAATAGTTGTACTCTAATTATGCATTTAACTCAGCAGTGCAAATCTTGTCATAAATGTACCTCAGTAGTTCTGTTCTATATATGAAGTTACCTCAGCAGTGCACGGATTTGCTTGGTTCCACCAGCAGCAGTGCTTGTTAGTTTATTTGGTGTTTTGTGAGGCAGCACATCTGCACAGACGTGTTTTAACGTAACCGTTGGTCAGCAGCTGATCCTCCTAAAGCTCTTCTTCAGTCCTTCAACTCCCATTAGCTCACAGTGCAGCTTCACACCTGAGAGAACAGAGAACTGCAGCTCAGCATAAAACACAATACCATTAACCTGCCTCTGTCTCTGCAGGACCGCCCACCTCTCACAATCAGACAGGTGAGTCACTCAGAGACAGACAGATAGATAAAGATAACTGCATAGATAGGTTTAAAAGATGGACAGAAAAAACAAAAAATGGATGAATGGATGAATAAACAGACAGAGATAGTCAGAGAGTTAATCAAACAAATTAATAGATAGGTATGCAGATAAAAAGGTAGCTGAAAAGACTGATCACTAGATAGTGGGATCAACTGATAGATAGATGCATGGATGGATGGATGGATGGATGGATGGAAAAGCGGGCTAATATACAGCCAGATATAAGCAAGGTAAACTGGAAATACAGATAGATGGATGCTTGCATGGATGGATGGATGAATGGATAGATGGGTGGAGAACTATTTAAATATACAGCCAGATATAATCTAGATAGATGGATGGATGGATGTATGTATGAAAAAAAAAACAGGTGAATATACAACCAGATATAAGCTAGGTAACTGGATGGATGGATGAATGGTTGGATGGAAAAACGGTACACAGACAAATATAAGCTATGTAACTGGATGGATGGATGAATGGTTGGATGGAGAACGGTTTAAATATAGAGCCAGATATAAAGTAGGTAGCTAGATGGATGGATGGATAGAAAAAACAGGTGAATATACAACCAGATATAAGCTAGGTAACTAGATGAATGGATGGATGGATGGATGGATGGACGGATGGATGGATTGATTGATAAATGGGCTAATATACAGTCAGATATAAGCTAGGTAGCTGGATAGATGAATGGATGGATGATTGCATGAATGGATGGATGGATGGATGGACAATGGATGGAAGAATGGTTGAATATACAACCAGATGTAAGCTAGGTAGTTAGATAGATGGATGGATAGATGGGTGGATAGATGAAAAAAAACAGGTGAATATACATGTTACATAAGCTATGAGGTTGGAAAGATGGGTGGATGGATGGATGGAAAAACGGGCTAATATACAGCCAGAAATAATCTAGGTAACTGGAAAGATGGATGGGTGGATAGATGGATGGATGGATGGATGGATAGATGGATGGATGGATGGATGGATGGAGAAGTGGTTGAATATACAGCCAGAAATAATCTAGGTAACTGGAAAGATGGATGGGTGGATGGATGGATGGATGGATGGATGGATGGATGGATAGATGGATGGATGGATGGATGGATGGAGAAGTGGTTGAATATACAGCCAGAAATAAGCTTAGTAGCTGGATAGATGGATGGATGGATGGATAGATGGATGGATGGATGGATGGATGGATGGATGGATGGATGGAGAAGTGGTTGAATATACAGCCAGAAATAAGCTTAGTAGCTGGATAGATGGATGGATGGATGGATGGATGGATGGATAGATGGATGGATGGATGGATGGAGAAGTGGTTGAATATACAGCCAGAAATAAGCTTAGTAGCTGGATAGATGGATGGATGGATGGATGGATGGATGGAGAAGTGGTTGAATATACAGCCAGAAATAAGCTTAGTAGCTGGATAGATGGATGGATGGATGGATGGATGAATAGGTATATGGTTAATATACAGCCAGATATAAGCTAGGTAACTGTATGGATATATGGATGAACACATGGAGGGATTGAATAACTGGCTAAAATACAGGCAGATATAATGTATGTAGATGTATGATGGATAGTGGTATCAACTAAGATAAACGAACGATGGATAGACAGACAGACAGACAGACAGACAGATAATAAGCTGAGTATATGTGAGCTGTATGAACAGAATCTATCCTGGAAATCCTATAAATCTTAATCTTGGAAGCTAAACTGAACTCTTGTTATCTCAGAACCTCCAGCAGAAACAGACGAGTCTCCCAAAAAGAAAGAGCACGTCCGAAAAGGTTTGTCCGGAGTAGAGTCTGTTAGCATTAGCATTAGCATGCTGTCTCTTCATTATTGTCCACCTGCCTGCACCGCCCACTTTCTCCACCCTCACCCTCACCCTCACCTCCACCCTCAGACTCAGACTCAGAGAGACAGTTCCAGAGCGGCAGAAGCTCCACCGCTAAACTTTATTACAGCCTGAATCCTGCAGCCGTCCTGCTGAACACTGCTGATTAAACTCCAGCTTATGCCCCTGGAACTGCTGCTGACCCAGAGCTGAGACAATAAGATCCAGACGGGTTTCTGATTCTTCATCATCCACACTGCTGCTCTCCTCCATACTCTCCTTTAGCTCTCTATTCTGTGACTGAGCTCTTTTATACGGAGCATTCGCTCTGTACACAGCAAATTCTGGAGTTAAACAAAACTGTGTGAAAGTGTTAAACTGTGTGAATTTATTCTCTAACTTAAACTACAAGTAGAGTTGACACCACTCTACACCACTCTCCGGTGGTGTAGAGTTTCACTTTATTTCAGAGTTTATTGTAAGGTGTTGAGGAGCGTGACTGAACTCTCTAATGGGCGTGTCCTCCAATCCCAGCTCACCATCAGTGTGTACTCTTGTAAAAAAGTTGTGTATTTAAATATAATGGTACCACTTTAAAATAAGACTACCTTTATAAAGGGTTTATACATGGTTTACAATTAGTTTATTAATGGTTAATATGGTTAGTGGGATAAATATAGAAAAGAGTTACATTAACTCTGTTATATAGTGTATTCAATGGTCATGCATATATATATATATATACACACTTAAAATGAGTTGATATTAACTCTCAGTGAGTTTATTTTTCCAAAAAACAGAATTTGCTGTGTAGCTTCGCCACAGATTACAGACCTCTGCTGTTTTATCCACCAAACTCTAAATATGCAGCTTTTGTTTAAAATTCAGTCAAATTCAGGAAAAGTCCTGCCAGATCCAGCTCCTCCAGCGTGTCTGAGAGCTGTCCTGTGTGATCTTGGCGAGGACTTTTCCTGTAATCTTGTAGTTTTTAAGTTTGGCTGCGTGTAAAAGAGTGTAAAACATGCCTGCGCTTTTTGTATGTATCACCAGAGAGCAGTGGATTCATCATCGCCATCCTCATCATCCTCGTTTTACTGCTGGCCATCGGGGGCAGCGTGTTCTACTTCCTCTACAAGAAGGGCAAGATCCCGTGTGGGCGCTCAGGGAAACAGGATCTGTATGTGATTTAAAAAAAAAAAGATTGTTAAATCAGTGTATTTATCAATATTTCAGTCTCTCTCTCTCTGTACCTTTCACCTGCCGTATTTTTCGCACTATAAATCCTTTAATTTCCCCAAAAATCATCAGTGCGTCTTATGTTTAAATTTTACCAGTTAGGAATTACAGAGCAGTAAAGTACAAAAAAGTTATACAAGAGTTTTTAATGAAGTTTCTCCAGCAATAAGGCTGGAGCAGTATTAGCATTATCCACTAACCACAGTGCTAAACGCTAGCTCTTTCACTGTTCAGAGGTGAATATTATCAATCAGCCTGTAGCCTACTGCTAACTAACCCCGGCTAGCACTGCTGGAGTAGTATTAGCATTAGCCACGAACCACAGTGCTAAGCTCTTTCACCATTCAGAGATGAGTATTTTCAGTCTGTAGTCTGCATGATTACTGTGTTAAAACCGTGTTAAAACAAGCTACGTGGGACGAACCGCTATCTGATATCACCCTGGCTTACCGAAACACTTAGGGTTCCTCAGTAAAGCGCTGTCAGGCGGCATTTATTAGCCGCTAACCACAGCTAGCCTTAGTGGAAATCTGTAAATCTAAGCTTACTGTAAATAAACAGTTTTTAGGAGAGAAATCTGTGTAGATTAACATCCAGCACTCGTTTGACTTAAATAAAAGGAAATGTTTTTTTTTTTTTTTTTGAATGATAGTTTTGTTTACTAAACTTAGCTTAGCTTCACAGGTCTTGGCTTTTGGTGGAGTTAGAAGGAAAACATTGCAACACCGCTGTTCCTTACTAGTGTTGCATAATTATGTATGAAAATACACCAGAAAATAGACGTTTATTGATAGTGTGCCTTTTAATTCAGTGCTCCTAATAGTGCGAAAAATACAGTATCTACTTATTTATATATAGCGACTACATACTAAATTTCTGTATAAATATGACCTGTAATTAATACAGCAGTTAAACAAATAACTTAAAAAATGATTAAGGCTACATGCCAGCTGTAGAGTTATACACTTAATAGTGTCCAGCAATTTTCCAACCCATGCAGAAATACCTTTCAAATGAAACTTTCTAACAGTACAGTACACCAGCATTTTAGAGATCCAGAAGAAGAAAAAGATGAATTTAAATATACTACGCATTACGAATGTCATTTTATACTCGGTTTTACATATTTAATCAGAATCAACATTAGTTTTGAATAATGTATCAACCCAAAAACCAACATATCATGTATCAGCATCCTGATTAATACTGCTTTTTCAGAGAGAATGATTAATAGTAATAATGTTTGAATGTGTTTGTGTTTAGGACGAAGGAAAGCGCCAGTAAGGATGATTTTGTGGTGGAGATGAAGAGCGGGAAGTCTGAGGAGGCGGTGCTTCTGCAGGGAGTCAACGGAGATAAAAAGATTCCCAATGACCAGGTTTGATATTTCAGCCCTTTTACTAAATGATAAAATACTCATTACACACATTTCACACCGTGGGTACTAAATAACAGCTCAACTTTGGAGGATGCAGTATATCTATTTAGCCAGGTTTCAGGATTATTTATGAATATTATAGATGCAGGTTTATATTGCTTTGTGTGAGGATTGGTGGCAGAAAGAGATGTAGAAATCTTTGCTTTAAATAAACTTTTACTGTTTTAACCTTTTCTTTATTTTATATTTATAAGTTTAGAGTAATACTTTTATGTGTACTTTTTTATAGTCTTTTTAGATTTTTTTTTTATTATTTAAATTCAGTAAAAAATTTGTATTCTCTTATTAATTGTTTTTTTTTTATATTTTGTTCCTTATTATTTCTAATTTCTTATTAAATCAGATAAAATCAGATAAATCATATAAAATTTACAGGAATCTAGCACGTGCACGCAGGTGTTACAGACCTTTTTTTACGTGTGGAAAAGGAATTAATTTTTGCAACTTGGGATTTCTGTTTCTTAAAATGTGCCTTATGCTCCGGTGCACCTTATGTATGAAAATAGACCAGAAAACAGACGTTTATTGATAGTGTGCCTTATAATAAAGTACTACTGAGTGAAAATAAAGGAAATTAAAGTCTCTGATAGACTGTAACTGTAACTGATCAGGAATCTTTGATGTTGTAACAGGATGAATAACTCTCGCTCTTCTGATGTTCTTTTTATCTCCTATAAAGTGAAGAGTGAAGGCTGTACAGACGCTCAGAGAGGAGGAGGAGGAGGAGTCACTAACAGCCTTCAGCTACACCAAACACTCTCTCTCTCAGGGTGAGACCCTCCAACCAGAGGCCTCCAGCCTTCTCCTCACAGGAATTCCCCCATTTAACCCCTCCACCTCCAACTCCGCCTCCACCTCTGGGCCGGGACCCGGTGCACTTCAGAGACTCCGCCTCCGCCCCGCTGCACCGGCCGGTCTCCTCCACCCTGTAAAGCAGTCCGTTTCAGTATTTTAACCCGACACCCTGCCAGGATGCGCTGTCCTCCAACAGCCTGTGCTGTTTATATATTGTATATATGATCTAGTGTACATATTTAGATATTTAAAATGCTTCCCACAGAGAAACCCTGAGGGAGAATTCTCCACCGCCGACTGGAGACTCTCTCTGTTGATCTGGAGGAGCGACCTTTGTTTGACCTCTGTTTGAAGACTGTCCTGTACGGTGGCCCAGAAAAGACACATCATAACAACATTTACAAAACAAACAAAAAGATGACAACGCAACTAAATGAACCCTTTCAGACCTAATATTATTTCCAGTACTAAAAAATATCATGTTTTTTTTTCTGTCTGCAATGCATTTAAAATCAGTAAATTAATAAAAAAAGGTGAGGGTGAGAGAATATGCAATAAAGAAGAAAATACATGATGTTCGTTGTAATGGATGCAGAAAGAGTTAAGAAAACGCAACTACATTAAAAAAGGCAGCAAACAACAACATTTAAAAAGCAAACAAAAAGATGACAACGCAACTACAAATTACGAAAATCCGACTAAATTACGAAAATCCAACTAAATTACGAAAATCCAACTAAATTACGAAAATCCAACTAAATTACGAAAATCCAACTAAATTAGGAAAATCCAAGTAAATTAAGAAAATCCAACAAAATTACGAAAATCCAACTACATTAAGAAAACATTAGTATATTAAGAAAACGCAAAAAACAACAACATTTACAAAGCAAACAAAAAGATGATGACGCAACTACATTTCAGCCTTTCAGACCAAATATTATTTCCAGTACTTAAAAATATCTGCAAAGCATTTAAACACAGTAAAGTAATACATAAAAGGTGAGGGTGAGGCTGAACTGCTGTTTGATTGGCTGATGAATGTATATTCGGAAGGACAGCGCCCTCTAGCGACTGGGAGCATTTCTGGTGTGGGAAATATATTTGCTTTTCCTATAATGCTGCGTTTTCTTAATGTAGTTGCGTTATCATCTATTAGTTTGATTTGTAAATGTTATTATGATATGTCTCTCTGGGCCACCGTAGTCCTGCTTTGCTGTTCTTCTGCCTGTTCAGATCGCTCTGCATCACATAGTCCGTGCACTGAAACACCGAGAGGCGTCTCACACTGCTGTGCTAAAAACACTGTACACACACTTCCCCTTTAATACACCTTAAAATCCACCAATCACATTAAAGCGTCTTTTTTTTAAGCACATACTGTTTAGGGTAAGAGAAGATAACGACCAAATCAACTGAGAATAATATTATGAGAACAATAAAGCCAGGAAAGCTACGTTCACATTACCAGGCGAAAGTGACCCAAAGCTGATTTTTTGTTTTTGCTCAATGTGGATCAGATCTGATTTTTTCATGGCTGTGTGAACGTGGCATATCTGATTTAGGTCACTTACAGACGTGGTCCTAAATTATATATATACATACATACACACAAGCACAGTTCAGAAGATTGGAACCAATATTCCGTTTAAATAAACCCAATCTGTTTGCAGATCAACATAAATAATGCTACAGTAAAATCAGAAAATCAAAAATGATTAATACAGGTTATGAGTTATACGTGTTTCTAAAAGTACAGAGGAAAATATAGAATATTTATAATTAAGTTGTTCAGAATCATTATGACTTAAAGAAAAACATGATGCTTTTTCATCTTTGCATATTTTTTAATTGCTTAAAACACTGAAAATAACAGATAAACTATGAATTACTATTAAATATAACAAAATACTATCAGCACTATTGGTTCCAAACTTTTGAATTATAGTGTTTGTGTGTAAGTAGGAGTCACTGTCATGCAAAAAATACAATTATCTCCAATTATTTACTTTTTGGACCAATGGAAATGCTCCAAAACGACATCAAACTTCACTTGAATGTAAATTCTTTGTGTTTCCTTCTCCTGAAAGGGCCACTGCATTTTTTATTTTTATTTTTTTGCATAGGAACAAATGATATATATTAAAAAGGTCCAATCCCTCTACAGTCTGATGAATTTCATATGTTTTCTGATGATAACGACCTGCTGTCTTCCTCTTGCACTGATGTATATAATAGATGTGTTAATCTGAGCTGGTTGTAAGGCTTTTTCTGTGCAGAGAAGAGCAGGTAATTCTGCTTCTTTTTTTACCTTATTGTTAGTCGTTGTTTCATTTTTCTAACTACTTTCATTTGTATTTTTTGTGATTTATTAATCAGGCAGTTTAATTGTCCTATTTCTACATTTAATTTCTTTAAAATGTAAAACGCAAACTCAAACGCAGGAGGTAGAGATAAACTGAGAGCACATGAGATATTCAGCATCATTATGCTCATAATCTACACAACATTAAATACCAAAGAAAGCTTTAAACCCACAGACACGACACTGCAGAACCTCCACTACTCAAACTCACATTTTAAAGGATTTTACAGCACGATGCAGGTCTATTCTCTTTGTTTATATGGTCATGTGACCGGGGTTTATTAAAGCTGCAAGATTGATGAAGAAAATAAATATTTTTAGCTGATTAAAGATTTATCTCTGCATATTTTCTTTGGACTGAATAAATCAATATTATACAGAAACTAACAATATTATATACAGCTCTGGGTAAAATTAAAAACCTCTGGAATATAATCAAGAGGAAGATGGAGGATCACAAACCATCAAACCACCAAACTGAACTGCTTGAATTTTTACACCAGGAGTAAAGCAGCATAAAGTTATCCAAAAGCAGTGTGTAAGACTGGTGGAGGAGAACACGATGACAAGATGCATGAAATTAAAACTGTGATTAAAAACCAACCAGGATTATTCCACCAAATATTGATGATTTCTGAACTCTTAAAACTTTATGAATATGAACTTGTTTTCTTTGCATTATTTGAGGTCTGAAAGTTCTGCATCTTTATTGTTATTTCAGTCATTTCTCATTTTCTGTAAATAAATGCTCTAAATGAGAATATTTTTATTTGGAATTTGGGAGAAATGTTGTCTGTAGTTTATAGAATAAAACAACAATGTTCATTTTACTCAAACATAAACCTATAAATAGCAAAATCAGAGAAACTGATTCAGAAACTGAAGTGCGACCTTCATTTTTTCCAGAGCTTTATATAAAAATGAGGGCTGTTAATTTAACTATGTGGATAACTTTACATATTAAAAATGTCATTATCTGGATATCTAAATAAATAAAACAAGAATGTTACATTATGTGCCCATGTATTTGGATAACTATATACATATACAACAAGAATTTTCTTGATATATAAACAAACAATATATTTGCTTGTTGTACCTATTTATCTGGGTATGTGAATTTTGCTTTTAAAATCTATCAAAACATTTCTATCTATCTCTCTCTCTCTCTATATATATATATATATATAGCTCTATCTAGCTAACTCTATCTATCTATCCAACTCTATCTATTTACCATCTATCTGTGGAGATACAGTATATCTATCTATCTATCTATCTATCTATCTATCTATCTATCTATCTATCTATCTATCTATCTCTTCCATGTATCCATCCTCAATCTATTTACCATCTATCTGTAGATACAGTATATCTATCCATCCATATATATATATATATATATATATATATATCCATCCATCCATGCTCTATATATTTACCATCTATCTATCTATAGAGATACAGTATATGTAGATATCTATCCATCCATCCATCCAAACTGGAATTTTACAGTGTGCTCATTTATCTTTAAATCTAATCAAAGATTTCAATTTAAGGACGTAGATTTAAATCATTATCTGTATATATCTACATATATATATGAAAACATGACATTTATTTTAACATACCCATCTATGTATGTTTGTGTAATTTTTATCCATCTATATATTCATGCTAATCAATAAACTGTCATATGGTCCTATACAACAGATCTATCTGTAACACTGTTAATAATTAGCATTGGTGTAGGAATTGTATGAAACATAAGATAAACTACCATCAATTTATTCAAAATTGCTTTAATAACATGTATAAATCCAAAAAAATGAAAATGACTTTATGAAGGAGGGGTCTCTGGGTTGGAGTACATCAACATTAATAAATAACATTAGTCTTTATTTCTTGACAAAAGGAAAAAATGACACACATGAACGCCCTCCTCTCCTCTCCTCCGCTTCTTCTTCTCTTTTCTTTCTTCAGGGAGAGGGGGACCGTTCTCACTGCTTTACTCTCTAAACTCTGAACGATTTCCAGTTTCTACAAACTGCTGCTGCTGATCTGCACCCCCCCCCCCCCCCCCCTCAGAGAGTTCAGATTAATTCACTATTACAGAACATTAATCACTATCAACCTGTGAACTGGATGCCCAACTTCATTTTTACATACTTTATTTATACAGGTGTTTTGTGGCTCTGCTTTATAAAGAGTTTTTTTTTAAACATCTCCAATGCATTTATTTTATTTTATTTTATTTATTATTTAAGATGCCCTTCAAAACTTTTTTTTTAAATAATAAGGAAGGTCAAGCTTAAATAAACCAGATATTTATCGTATTTATCGAGGCAATGATGCATCAGGTTCAGGAGAACCTGAGTGTGTTGAGTTATGATCAGGTGCATTAATTATTAAGATTAGTAGATTAAGAACCTAAAGATGATTGGTTGATTGGTTAATTGGTTCTCCAGCCGGTTCTCAGAGCTTTCAGACCTCCAAACCTGGTTCTTCTAATCTGAAAAGCCATGAGAACCAATCTAAAGGCCACATCTATAAAAGGGGTGGTTTTTAGATCTAATAATCCATAGATAAAACAGCCGATTTATTATTAAAACAGAGAAATGCTCGCTCACAGACAGGTGGACAGACGTCAACACGATAAAAAATAATATTGATCACTGGAATAATTAATAAAAAAATAATCATGGCACTGAGGGAGAATGGCAGTTCGGATTTTATGTCGATTTTATGAGCGTGACTGATTTTATATCAGTAAGGCAAAGCATATCTCAGAGCCGTACTGGCAGGACATGGTGTGCTCTCCTCTCTCTCTCTTTTTATCTCTTTATCTATCTATTAATCTATCAATCTCTATCTCCTTTTTTTTATTTTATTTTTGAGACGTTGCTTTAAGGCTGGAACGAACGCCTCTTCCAGCCCACAGCCCACGTTCCACGTTCCTCGAGTTAAGGCTACTACTGATGGTGGCAAGAAACATTCATGAGTATCTTACATTGTTAAATAACAACATTTACATGCATACATAACATATGGAGTAATAGTACAATACACCTTCCTTCCTAACACTGACTGGACACGTCCTCGTTTATATATACGTCTGCGTTATCAGCATCAGCGCAGATCACCTGAATATTAGCCGCGGAGATGTTTCCTGTGTTCAGAGCTTTCTCTGTAGTTTCGAGTTTCGACAGCACCGGATTCACAGGCTGTACCATAATAAAGGAGGCAGTACCTATAAGTAGAGTAGAGACTAGCAGAGATTAGAGGACTTTGAGATTTTCCTTATTTAGTTTGTTTTTTTGTTTGTTTCTTTTCTATTCATTAAATTAAAACGTGTATAAAAGCAGAGCGCTGCACGATACGTCCGATACGTCCCAAGTGATATGATAGAGGAGAGTCTAGCACGACTGAAAGAAAGACAAAAAAAAAAGACAGATAGACAGAAAGACAGAAAAAAGGACACTCCTCAATGCAATACTCAAGGATGAGAATAATAATATTAATATGGCAACGTGAGGAGACGGCGCCCTCTTGTGGTCTGAGCTGAGACCGTCCAGCCGACCCTTTAACAAAAAAGAGAAAGAAAAACTCTACAGGATGTTTGTTTTTTGGGGAGAATAAAGCAAAGAAAAAAAAAATAAATAAATAAAATAAAAATGGGCAACTTACGCATTTTCTAACGCACTTATTCTTTTTTTTACGCCAGTATATCTACTCTCACTCTCTCTCTCTCTCGCTCTCTCTTTTTACAGGAACAAGGCCGTATTCTGGGCAGCAGAATTACAGAGTTACTGACATTTCTAGACAAACATATGGCACTGCTCACAGTATTATTCAGATCAGTAAACCAACAAACACACACACACACACACACACACACACACACACACACACACACACACACACACACACACACACAAAATAAAAAAGGAGACATAAGAAAAAAAATATATAAGAGACAAAAAATAAAAATAAAATTCTTACAGACTTACAGGAATGTAAAATGAAAATTACACATCGCCATTTCCACATAACTCAGAACTCTCTCTATATATAAGTAACTTTATACACTTCCACATTTTAAAGTGACAGTATCAGAGCACAAATTGGTATACTGTGCGACACACATATATATATATATATATATATATCGTATTCAACACAAACAGGCATGAACACACATACATACACACACACTCACACTCACTCAAGATATACTACTACTATATTGACAAGAAATACAGTAACCAGGATGAAATAATGAAAAAAAAAAAATAGTAGTAATAATAATATTAATATATAAAAAAAGTAAATCATTATTAAACAGTTCTGGTCAAAGAAAATAAGAAAACAAACAAAAGCGTCCCTACTTCACATGGTGCGATCCAAAAAAAAAAAATACTGAACTACATGCTAAACCTGCTGACAGTCAGTTTCAAGGCAAAGTGGATAGAGTTTTTTTTATTTATTTTTTTTATTTTATTTTTTAAGTCTTATCCAATCAGGCGATGAGGAGCTTGTGTGTCATCCAGGAATTCCGATATATTCCCATTCAGTTCAACGAGAGCTAAAATGTACCAACAAGCTTCATATTGTGGAAGTACCTGCAATGCCAGTGCAATATTTTACATAAAAAAAAAACAAAAATAAAACATAAAACACTCATTCTAATGCACACATACATATACACACATACATACAAAACATAAACATAAACCAAACACAAGGAGGAGCATGTAATGATGAAGAACAGCACTTTCTTCTCAATATCAGCATCACTCAGAGCTTCACTTTCCGACGCTCCGAAACAGAGACGCTGACATCACTTCCGATAAGCTACTGCCCAATATATTTAATATATTTTACTACACGTTTTTTTTTTTCTCGAGCAACAGATTCAACGCTTCATTTCACGCCCGTTCAATACTGATAGTCTTCTGTCGATACATGTATTTATATGTACTGAATTCCTGAGAACAGAGGGAGAGCGGAGAGGACCTGACTGAAAGCACCTCCACACAGCCGTCATTCCTTTACCCTGGAGAGAAAGAGCGAGCGCAAAGCAGGGAGGCGGACAGGCCGGAGAAAATTAACACAATATAATATAAATATATATATACATACAGCTCTGGGGAAGAAAAAAAAGATTCTAATTCTTTGATTTTACCAAATTAGATGGATGATCACAAGCCATCAAACCAAACTGAACTGCTTGAATTTTTGCACCAGGAGTAAAGCAGCATAAAGTTATCCAAAAGCAGTGTGTAAGACTGGTGGAGGAGAACGTGATGCTAAGATACATGAAAAAAAACTGATTAAAAACCAGCGTTATTCCACCAAATATTGATTATTTCTGAACTCTTAAAACTTTATGAATATGAACTTGTTTTCTTTGCATTATTTGAGGTCTGAAAGCTCTGCATCTTTTTTATTATTTCAGCCATTTCTCATTTTCTGCAAATAAATGCTCTAAATAGCTCTATCCGGACTTCTACACTTCTAGTGATAAAACTCCTGCACCCGGACTGCAATAGAAAAAACAGGAGGACCAGTGAGTTTTTTTTTTTTTTTTGGCTTTCTCAGTCACATGACGTCACGGCGTTCAGTAGCTCCTCCATTTCCACTCCTTGTTGTGTTTCTTTTTTTTTATATGTGGGTCTCCGTGGAAACCGTGGTGCGCCCAAAGTGTAATTACGGTGCGCGGCAGTGGACAAATAGCTATTTTATTATTTTATTAAAGGTGAGGAGACGAAACTCAGAGATGTGCGTCCGGGCGGGACTAAAATTACCGGAGGAGCACTGAGTTCAGAGAAAAACAGTAGATAATTCAGCCTGTAATTTATTTTCTCAGAGGACGTCTGAGAAAATTAAACACGTACATGATCGTTCTGGACGGGAATAAAATCACAGAGGATAAAAAAACCCATAAAAGAGAAAATTACCCAGAATCCCCTGAGATACTAATCCCATCTGGATAGGGCTTATAACAATATGTATGTTTGTAATTTGGGAGAAATGTTGTCTGTAGTTTATAGAATAAAACAACAATGTTCATTTTACTCAAACATAAACCTATAAATAGCAAAATCAGAGAAACTGATTCAGAAACTTAAGTGCGACCTTTATTTTTTTTTCCCAGAGCTGTATATATATATATCTATATATTATATATAAGGCTTTTCTTATATCTCATTGATTGGCCACATGTATAAGTGTATCACTCGGTGGCAATCACAGATTCTTACACACACACACACACACACACACACACACACACTCGAACAAGAACAACGGCTCTCTGGTTGAAGCTCGCCTTCACATCTGCACTCTCCATCCTCCTCCAACCAAAAAAGGCTAAACAAAAAAATAATAATAATAAAAATAATAATAAACTAAATAAAGAAAGAATAATGTAGGAAGCCAGCCTGGAGCCACGCCTGCACAAGCTGCTCGGGAATTCAAGTATGCTACATCATCAAATTCCACCCCAAACAGATACTGTCACTTTAAAACAGGTTAAACACAGTATTCACAAATATACATTTAAGGCTTAATTGTTTAGCACTAACAATAGTAGCAGCAGTAAAGCACTTCTGAATTAATAACAAACAAAAAAACATTAATACCATAATAATAATAATAATAATAATAATATATTTAAACCAATCAATGATCAATAACTATTTCACTTTGATGAACAGCTTCAGACACGAGACCACGCCCCACCCCCTCGCCAAAAACCCCAATCTGAGTGATTTCTGGATTTCAGTCCGGATTCAGCACAGAAACTTTGGCTGTTGGGCTGCAGGAGCAAATACTTCCTTCCCACAAAGCAAATAATCACCTTGTGTTCCTAAGCCCCGCCCCCTAACCAGCTAGAGAACACTGCCTGTAGAAAACACACACTTACACAAGCTCATCTTTCTCCACCGTGTTAATAATACACACACACACACACAAATATATATACACACACTCTCTCACATACACACACACATACAGGTATAGGAGGAGGAAGGTTAGAAGCTACACAGACATTAGCCCGGTTCTGCCTGGTTCAAATCAATCAATTATTAAAGTAGTAGCGTGTCCAGAGCATTAGCATTGTGCTAAAAATGAACCAACAATGAACACAAATTGGGAGCCTCCAGTTAGCATGAGGTCACATATACTTTTTATCATTTTATTTCTTTTTTTTTCCCCCAATTTACACAAGTGAAGTCTAGCACACCCCTCCTCCAACACACTATAGTCAGACTCTTTTCAAAAAGATGTCGAGTAGCATCACAGCGCTAACGCTCGTAGGAAAGCGCAGCGACTCTGTTCTGATACATCAGCTCACAGATGCAGCCTTGTGCTGATCCACATCACCCTAGGAGTGATGAGGGGAAAGAAAGAGCACCATCTACTGTACTGTACCCACCCAGAGAGAGAGCAAGGAAATTGTGTGTACTCTCTCAGGGCTCCAGCAGCTGATGGCAAGCTGCATGACCGGGATTTAAAACCTGCGATCTCCTGATCACTGATCTTCTGAGGTCATATAGTTAAACCCTTTCTAATCCAACATCTTCCCAGCCCTCTATATGTGACTGGTCTAGACCTGTTTGGTAACAACAATTTGGGAAAGTTACGATTCTAATTAATAAGGAACATTAATTTTGTAGTTTCTTGCAGTATGTCTAATGTGGATATTTGGATACTGGTGTTTTACTTCATTTAATTCATTTCATATTTCATTCAGAATATTGTGAGAATATTAACCATTTTTAGTGATTAGTCCTTTGCTTATTATTCCATAATGCTAACTGGTGGCTATTTGCTTTCCTTCACTGTTAGCAACCTTAGCACTTTTGTGTTTTTACAGATATTCACTGATGGGATTTTAGTTGTAAGGATGTAAACAAAGTCATTTAGAGTGTTTTAAAGCGATACCGGTCATTGTAGACTTTAAGGCTGTAGACATCTGTTTTTAATGCGTTTTGGAAGTGTTTACACTTGCATTTTTGGTAGCTTTGCTAAATAATCCATGTTACCGTGTGTAAAAAACAAGCAAAGGGGTCATTACATCTACAATCATCACAGATATAGCAAATTTATTTACACACTACAGGTGTTTTGAGGTTTAAGTTTAAGTGACATCTAGCTAAATGTTGATGGAAAGCACCGTAATTTGCAATAGAGTGTTGAAGTGAGCACACTGTAACAGACAATTTGTTCTAGTTAAAGCAAGACGCCAGCATTTCATATATATAGATTTTATTTGTATAGATTTTATATGTATAGATTTTATATATTTATTTTCTAAGTATTTTTTTTTTTGCGTATCATCTTCTACTTAATCACCACAATGGTGTTTTTTGTGAGCAAGATGTGATGACGTACAGCGCTGTATTAACTTTTGACTTTTACTTCAAGAAAAAAAAGACTTGAAATTCTTGTATTTCTTCTACATTTCAAGTCAAAATTCATATTTATACTACTTGCAGAATTGTTTTTGTCAGTGTGGCATGAACCAACACAACAGTGCTTGGAGATCTTGAGCGCTGGCATGTCAATACGTGGTGTTGGTCCCATTAAAAACACTGGTTTTAAGTTTTTAGAGGTATGTTTTTGGCATGTCCAGTGTGCAAAAAAATGCAACGCAAGATAAAATTAATTCTAATCTTGGCTGCACTAATTTTTTGCAGGCTAAGAAGTATGGTAGTTTAGTCTGCAGAGTTGGAGCTCCCTCTGTTGCTGAATGAAGGTGATGTTAAATTTGAGTTTGCTGTTATTCTCTATGTTTTTATAGATCCTATGATCTGTTTATTGTGAAAAAAACTAATTTGTGAAAACAATATAACCCCTTAGATGTATGAACTTGAAAGAATGTCCCATTAGAAACACTGGTTTTGTATTTTTAGCAGTGTGTTTTTGTCACGTCAAGTGTGAGGCAGCCTTTAGAGAAAGGGTGCATGATACGCACAAAAAAAAGTGACGCTAGATAAAATTGATTTTAAGCTTGCATGCACATTTTTTTTGCAGTCTAAGAAGTATGGTAGTTTAGTCTGCAGTGTGGGAGCTTCCTCTATTGCTGAATGTGGGTAATTTTAAATTTGAGTTTATAGATCCTATGACCTGTTTATCGTAAAAAAATAAATTTGTGATAACAATAAAAGTGTAATATGACCCCTTAGATGTCTGACCTTGTCGTATTAAAGCATTAAAGCACTCTAAATCACTTTGTTTACATCTTTTTCATGCAAAAATGAGAGAAATTGAAAGAAATTCAGAACCTCACATTACTCTCATGTCTGGTGCAGCTTCTCTGACGATCCATCTCAACGTCGTATATTTTTACCAGAGTGGAAGGAGGTTGCGCTGTCTAACCCTGTGTTTTCTAGAAACGTCCTTTTTTAGCTAAATGTTTCGTTTTTTAGTTTAGTTACAGTAATGCTACATGACACTCAGGCAGTATAGAATGATGCTGATCCTACAGACAGACAGACAGACACAGAGGGAAGAAAACTAAAACTAAAAACTGAAAACTGAATCAGAGAAGTGACTGAAAAGCATCACTGATCACTGCTTCACTGGAACTGGAACTTCAGATCGGTGGCCAATGAGAATAGATCTAAACGCAGGAATCTGCAGAATTAGCTGACTGTGGTCTAAGGGACCGTCCCTCATGCCATGCTACTTTAGAAAAACAATGACGACTGCAAAAAAAACAACAAAAAAAAACAAAATTACGCACACATCTCGAGAAAGTACCAAAGCAACACAATGAAAGGCCATTTTTTGACATCAGCAAAAAAGTTCAGCTGCAGTTTTTCACGGCAGCAGGTCAGGCTGAAGAGCTTTCACCTCTCTCACCTGTCTCACCTGTGCCCTCCCCAGCCTCACGTTACACCCCCCGACGCACCTGACGTCTGCATTAGCTCCTCCCTCTCCAGCCTACACGTGTATATATTAACTATATCAATATACGCACTTATATATTATTAACTTATCATAGAAAACACACACAAAACAGTTTTATCATCTTGTCCTCGCTCAAGCTTCTCCGAAAGCCTCGGGTTACATGCAGCAGTATCACCGCGGCTGCGGTTGTTCCGCCGTAGCCGGATTCTGGAGCCGGAGCCGGATCTGGAGCCGGATCCGGAGCCGGATCCGTTCTGCACACATGAAGGACAGACGCGAGGAGGAGGAGGAGGAAGAGGAAGAGGAGGAGGAGGAAGAGAGGGAGGCTCCGTGGCACTAGAGCTAAAAGCGGGCGAGCGAGAGTTCCGGACGCACTCTCCGGTCCGGTATCTGTGGTGGCGTGAGGTGGTAGCTGTGGGGTCGCTATGTGAAGATGTGAGCCGTGGAGGGCACCGAGACGAACTCCCGCAGGATGTTCTTGGCCATCTCGATATTGTTCTGAGCGATCATCAGGGCTTTCTGGATGTCCAGGTAGGAGTAGCCCTGGCTCATGAGCAGCTCGATCTCTCCGCTGATCTGGGGGTTGCTGGGGGGCGCCGCGGTGGCTCCGGGTGGGACCGGGCTGGGCCGGCGCTCGGAGCTGATCCGGCGGGGCAGAGGCTTGGGCGGTCGCTCCGGAGCGTCTACTGAGTCGAACGCTGAAAGAACAGAAGTGTTAACATGTTAAAATACTTACTATACATAAAGAATTAACATGCTACTAAAGATATAGCTATTCAAATTCTATTTGGGATTAAGCTCGTCTAGTCCTTATAAGAGAAGTACATCCAATAGAATTAATACTGTGAGCGATAGATATTATACCCTGAAATATGGTGTCATATCACCCACCCCTAATTATCACATCAGGGTTCTACTTTTATACTGTTTTTATCAAAAGAAAAAATCACACTGTTCTCATTTCCCTTTATATATCTACTAGATACAGATTATATCTGTACAGTATCATTTATTTTACTTTAATCCTGGATATATGGAGATATTTGGAGTGCATTATTATTATTAGTATCATGATATTCTGGATCATTGACTTCTGTTACTGTAAATTTGACAAAATTCTTGTATTCTTGTATATCTCAGTTAGGTATGTGTCATATCATATCATATGCAGTAATACATTTTTTAATAAAAATTTTCATTTTGTTGCAGTGGTGTATTCTTGAAATATATATATTATTTTAATTCAGTGTTAATTCAGTATCATTATCACGATAAATATCATTAAATATCATGACATTATTTTAGGGCCATATCGCCCAGCCCTACTCCATTCGCTACATTTGGGGTGAGCAGGAGAATTTGAGATGTGGTGGAGTGAGATCACCCAACATCCTGACCTAGAAAACGCTGAATGTCCCTGAATGCAATCAAATCCTTACAGCAATGTTCCAACATTAGTAGCAAGTAGAGACGGTTTCTCATACAAAAGCTGTATAAATTAATTTACATAGATTTCTATAGCTTATTGAGTTCATACAACACTTACTGTTTCTTACAATGTTAACAAATATTAGAACAGACAATACATACAAGCAATAATAATAATAATAATAATAATAATACATTTTATTTGTAATGCAAATTTCAAAGAGTTCAAAGAAATCTTAAAGTGCTAAATACAAGCAATATAAGCAGGTTTCCCGATACTTTCATCCATATATATTATATATATATATATTTTACTGAATCAGGTATTGGCTGTATTATGTGAAAGACATTCTTTTAAGTAGCCAATTTAGCAATTTTAGGGTGAATCCACTGAAACAGGTGTTTCTTCCCTCCCCTCTCTGTTCTCTCTCTCTATCTCTCTCACATGTGCTGAGACGCCTGGCCGGCCGGTCTTCCTGGATCTGTCCGTCTGTGGTTCCAGCTTTCAGGAATCAGCCCTGTCCTTCTACTCACCAGAATTATTTCACAGCCCTTCTAACTTCTGCTTTTTTTTCTCTTCCTTTCCTTTCTGTTTTCTCTATCTATCTCTTTTACATGTATGGAGATGCCCTGTTCCTGATGTTCGCAGCCTGGCTCTCCACTGCCCGCTGTGTTGTTCTCCGGCTCTGCAGCCCTGCACTGATTACCATTAACACACTCAGTATCTGTTTCTGTATTAGCCATAGCTCTATAGTTTGTGCCCATCACATTCTTATATTCATAAATTAGTACCTGTTATATTAGCCATAGTTCACATTAATTCTCTGTACTGTTTTGTTCTGTTATTTGTTTGTTGTTTGTTTGTACTGAGCGGGTCAACCCGAGTAGGATGGGTTCCTCGGACTGAGTCTTGGTTCCTTCCAAGGTTTCTTCCTCTTAAAGGGAGTTTTTCCTTGCCACTGTGTCACCATAAAATTGGCATCTCTGTGGTGCTGCTCATAAGAGGCGTGGACCTGTTTTACCTGTAAAGCGGCTTTGTGACAACCTTTGTTGTAAAAAGCGCTATAGAAATAAAATTGAATTGAATTTAATTGAATTTAAAGAAATAATGCACTGCTGACAGAATGAAAAGCTCTGGAAACTTTCTGGAGTAATGGAGCTCTATCCAGTACCTTTGTTTAAAAATGTTGGATGATAAAAGAACTGCACTAGATACTAGGGCTGCACAATATTGAAAAAAAATGACACTGTAATGTTTTTCTTAATGTTTTTTTTTATATTTTTTTTCCGACAATATATACTGCGATTATTGAACAATGCAGAACCCATGACATCACCAGCCCCGCCCCCACCTGCTTGCCAACTCACATCAAAGATCCGGACTGACTGAGAGCTTAGTCTGTGCTTTAGAATTAGCCGTTCACTTAAAACCCAAGGAAAACAGCAAAACAATGATAATCGCCCTTTAATTTGACTTTAAATGACCTTTTATAAGGTAAATAAGAGCTTTTTTCTGGGATTAAAAGTGTGAATTCAGCTGTAACTGGAAATATCTGCACTGATAAACTGTGCTGGACTGAGGTGCACAGGTTTCGACAAGCTGTCAGCTGCTGTGTTTACAAGCATGTGCTCAGCCATGTGGAGGCCATACCTTTACTGCAGCAATTAACAGAGGGATAAACTCTCTAGTAATATTTATAGTTATTTAAAGAAACACACATAAAAAAAGCCATTTAGTTTAGATGTAGTATATAAGCGGGTGTACTTACAGACTGCTGCTCCCGGCTCACTCTCCACAGAGATGCGGCTGAAGGCGGAGGATAAGCTGCTGACCTCGGAGAGAGTGCGTCGGGCTACAGGTAGAGGGGGTTTGGGGATGTCGTATCCGTTCTCCTCTTCTTCAAACTCAGAGTCCCGCGGTCCGTTCGAGCTCGCCAGCGGAGGCAGCTCTGAGTAATCTGAACACGGAGGAGAACAGAGCGTTAGAAACTCACCTCACTGCACACGAGCTGCAGATTACACCTGACTGAATAATGGAAACCCCTGGAGACGAGGCAGCTCCTCCACTGAGGCGGATAATTCAGTAGAATCTACAGGAGCTGAGAGAGCAACAGGGTACCTGAGTCTCGGGCTTGATGAGGCTGAGAGGCTGTGAGGGCCTGGGCCTGGATGTTGTACATCGCTTCATACATCTGAGGACCCTCAGAGTCCATATCACTGAGCAAACCCCTAGAAAACCAGCAGAGAGTACGGGTTATTTAAAAATAATATAAATATATATACTTTCCAGACAAAAAGTCATTAACAAACTAGCAATAATACAATTTCCATTGATATCAAATGAGAACACATAGAAGAAGCTGATTTTTTCTTTGTCACTGCTACTACTATACATAATAATAATAATAATAATAATAATAATAATAATAATAATAATAATAATAATGATAATAATAATGAAAAACATTAAAGTATTTCCTTTATAAAAAAATCAGTGTCTTTATTATTATCTGATTTGTCCATACTTATAAAAGTGGTGCCCAATGTTAGCATGTGAGCTAGCTCTAAGCTAACCTTGGCTCTCTCACCACTAAAGTTTGTATGTGCATTAAACTACAGTAAATTTAAGACAATTTAAGACCTTAATTACCCATTACCCAATATAAATACTTTTCAGAAAACAAGTAATTAACAAACCAGCAATAATTAAATTTCCACTGATATCAAAAAAGATCACATTCAAGAAGCTAATTTTTGTATTTTTTTTAGCAAAAAAAAAAAAGATTAACGCACCCTTGATTGTCTCATATCTCAGGCAGACAAGAAAGCTGTGGTCTGATTAGAAACCTGGTCTCACCACAAGAGGGCATAAAAGCGTTTGCCTTACTGCTCTATTTAAAAAAGGCTTCTTTTGGGTTCCGTATTTTTTGTACAATAAGGTGCATTTTAAAATCCTTTAATTTTCCCACAAATCGTCAGAGCTCTTTATAATCCGGTGCTCCTTATGTATGAATTCTATCAGTCAGGTATTAAGGAGCAGTAAAGCCCCTCCACTGAAGTACAGAGTTATACAGGAGATTCAGTTTAGTTCTCCAGAAGCATTAGCATTACCCGCTAACCATGGTAGGCGCTAGTGCTTTTACCGTTTAGAGGTGAGTATAATCAGACTGTAGACTAAACTTAGAGAAAATCTAGAAAACTAAGCGTACTGTAAACAAGCAGAAGCTCTTTACTCACCCAAATAAACAGTTTTCAGGAGAAAAATCTGTGAAGATTAACATCCAGCACTCGTCTGACTTTAAAATAATTATTTTTAAGAATTTCAGTTTTGTTTAGTAAGCTTAGCTTTACTTAACTTAGTTAACCTACCCCCGCCGACCACCACCTACCGACAAGACCTGCTGAATTAGAAGGAAAACATGGGGACACCCCTGTTCCTTACTAGTGTTGCATACCTTACATGTGCCTTATATATATATATATATATATATATATATATATATATATATATATATATATCTGGTGCACCTTATATATGAAAATAGATCGGAAAATACAGTAGATGTTTATTGATAGTGCACCTTATAATCCGGTGCACCTTACAGTGCGGAAAATAAGGTAGTTTACCTCTTGGTGAAAGATCATTGATTGCTAGAAATGCCTCTACAATGCACTAAAAGACATTTTTCCCAGTTAATTGACACAGAGATGGAGCGAATCAACGGACTGAGTCATTTTAACAAATTAACTGGTATCTAGGTCATCTATGAGGCAGACAACGTCACCTTTATTTGCAGTGGCATTATAAACATAAAAACCTGGACTACTAAAGACTGGAACACTATGGACTTTAGCAAAGAATCAAGGTATTTCTAGGGATCCAACAATGTTCGTATTTGAGTAAGAGGGCCTTGTGGTAACCATTTACACCTGGTGTGCTGGTCTTGGGAGCAATCGCATATCAGAACAGTCAGTTACCCCTAGTAGTTTTATGAGGAACACCAAACAACTCAGCAATAGGAACAGGATATCCACGTTTTGTTTTTAGTGGAAGGGCTTTCAATCAGCATTTTTCAGCAGGAGAACACTAGCCCACACAAAGCAAAGATGTTGGTGTGTTATCGCTTTTTCTGTTAATTAGAGCAACATACTGCAGGTAAAATTCACCTGGAATTGATGGAGTTGGATTGGGGAGGTCTGGGCACTACCTCCCCCAGGGAAGGACTGATGGTTGGCAGTACAGGGCGAGAGCTGGGGGTCATGTAGTCGGAGTCTTCATCACTCTCACAGCCGTCTTCTCCCGTCACTTGCTTTACTGCAGAAAGTGCCCTGCTATTATAACACACAGAGAACAATAATAAAGAAACAAAAAAAACTCTAGAATCATTTACATTTCATATTTATTTAAAAAATTCTTGGAAAGCAAAAAAGAAAGGCTTCCATTATAATAGATTAATACAAGATACAAGGCATTCCCCTGTATTTCAATGAATATAAGACTTACAGCTCTAGAAAAAAATAAGGAGCACTTAAAAATGAAGTTTCTTTGATTTTACCAAATTAAAAATCTATATTCTACCCAATTAAAGACATACTTTTGATTTTAGAAATAATATTACAATACTAAAAGATGTTATGCTTAAATTGTAGTATTTATGTAGGTTTTTTTGTGTTTGTATTTTTTCATTAATGTAGATATAGGTTTGGAAAAATAAAGAAAGCACTTCAGTTTCTGAATCAGTTTCTCTGATTTTGCTATTTATAGGTTTATGTTTGAGTAAAATGAACATTGTTGTTTTATTCTATAAACTACAGACAACATTTCTCCCAAATTACAAATAAAAATATTCTAATTTAGAGCATTTATTTACAGAAAATGAGAAATGACTGAAATAACAAAAAAGATGCAGAACTTTCAGACCTCAAATAATGCAAAGAAAACAAGTTCATATTTATAAAGTTTTAAGAGTTCAGAAATAATCAATATTTGGTGGAATAATCCTGGTTTTTAATCACAGTTTTTAATCATGCATCTTGGCATCATGTTCTCCTCCACCAGTCTTACACACTGCTTTTGGATAAGTTTATACTGCTTTACTCCTGGTGCAAAAATTCAAGCAGTTCAGTTTGATTATATTCCAGAGGTTTTTAATTTGGTAAAATCAGAGAAACTCATCATTTTTAAGTGCTCTCTTATTTTTCCAGAGCTGTATATGATTGTGATTGGCATCCTTTGGCCGAGTAAATGTACAACTAATAGGTCATTGCTTTACAGACAACTGATGCTTAAATAAATCAACACAATGAACATGAACATGTGACTTTAGCACACAGCGTAAAATGAAGTGGGAGCTCTGCCATTTCCACATACCTGGCTGCCAGGGCGTAGATAGCATTAGCTGAGGCAGACGGCTTCACTTTTGGGTTGTCGTATTCGGACCCTCCAGAGGCTGATGCACCAAAACTCTACAGTAAATAAAGAAATGAAGATCCATATTAGAAACAGGACATCGATCAGGATCTGCTACACAAAACTTTATCAAATCTCAGAGAAGACACCTTAAGTTAGTATTCATACAGAAAAGAGAACATTTTCTGAAGAAAATGCAGCAAATGAACAGCAATTCCACAATGATTCCATAAAGTTATTTGCAAAGAGTGGTGTTGGGTGACTGCCGTGTTGTCTCAGGTGGATGTTAAGGAGTTGCAAGGTGGTTGCAATGATAACTTAACTGGCTTTAGGGGTGTTACTAGAAGGTTATGGTAATAGTAAGTAACCAAATTGGTTGCTATCGGTGTAATTGGTTGCAACAGTGTTACTATTGACTACTGTCTGTATAATGTAGGTGGCTGCTAAGGTGTCCCAAATGATCACCATGGCGTTGGTAGGTTGGTATGGTAATGCAGTTGTTGGCTATGGGGAAAATAGTAGTTAAACTGTTGTAAATAGTTGCTAAAGGTGGTGTTGCCTCAGGTGGATACTAGGGAGTTAAAAGGTGGTTGCTATGATATCCGAACTGGTTGATAGATGGATAGATGGATAGATAGATACTTTATTTATCCCGAAGGAAATTTAGGATGTTGTTAGGCTGGTGCTCAGGTGGTTGGTATGATACAGGTAGCAGATAAGCAGTGACTGCTTTGTAGTCTTAAGTAGATGCTTTGGTATTGCTTGAATAGGGTGTTAGGGTGCTGCAAGGTGGTTGCAATGGTATCTCAACTGGTTTCAGGGGTGTTACTAGAAGGTTATGGTAATAGTAAGTAACCCAAATGTTCACTATGGTGTAGATATCAGCTCAGCAGTTCTAAATGGTGCTTCTAAAGGGTGCTTATATGTGGTTGCAATGGTATCCTAACTGGTTGCAAGCATTATACCTATTGATTATTTTTCCTATAATGTTGGTGGCTGCTAAGGTTACCCAAATGATTGCTATGGTGTTGGTAGGTGAGTAAGGTTAACCTAGTTGGCAGCTATGGTGTAAATAGCAATCAAGCTGTTGAAAATAGTTGCTAAATGTGGTGTTGGGTGACTGCTGTGTTGTCTCAGGTGGATGCTAGGGAGTTGAAAAGTGGTTGCTATGATATCCCAATTGGTTGCTAGGCTGGTGCTCAGGTGGTTACTATGATGTAGGTAGCAGCTAAGCAGTGACTGCTGTGTAGTCTCAAGTAGATGCTAGGGTATTGCTTGGTGGAGGGTAGGGTGCTTCAAGGGGGTTACTATATTATCCCAACTGGCTTCCAGGGTATTACAGTAAACCAACTGGTTGCCATATTGTACGTAGCAGCTCATCAGTTGCACTAAATGGCTGCAAGGGTGCATTTACACGGTTGCAATTCTAATTGGTTGCAAGTGTGTTACCTATTGACTATTTTGTCTCTAAGCTGTAGAAGGCTGCTAAAGTTTAGGTGTCCACAATTAATGAATAATTGCAATAGTGTCGCTAGGTGGTTTATCTGGTGTCTTGGGTGGATGCTAAGATGTTGCTAGATGCATGAACACAAAAATGCATTGCACAATATGGTGAAATCACTAATAAATTGTGCTTTAAGTCTAAAAATGCTTTTTATTTTGGTTTGAACATGATAAAAACAGAAAAATAGAGAGTTTAAGACCGATCCAGAAGCAGATTTAACAAAACAGAACCTCAGAAACTCACCAGCTGGTGATCCAGACTGACGGAGCTGTTGTTCCTCTGAGCCTCCATGGCTGAGGGCAGGGCCAGCGGGAGCGAGTGGCGGTTTGAGAGCTCTCGTGACCCGCGGGTCTCGCCCCCGACAGCGGGCGGCTGGGATGGAGCTTTGGGCACCGGGCGAGGGTTCCAGTCCGCCATGTTGCGGTTGGGTGGGGCCGGGGGTAGTTTGTCTCTGGGCGGGTCTCCGGGGGTGCAGGGCAGGGGGCGTCTCGGGAGCCGGTTGTCGGGTCCTGCGGAGTGCGGGCGGTCCGGGGGAGGAGGTGGGGGGAGGTCCCGCAGGGCTGGGGGCAGCGGTAAAGGCTTATCCTTGTGATGGGAGGGAGCCTGAGGTTAGGAAGGGCACATATAACTTATTGAAAGTCAGAAATGATTTCTGTAGCCACTATCGGTCACACACACCGATGGAGGGTGCACACGGGGCGGCACATGGTTCCTACTAAGGCTGCAACGATTAGTCGATATAATCGACAGTGTAGATCATTTAAATTTGTCGACTACAAATTTCATCGCCGAGTAATAGGTAATACGGCTGCAACTAATGATTATTTTGGTAGTCAACTAATCTGATAAATATTTATTTGATTAGTCCTTTAGTCGATTAGTCAACGATTATTTCTGCCATGTCCTCTATCTCTAAAAACAACAGAAAAACAGCTGAACATGAGATTTAAAAGGAATTTTTAATGTCCACATGTTGTTTAAACATGGACAGTACTGATATTTAGTGATTAAATATGTAATCTGTTGTGTTTGGGCACTTTTGGAAACACAGACCAAGTTTCTTCTGACAGGAGTAAACACGAGGTAACCGCATGGCCTCCATCCACATGGTTGGGCACATGCTCGTAAACACAGCAGCTGACAGCCTGTGGAAAGCTGTGCACCTCAGTCTGCAGTACAGATATTTCCAGTTACAGCTGAATTCACACTTTTAATCTGAAAAAAGCTCTTATTTACCTTTTAAAAAGCATTTAAATGCTGATTAAAGGGACGATTACTGTTGTTTCACGGTTTTCCTCGGGTTTTGAGGGATCGGCTGATTGTACAGCGTTTTTGATGTCACGGGTGTGTGCTTTTCTGTTTTTTTTTTTTTCTTTTAGCTGTTTTTTAATATCGTAATATAAATCTGCTTTTAGCTACAGAACACCAGTGAGTTCTGGAATTCACTACAGGAAACACTAAAAATCTAAAACTCAGCTCACTGGTATTACTCAGTCATTGCAAACTTTTAATATCTAACCACCTTCAGACAGCCTGTACCTGCTTTACATCATCTTATTTATTCTTAACTTTTAGTTCTTATTTTTAGTTCTTCTCAGTTCTGTATTTCCTTTTTATTTCTTTCATTATTTTATTTTTTATGTTTTAATAGTTTTGTATTATCTTTTTTTTACTTTTTTTTTACTTATTTTGATTGGTCTCTTATATATTTTTTAGTTTTATTGTACTATGTGAAAGTTAATTTTAGCTTAACTCTACTTGTTTTTTTGCTGTATTAATCTTATCTTTTGATCTTAATTTTTTTATCAATTAAACCAACTTTTATTGTTTTTATTCTTTTTTTATTCTTATCTATTTTATCTGTTATTATAAAATGATTAAATGTAGTTATTTTCTTTGTCATGTCAATCTTTGTAAAAAAAAAAATTACAATGCTCGGCTACAGAGGCTACAGAGTCAAAATAAAGGTTGATTGATTAATTTGCAGAAAAAAAAAATATTGCAATGTCAAATTTTTTCTAATATCGTGCAGCCCTAGTTCCTACATGATTCACACATGGTTCCTACGTTCACTTTTTGGTCCCCTGAACCTGGTTCAGGTTTTAATACCACAAACCACCAATACTAAACCACTGAACTGAACTCTGTAGAAACTCTGCAGGAAGACAGAAGACTGTCCTGGAGGTTTTACCTTGGACGTGGCTCCAGGACTGGAGGCTCCTGGAGGATTTGGTGGTCGGTGCTGCAGCAGGTCTAGACGTGGGGGAACAGGGGGCAGAGAGGTGGGAGGAGCCATTGAAAGTGGTGATGGGGGTCTTTCCACCTGCAGAACATCAAAAACAGTGTTTTTATCATTTCATGACTTTAAATTACAAAATATAAAAAGTTAAAGGGTGTTGCATAATATGAAAATGTCTATTTAAAGACATTTGCAAAGTTACTCAAATACTCAAATTTGGCACAACACTGGTGCTGGCTGGTGACGGCACTGAGAGTATGCACTCAGGCAAAAAAACACCTACAAATCTGATGTGTATCTGATCTAGGACCACATATAAAAGTGAACACATCCGATTCTTAAATAGAAAAAAAAAAAAAAAAAACACAACAAAGTCAGATTTGGGACCCGTTTTACCCCTTGATCCTACCCTTTCTTTTTGAGTGTAATCCCTCCTCTTAGAACAGAGTTAAAACAGGGTTTTATCAGTATATCAGTAATGTAGCTAGAGAACTCGCTGCTAATGTTGCTATGTTAGGCATCTCTACCCTAACGTTAGCTAGCTCTACGCTAACCTTAGTTCTCTCCTCAGTAATGTAGCTACATAACTCGCTGCTAATGTTACTATGTTAGCTAGCTGTTTTCCCACCGCCATTAAATGCACAGTCTGTAATGTAATACCTACAGCAAAATTACAGTAATTAATTAGTAATTTAAGATCTTAATTACACAGATTTTAATTGAGGACACACTTACTTTACTACAGGCCAGCTTGCTCATCATGAGGTGAGGATCTTCTAGTCGGTCGTCGTCATCATCATCATAACTGGGGGAGGGGGCGCCTTCTGCTCCGAACATCCCCCTGCAGCCACCATAGGAACCCCCGCTGTTGTCCTTTGGGTCAAAAGGATCCACCACGATGGGTTCAGTACCCTTAATCTCACAGCGGCAGAACGGGCAGCCCTGACCCTCAGACTCCTGACAAACAGAAGAGAGAGAGAATGATGAACGCAACACATTATACTGTATTTTTCACACTATAAGCTGCACTTAAAATCCTTTAATTCTCCCAAAAATCATCAGAGCTCCTTATAATCCGGTGCTCCTTATGTATGAATTCTATCAGTCAGGTATTAAGGAGCAGTAAAGACACTCCACTGAAGTACAGAGTTATACAGGAGTTTCAGTGAAGTTTCTCCAGCACAGAGACTCAAAACTGGAGCAGTATTAGCATTAGCTGCTAACTGTTCGTTGTTCTGAGGTGAGTATATCAAACTGTAGTCTGCAGTGTGTTTACCTTGTTAAAACAAGCTACATAGGATGAACCGTGTGCTGATAGTGCCCTGGCTTACCAGAACACTAAGGGCTGCATTAGCCGCTAATGCTAATGCTGCTGCACCCAGCCTTAGTGGAAATCTGGACATCTAAGCTGACTGTAGATAAACGGAAGCGCTTTAGTCAAACAAATAAATAGTTTTCAGGAAAGGCATCTGTAGATGTAGATTTACACCCAGCACTCATTAGACTTTAAAATGTTTTTTTTTTTTTTTTTTGGAATTACAGTTTTGTTTACTTAACTTTTAAGTTTTTAACTTTAAGTTTAGCTTTACAGGTCTCACCACCACCCAGCGATGAAATCTGCTGAATTTAGAAGGGAAACATGGCGACACTCCCGTTCCTTACTAGTGTCGCATAAAATGCGCCTTATAATCCAGTATAATCTGGTGCATTTTATAGTCCAGTAAATTACGGTACACACTGCTACATACACTGCAGCACTGACATTTCACATTAAGTAAGTACATATGTAATCTGTTGTGTTTGGGCACTTTTGGAAACACACACTGAGTTGAATTTAAACTGTATGAGTGAACTTTTGACCCTTTATCTCCCATTGCGTTTCTGTTCCCAGGACTTTGTGTAATGCAGTACTTTTACAAATTAACGATTAGTCGAAAATGAAAATTGTAGTCGACAATTTAAAATAATCGAAATTGTCGATTATATCGACTAATCGTTGGAGCCCTACCTGCCACGCAGTGAGACAGGACGTGCACATCAGATGACCACACGGCTCTATCTTCACATCTTTGTCGTTCTCTGCGCAGATCTTACACAGCTGAAAGGTGGAGCCCATTTCACAGTAGAGCTCATATTGTTCCTGAAAAACAGAATGAGAAATGAGTGAGAGTGAATAATAGTGTGGGAGTGTGTGTGGGAGTGTGTGAAAGACACAGTAAACAGACAATAATAACTGAGCAGAAGTAATAAGTGAGAGATGCTGACCTGTGTGACTTTGATATGATCTTGTGGTGAAGGTTCACAGAGTCCTGTGAGATCTGGGTTCTGCGTGCGGCCGTCTGGAAACAAATAGCTGCACCAGAGAAAAAGACGTTTTTAGTCACTGAGGAATTTCTACCAGTGTTCGTTAGGAATTGAAAAGCAAACACTACCATGAAAAAATGTAAATATAATCCACAAAATGCATTGCTTTACCTCACTAACATGCAGAATTAGGGGTGCACAAAATTGGAAAAAGTTTACATTTCAAGTGTTGTATGTTATAATTAAATTTCTCATTTTTATCCCATTTTCTCCCCAATTTAGACAGCCAATTATCCAACACTCATTAGGACTCCCTCTATCACCAGTGACCCTATAACACCAGGAGGGTGAAGACTAGCACACGCCTCCTCCGACACATGTGCCGACACTCCGCCTCTTTTGCTGAGTAGCATCACAGCGCTAACGCTCGGAGGAAAGTGAAGCAACTCGGTTCTGATACATCAGCTCACAGACGCAGCCTTGTGCTGATCCACATCACCCTAGGAGTGATGAGGGGAAAAAGCACCATCTACTGTTCTACTGTACCCACCCAGAGAGAGCAAGGACAACTGTGCTCTCTCGGGGCTCCGGCAGTTGATGGAAAGCTGAATCACTGGGATTCGAACCAGTTAGTTTTCATTTTAATTCCAAGTTTGTAATATTCTTTCCTGATGGTTGGTGCTTATACAGAATTATCCTAATTTGGGTTATGACTGTATCTAAAAACACACTTACAATCCTTCCCGGAATCCGTCGATGAGAGCCTGGAAGAGGGGCTTGTTGTGAGGGATGGTCTGCAGGATGTTTCCGTCTGCAGTAACGTAGCCGATGGCCCACTGGCCCAGCCGAGTACAGCTCAGTCTGAAAATGTAGCTACAATACAAAACAAAGCAGACTTCAATTACATTACAGTACATTACAGTACAGTAAAATAAGGCTCCAGTGTTTGTTTGTCCACAAATAAAGAGCGGCGTAGAGAATATCTGTATCTGTTTTTTGAGCTTTTTTTGGAACCATTTTTCACGATAACTATACTCTTAGTGATATGACAAAACACTGAATTAAAAAATATATATATTTCAAGAATATACTACTGCAACAAACTGAAAAATTACATTTTATTACTGCATACAATATGATCTGGCAAACCCGTTACTGAGATAATTAAAAAATCAGGGCTGTCAATGTTAAAGCATTTTTCTCTCTCTCCATTTCTCTCTCTCTCTCTCCCCACCTCTCTCCATTTCTCTATAAATATATAAATATATTTTCTCTCTCTCTCTCTCTCTCAATCTCTCACTATCTGTTTATTTTTCTCTCTCTATTTCTCTCTCTCTCTCTCTATATATATATATATATATATATTTTCTCTCTCTCTATCACTCTCTGTCTATTTCTCTCTATTTCTCTTTCTCTCTCGCTCTCAATCCAATTTATCATGCATTCTTTATTCCAGCACCATGCGTTGATTTCCCCCCCCCCCCTTAAATATACAAGTATTTACTATTATTTTAACTGACACCACTAATATACATATAATTGCATTTTACATTTCTTACATTCAGTCTTTTATTTACATCGCAGTTAATCACAGGATTTTGTTTTGATTAATCGGATACATTTTTTTAATTACTATAATCACTATAATTTTTTTTATAGATTTTATAAAATTGTATAATTTGATCAGGTTTGGATCAGATGTTTCTCAGGGAGCAGACCTTAGAGAGGCTACAGATACAGAGCCGCTCTCTGATGAATATGTATGAGCTCTGGCTGGATTACAGGTCGTCTTATGATGGCTTCTCTTCTCTTTTGCGAGAACTGTTCTGTGACATCATCGGAGGTTCTACAATACGACTATTGATGGAAGGTACCAAGCTGTTCTGAGATCCACTGGGAGAGCGAGGTCTTTCTGATGGAGTGTGAATCGCCCCCTGTATGCCTCCGTCTCTACTACTGATTATCTAACTCTGCTCGTGTGCTGAACGGTCGCACGGACCGGCCGCTGTTGCGTGAGAATGTATAGTAGGCATCTTATCTGAAAAGGACAATGCGTGTGGGCTCTATTGTTACGCACAGCCTTTGTGTGTAGGAGCGAGGCTATAGAGCAGATGTAACACCTGCTCGCACTACACCTTTAAGATCCGCCTCTCCTGAGTATTGAGGCTGACTCCTCCTCTCCCACACACCGGTGGGAGATTACTCATTCACCAGACTATATAAACTGGACTCATGTACTGCCTAGTTGCGAGATATTGCCACATTGTGTCTTATCGAGCGTTATTGAATGTTACTGTTTCCCTGGTTTCTGATCTACTGCTTCCCCTTGACTACGATTCTAGCCTAGCGTGTCTTTTCTGGTCTTTTGAACCTTGCCTGTCTGACTACGATTTTTGCCTTCTGTTTTGGACTAATAAACCTGTCTGCATTTGCATCCAAACTCCTGGTTGGTTTCTTACAGAATATCTCGCCACCAATGGATGCAGCAGGGAACCGGGACCTTAATGAGGTTGTGGCAGAACAATCACGAGCAGTAGAACTCGTACAACAACAACTCAATCAACTGGGTACCGCGTTTAACTCACTGACTGAGCGTCTGGAGGCTCTGTTTAGCAACCAGCCTGCTAATCCCGTCCAGCAGGTGGTTAACCCACCAGCACAACCTCCTCCTGTACCAGAACCCCAGCCACCTGCATTAACTCCTCTCAAAGTCGCCCTCCCGGAGAAATACCACGGAGACCCAGAGGTATGTGAGGGATTTTTATTGCAATGCGATATTTACTTCGCCCAACAACCCCCGCCTGGTCCCAACGATAACGCTAAAATAATGTTTGTCACTTCACTACTCTCTGGTAAAGCCCTAAAGTGGGCTACAGCGCTCTGGTCTCAAAACCCCGCGATGAATGAGAGTTATGAACTGTTTGCCAGTACTTTCCGGACTGTTTTTGGCAGCCCAAAGGGGGGTAGAGAAGTTGGGGAACAACTACTGGAGCTCCGACAAGGCCGTAACACAGTAGCGGACTATGCCCTTACCTTCCGCACGTTAGCCGCGCAAAGCGGTTGGAATGAGGCTTCTCTCATCACGGCGTTCCGAAGAGGGTTGTCCGAAGTAATCCAGACTGAGTTAGCTTGCCGGGATGATGCGTTGTCTTTGAATGACCTTATCAAGATGGCCACCCGTCTGGATGTGTTACTGCAAAGCCGGCGTCATACGTCACGCGCCCAGCGTGGTCACGCATTGCCACAGATAGTTTCAGCCGAAGAGGGTGAACCTATGCAACTGGGACACACGCGGCTCAGTCAAGCAGAGCGCCAGCGCCGCATAGAGGGCGGTTTGTGTCTTTACTGCGGAAACGGGGGTCATATGAGAAGTGGCTGTCCTAATCGACCACTTTCAAGGCCAGGCAACACCACCCAGCGCACGAGTTCCGATTCGTGCGCTGACGCAGTGAGTATGCCTGATCCTCTCATCTCAATAAAGATGTTAACTGTACCTGTAACTGTACACTACCTTAATGAGATCTTTTCCTTTGCAGCCCTCGTGGACTCCGGAGCGGCAGGTAACTTCATCGAGAAAGCCGTGGCCGAGAAACTGAAGATTCCAGCCATAAAATTAGATACTCCATTAAGGATTCAAGCCATCAATTATCAACCCATTGGAGAGGGCACAGTAACGCACATCACTGAACCCGTAACTATAACCATTGGATCTGTTCACAGTGAACAGATTTCTTTCCATGTCCTCCGAGTGTCCTCTCACCCCATTGTTTTGGGTCTACCCTGGCTCCTTAAACATAACCCTAAAATCTCCTGGGAAGATAGAGACATTGTTCAGTGGTCCAGCAATTGTTTTGAAAACTGTATTAAACTGACCTTGGCATCTACCTCCATTGAAAGCCCCTTAGAACCCAGTCTCACTGACATTCCGGATGTCTATTTAGACCTATTAGAGGTTTTTAGTAAAAGAAGAGCCTCTGAATTGCCACCTCATCGACCCTGGGATTGTTCCATTGAACTGGAAGAAGGAAAAATCCCTCCCCGAGCTCGCATTTATCCTCTTTCAGTCAAGGAAACACAGGCAATGGAGGATTACATCCAGGAAGCCCTGAACCAGGGTTTCATTAGACCCTCTACTTCTCCTGCCTCCGCAAGTATGTTTTTTGTGGAAAAAAAAGATGGTGGTTTAAGACCGTGTGTGGATTATCGTGGTTTGAATGAAATCACAAAAAAGTTCCGTTATCCACTGCCTTTGGTACCTGCTGCTTTAGAACAGCTTAGGGGAGCCCGTTATTTCACAAAATTGGACCTTCGCAGTGCATATAATTTGATTAGAATTAAAGAAGGTGATGAATGGAAGACTGCTTTTTCAACTAACTCTGGCCATTATGAATACCTGGTGATGAGCTATGGATTGGTAAATGCTCCCTCTGTCTTCCAGTCATTCATCAATGAAGTTCTGAGAGACATACTGGGTAAATATGTCATTGCATTTTTAGATGATATTCTTATCTATTCTGCGTCTCTTCCTGAACACGTTCAACAGGTGAGGCAAGTACTGCAAAGACTCCTACAGAACAGACTGTACGTCAAAGCAGAGAAATGCCAGTTCCACCAGACCCACATCTCATTCCTGGGTTATCTGATCAATCGTGAGGGGGTCCACATGGATGAAAAGAAAGTGGAGGCTGTAACTGGATGGAAGCAACCTGTGAGTAGAAAAGATTTGCAACGTTTTCTTGGGTTTGCCAACTTCTACAGAAGGTTCATCCGAAACTTTAGTTTGGTGGCAGCTCCACTCACTACTATGCTTAGAGGGGAACACAAGAAGTTAGTGTGGAATCTGGCAGCTGAACAGGCATTCGATAAGCTTAAGACACTTTTTACATCAGCCCCTATGCTGAAACATCCCGACCCTTCTCTGCCCTTCATCGTGGAGGTGGACGCATCTGACTCTGGGGTAGGAGCGGTCCTGTCACAACGTCAAGGTAATCCTGCTAAACTGTTCCCATGTGCATATTTTTCTAAAAAACTGTCTCCCACAGAATGCAACTATGATGTAGGCAACCGTGAATTGCTGGCTATTAAATTAGCTTTGGAAGAATGGAGACACTGGCTGGAGGGAGCGCATCACCCATTCATCGTCCTCACTGACCACCGGAACCTGGAGTATCTGCGTACAGCCAAACGTCTTAATTCCAGACAAGCGAGGTGGGCTCTCTTCTTTTCACGTTTCTGCTTCACCATCACTTATCGACCAGGCTCCAAGAATGGTAAAGCAGATGCCTTATCCAGGCTTTTTGAAAAAGAAAAGACTCAGTCAGATCCTCAAACCATCCTCAATCCCTCCTGTATCCTTGCCCCTATCCAGTGGGATATAGAGGAGGACATAAGACAGGCTTCTCGGTCAGAACCCACTCCTCATAATTGTCCAGCTAATCGTGTGTTTGTTCCCGAATCATGCAGGGACAGGTTGATAAGATGGGCCCACACCTCTCTGGCTACGGGTCATCCAGGTACAGCCCGCACCTATCATCTGCTGGGAGAACGGTATTGGTGGCCTCGGATGGAGCCGGAAATACACGCATACATTCAGTCCTGTTCCCTGTGTGCTCGTACCAAGTCTCCCAGATCACTGCCGGCAGGTAAATTAGAGCCTTTACCCATACCTCTCAGACCCTGGTCCCATCTGTCCATAGACTTCCTCACCGACTTACCTCCATCACAAACATTCACCACTATTCTTGTAGTTATAGACAGGTTTTCTAAGGCCTGTAAATTGGTGCCTTTCACCACTATACCCACGGCATTCCAGACTGCAGAGGCTTTGTTCACTCACGTTTTCAGGAATTTTGGGATACCGGAGGACATTGTATCCGATCGGGGACCTCAGTTCACTTCTTCAGTTTGGAAAGCTTTTATGGATAAGTTGGGGATTACTGTCAGTCTCACGTCAGGCCATCACCCCGAAGCTAATGGACAAGTGGAAAGGCTCAATCAGGAAATAGGTCGTCTGCTGCGCCATTACTGTCATGACCAACAGGGGGAGTGGTCCCGCTTTCTGCCGTGGGCTGAATACTCTCAGAACTCTCTACGTAGCTCATCTACAGGTTTAACTCCATTCCAGTGTGTCCTAGGTTACCAACCACCATTGTTCCCTTGGAATGCAGAGAGGACAGACGCTCCTGCTGTAGACGACTGGTTCACACACAGTGAGAGGGCTTGGGAACAGACACACGCACGTCTGGGTTTGGCTGTCAGACGACAAAAAGCACAGGCAGATCGACATAGAGGTAAAACCCCTTTATTTAACCCAGGTGACAGAGTTTGGCTTTCCACAAGGGACCTCAAGTTGCGCCTGCCCTGTCGTAAACTCAGTCCACGGTTTGTTGGACCCTTCAGAATACTGCAAAGAATTAACAATGTGACTTATAAATTGCTTTTGCCCCGTAACTACAGAGTCTCACCCAGTTTTCATGTGTCTCTCCTCAGGCCGGTTATTCCTGGTCCACTGGATGATGCCTCCCCTCTCTCATCACCACCTCCAGCTCTGGACATCGACGGCAGTCCTGCCTACAAAGTCAACACCATTGTGGATTCACGTCGGAGACGGGGGCACATCCAGTATCTAGTGGACTGGGAGGGGTACGGTCCCGAGGAGAGGAGCTGGGTGTCTACATCGGACATACTGGATCCCTCTCTCATTACGGATTTCCACTCCCGCAGGCCGGAACGTCCTGCACCCAGACCTCGGGGCCGACCCCCCGGCCGGACTCTTGGCGCTCCTGGAGTAGCGCGTAGGGAAGGGGGTTCTGTAACACCTGCTCGCACTACACCTTTAAGATCCGCCTCTCCTGAGTATTGAGGCTGACTCCTCCTCTCCCACACACCGGTGGGAGATTACTCATTCACCAGACTATATAAACTGGACTCATGTACTGCCTAGTTGCGAGATATTGCCACATTGTGTCTTATCGAGCGTTATTGAATGTTACTGTTTCCCTGGTTTCTGATCTACTGCTTCCCCTTGACTACGATTCTAGCCTAGCGTGTCTTTTCTGGTCTTTTGAACCTTGCCTGTCTGACTACGATTTTTGCCTTCTGTTTTGGACTAATAAACCTGTCTGCATTTGCATCCAAACTCCTGGTTGGTTTCTTACAGCAGAAGTATTTAATCAGAATTCAGTGGGGTCCAGCTAGAGAAAATTTTGACACAAAGAGACAAATAATTTTTTTTAATAAACTCCTGAAGACAGAGCTCTTCAAAGAGCACTTACTCTCCTAACACCTCTAACTAACTACCTTCTACTACCAGATCAGGAGAATCTCTCACTATCTTTAATAAACTCCTGAAGACAGAGCTCTTCAAAGAGCACTTACTCTCCTAACACCTCTAACTAACTACCTTCTACTACCAGATCAGGAGAATCTCTCACTATCTTTAATAAACTCCTGAAGACTGAGCTCTTCAAAGAGTACTTACTCTCCTAACACCTCTAACTAACTACCTTCTACTACCAGATCAGGAGAATCTCTCACTATCTTTAATAAACTCCTGAAGACTGAGCTCTTCAAAGAGCACTTACTCTCCTAACACCTCTAACTAACTACCTTCTACTACCAGATCAGGAGAATCTCTCACTATCTTTAATAAACTCCTGAAGACTGAGCTCTTCAAAGAGCACTTACTCTCCTAACACCTCTAACACACTAACTACTTCTAACCTCATTTCCTTCTTCCCCTCCTTCACTCCTCTATCCTATTATTACCCTTTGACCTCCTTTAGGCCCTGTATAAAGATGTTTTTATCTTTAACTTCTATTACTTTTGTACGTCACTATTGTAAGTCGTTTTGGACAAAAGCATCTGCCAAATGTAATGTAATGTAATGTAATGTAATGTAAAGTAGGTGAGCAGGTGTTCTGATAGTGGGAATTTTTACCTGCCAGGTTTGTGGATGAACTTCTGTAGGCGAGCCTTGACCTCGTCGTAGGTGAGAAAGGCCATGTACCCCGGGTGAGTCACCGCAAGGCTGTTCCAGTTCCGCAGTAGAGATGACCACGGCTGCACAGAACACACACACACAAAAAAAACACACACATTAACCACAAAGTAAGGAAAAGAAGTGTTTAATTTCGACTGCCGAGCTGAAACTTCTCCTGTGAACCGGACTGTAATATTCTTCATATCAACTCCTATAAGATCATATAAGTCCCTCTTCCCCCCATCACCGAGATCTACACCACACGCTGCATCCGCAAAGCCACCAGCATTGTGGACGACCCCACCCATCCCTCACACGGACTCTTAGCTCTGATGCCGTCCGGCAGAAGATACAGGAGCATCCGAGCCTCCACTACTAGACTCTGCAACAGCTTCATCCACCAGGCAGTCAGACTCCTCAACACACAGAGACCGAGCTGAACCCCACCCCACCCACCACTCACCCAACACACTCACACACCCAACACACTCACACAAAACTGAACTAAACGTAATTTCACTACACTGTGTACCTGTACTCAGACATCTTGACTTGATAAGCAGAGCCTGGAGAGTGAATGAATTAATCATACAGAACAGCTGATTAGCTTAGCAGAAAATAACCTGATAAAACCATTAAGTGGTAACCTGATAAAAACTCTCTCTCTCTCTGTCACCACTTGACACCACTAATATACAGTAATGGCATTTTACATTTCTTACATTCATTCTTTTATTTACATTTAAATATCCACTATACAATTTGGCGTCTGAGATTAATTCTGTGATTAACTGATTAATTGCAGTTAGTCACAGAACTTTGTTGTGATTAATCTGATTAATCGATTGACACCACTATAAAAAAATATATTGACCCCACCCATCCCTCACACGGACTCTTCGCTCTGATGCCGTCCAGCAGAAGATACAGGAGCATCCGAGCCTCCACTACTAGACTCTGCAACAGCTTCATCCACCAGGCAGTCAGACTCCTCAACACACAGAGACAGAGCTGAACCCCACCCCACCTAAGCCTAGGTTTACAAAAAATATATATAGAAGCTACAGACTACAGCAGTGCACATTTAATTGTTCACTTTACCAGCCTTTAGCTTTAATACCTCTCCTCTATGTTTGCACTAAAGTTCATATAAATTCTGTCCTGTTTTTGTAAATGGTACCGTCATTCCCTCTTTAACCCCCCCCCCATCACTAGTGCACATCACTATTGCACTATTGTCTTGTGTCTCTTGTCTCACGTATGTCTATATATTTGACCTTCAAGCAAAAAAATAAAAAAGAAATATATATATATAAAATATATAAAATATATATATATATATATATAAATTTGATTTTTTTTTTGCTCAATGTGGCTCAGATATGTGTTTTTCATGGCTGTGTGAACATGTCAAATGTGATTTTTTCAAATCAGATTTGAGTCATTTTCATATATGGTCCTGGATACATGGACATGCGACATCGAATGTAAATGGTTAAATCATGCGAAATTCATGCATCTTTTTGCTTTTACGCATTAGCGCTATGTGCTTCTCTCTCGTACCCACACTGTATCTCTTGGTGCAGCTGTGCAGCTATAGCTGCAAAAAAAAACAGCAAAAGCAAACCACCTGTCCTTTTTTCACCTCCTGGAGCTGAGCATGAACTTCAGAGCAGCTGTTTACTCTCCACTCCAGCAAAAGATGCTCCACATATGAGCTGCTAACTCATCCATTTCCCTTTATAAAGCTACGAGTCTCTCCTCTCTCTAATATGAGGGGTTTTGTTGTTGGTGAAGGAGGCGTTTATACAGGTATCAATGTGCAGCATGTGAGACGGTGTTTCAGGAACAGATTCTGTGTTCACATTACACACAGATACAGATCACTTACATTTACAGTGAATGTGAACCATCAATGTGAATGTAGCTTTATCTTCCATCCAAACAGCACTGCAGTCGGATACTTTCTTTATAAAGCTGCATTCATGCTAGTATCACACAGGAGTGGTTTTTAAATGTGTTTTAAATCCTTCAGGGGATTCAGAGAAATTTCAATAAGAAGAAGAAGAACTGCTTAAGCTGTTAAACAGAACACACACCTACGCTCTACATACTGCAATCCCTGAGACAATGACTGAGAGAATAAAGACACATTCAGCCCTAAGAGTAAATCCTCCTCACAGCAGTTCAACCACTTTCTGATTTTATAGTTTTTTCCACAAGAAAAAAATAACAGCCTAGAGAAGAAGCACAGGCGTGCTGGGAAAAAATGCTTTAAACTGTTTAATAATAATAATAACCAGTGTTAATAATTATGTTTTTTTAATATTAGGCTAAATGAGCATCATTAACCAGAATCACGGTAATTTTCTTCCTATTGTTTGTTCCATAACTCTCTTTTTTAAAAGCTCTAGCTCTTTAGAAAGCACATTGAGTACAATACTGAAAACAACCAAACAACAAAATAACTTCGTTCTGATACACGGGTTTTTATAAAGCAACTGTCAGTACATGTTTGACATTTTGGAAACATGTTAAACATATTATTCAGCGTTTGTGTGAAAATTAATTATAGTTTTTCCATTCAAACATTACCCTACAACATTAGATGGACTATAAGTGGACTCTTATTTCTTATTGCTTCATGTACTGCATATGCACACATACAGACTGCACTATTACCTTATTGTATTTTGCACTTTCTTGTATATATACTTCTAACTTCTAACGCTCAGTCACTTTATATTTATTTGTACTACTCACTTTGTATTACACATCATCAGGTTTTGCGTTGCTTAGATGACATTTATTGCATTTTTAGCTTTTTTATATTATATATTATATATTTATTCTTATATCTATATCTCCTATGTTATTGCTGCTCTGTGTGCCTTCAATTGCCCCACAGGGATGAATAAAGTTTTCTGAATCTGAATCTGAGGGCCTGAAACCCTAATCAATGCCCCCATTGGAAAATATAGCGTTATTACACTGGATGATACTCTAAATACTTAATTACAGTCTATTATTATAATAAACTATTTTAGTAGTGTAGAAGACAATGGTTTTCCCAAATTGTAGTAAACTGTAGTCCTGTTAATTCATTACATTTTATCACAAAACTTTTCATAGTCCAGATGAAAATGTAATTGGCCACTTTAAATCTAAACTAATACAAAACAATCAATACAATCAATTTTACAATTACTTTTTATTTTATTTTTTATTGTGGAAGACCTTGTTTTATCTATTCCTCCACTGTGGGCAAAACTTACAATATAATTAATAAATAAATACAATATTTATTATACATTTAAAACAATATATAATAAATACAATATAATACAATATAATAGATAAGATTCTCTCAGTCAGAAATAATTATGAACGTAATATGGCTAAAACACCATTGCCAGACTGTCAATTCAATCACTGAGCTTTACAAAAATATGATTAATGTATAATTAATGAGAATTTTCTACTGCAAAACAAAAAAACAGAAATAAACCCAACAAAACCACTGACCAATGGCATCCCAGCATTACCACTGTGGTGGTGGCCTTCAAGCTAAAGCTTTGATGGTTTCCCCTAAATTTGCCTCAGAATAAATAGTTGTCTTAGCACCTGGATTTTTGCACTGATTCTATAATAAAATCTTGCCGGATTAGGCCCGTCACGATAAAAAAAAAATTGTGAGCGAAATTTTTTCCCAGAAATTATTGCGATAAACGATAGTTTGCATTTTTTTATAACACTAATTTGGGACTAATAAAATGATAACATGATATTATAACAAAGGAATTACACCCTTTTAAAGACAATAAACTTTCCGTTCCTGTTCACGCACCTAATTTGCGGAACCTATGTGCAGAGACGGGGGAACCGCGGGTCTGCCCCACACCATGGCGTGCAGCCACGGTCTGTCCCAGCTGGCACGCGTTGAACCGGCATAAAGACCCTTACTGGTGATGGTGAATGGAAGGCTGTGGCAACACAAACCTAAGAGGCACTAAAGTTAAGCTACTAGAGCCGCTCTGGGCCATTACTATGTTTAAGTTGGTTTTCCTAATAAAGGTAAGTTTTGAGGTAATTTACTCCCTGTGTCTGTGTTTCTCGGGTCACTGCAGCCACGCCCACAGTCACAATATATGTAAGTGCATACACAATGGATGATATCACAATTATTAAAATGATTGAGGTCATGTCACTTTATTGAACGATAAGTCGATAATGAATTTATTAATTATTGTGACCATAGACTGTGTATAGCTGGACAGAGCATCGTCTCTCAAAAGTGAAGCCACCACAGGTCGGGCGCCCCCTGCTGTTCGGTTTCAGAAAGCTGTGTAACTCCACCCATCCCCATAGGTTTCAATGGCAAAACAGAACAACTTTCAATCACGTTTTTTATTCTAATAAACTGTAATTCTACCTCCTTTATTTAAATGCAGCAGCTAGTGTAACCTCTGCTTATATTGTCAAATTTTTATATCCTCAAAGAATTCGGTTTTTAAAACGTTATTCATCTCTATTCAAAAAAAGGTGTGGTTATTGTAAAAGGGCTGGTTATGGGCGGGACCAGTAACAGACCGTCAGCTCCGCTCCGCTCTGCAGCCTGTGACCTCGAGGCAGCCCTCAGGGGCGGGGTTATTTAAATGAGTAGGCTGTCTCTCCACAGTCTTTCACCCTCCTCTGGACTCGGGTATCAGGATCGCCAACATGGAGGAAGATTTTGGCTTCATTTTCATTGAATGAATGAGAATGGCGACACGACGTCCATCTTTATTACAGTCTCTGATTGTGACAGGCCTAGACATGATCCTTATCAAAGACAGAATTATAGATAAACACTATCTAAGCCAATTACACACAAACAGTTCCACTGTTCGTGCAAGTAAATTAAACTTAATTCTTAAATCTTATATACTCTCTGGTAAAAAAAATATATATATATATAATAATTCAGACAGTACTTAAGTCCTTTCCTTTATAACTTATTGGTTTGTATTAGTAATTTCAGTTAAATGTAGTATATAGCAGAAGAACACAGTGATACTTGAGAAGTGAAATCAGGTTTATAGGATTTACAGAACGTGTGCAATAATTCCAATGAGAGTCTGGCTTCTGGTTGTAGGTTTTTTGGACCATTCTTCTTTATAAAACATGTTGGCGATATTATTGCGTATTTCAGATACAGCACACCTCTAGTTATAAGATTAGAAAACTTGTGTTTATCTGTAATTAGATCACGATTAGCAGCTTAGATAATGATTAGTAGTCCAGATATTAGCAAAAGGTTAAGGGTAAATATTTTTTCTTGTAACTGTATTCCTGCAGAATGGGTAAATTTCTTCCGTTTTACAGAAAGTCCCATGTTTTATTTTAAGTAAATGAGCTACTTTAGCATTGAGTTCTGCCTTCATTAAGAACAGTTATAATCATGCACCAAAAATAGGTTCCTCTGCTCAAAAAGTCACACTTCAACCAGCTACAGCAATATAGCATACGAGACCACGACAACAGGATGTCCTGTTTTCACTTCTACCACTCATCCTTTTACACATCAGATCTTACTGAATGCATGCTTGAGCTATATTATAAAATATAAAATATAAAAACATGTTATGTGGGTAATTTTGGATCCATATAATCATCCTCCTCCTCTTCAGAACTAAAGCTGGGTATTGAAATTCAATACTAAAAAGGAACAGATCGAAACATCTGGGAACTACAGATTAGGGGTGGGCGATATTGCTCTAAAATAAATATCACGATATTTCAGGGTATTTTTGCGATAACGATATACTTGGCGATATAGGAAAACTAAAATAATTAATTAATTTCAGGAATATAGTATAATAGTATAACAGTACAATCATAATGTGGCAAAATAAATAATATAGCATAAATTAATATAATGCAGCAAATAATATTGCAGAATATTTAGTGCATGCATATAAACTGCAAACTAAAACAATTATACAATAAATACACCTAAAGCTTCACAGTAAATAATAATAGACTGCTTTTAAGACAGAACAGCCCTATTATCACGATATGGATTTTTAATATCATGATATTTCTGTGTCACGATATATTGTATACGATATAATATTGCCCACCCCTACTACAGAGTACTGAATTGTCTAAAAAAATAAAATAAAATTGGTGACTAATACAGTAAAAAAGCTCTAGTCTAACAGACCTAAACCACACTATTCTATTATTACTGCATCTTTTAAGAAAATACAGGGAACAGGCAGCATTAAAAAATAGTGTTTAACACGAATAATACGATTTAATTTAAATTGTGTCAATGTAATTATATTTTTTATAAAAAACTTTCAAAACTAGTGGCACTGCCACTACGATCAGGAAATCGCTGGTTCAAATCCTGTTCATGCAGTTTGCCATCAGCTGCCGGAGCCCCGAAAAAGCACAGTTGTCTTTGGGTGGGTACAGTAGATGGCGCTCTCTCTTTCCCCTCATCACTCCTAGGGTGATGTGGATCAGCACAAGCCTGCGTCTGTGAGCTGGTGTATCAGAACCGAGTCACTGTTAAACTGAGGCTGTTAAATAACTGCACTGTGCAATAATAACTGTCGCTTTTTGTATTTTTTGGTTTACGATTTAGAAAAGGGTATCAAAACAAGTATAGTTTGGGTACTTGTACCAAATTTAAAGTATCGTTTTGGCTCAAAATCGGTATTGAAAATTTTAAAATGATACCCAGCCCTAATCAGAACTGCCCCCAGCACGTTTATAGTGAAGTAAAGTGAGTGAGGCAGTATTAAACAGTATCAGAGTAAACTGGATGAGAATAAAACCTGGTGAAAGCAGATCACTGGCTCAGAGCAGCTCGCTCTCCGTCTCAACAGGCAGGTTTATTCAGATGCAGATGAGAAGCGTGACCTTGCTGTGCGGAGCTTCATCAAACAGCACACAGCCTCTCTGTAAACAGCCCGACTATTTCTGGCTGACGGCGAGGCCAAATAAAGAGAGGCAGCATGGCGCTCTGAGGCACGACTCCGGGGAAGCCTCTGAGACCCTACTACACCATAATATAACTGATATAACGCTTTAATATAATGCTAAAACCAAAGATACATGAGAAGGTTGCTTGGGATTTGGATCAGAAACTATATTAATATCTGTATTGGTTCTGTGAGCTAACTAGACTGAACCATTTTACACTCCCCGGAGGAGGGTTACCCCAGGAGGGTTAAGAAGACTAGCACACACCTCCTCTGATACATGTGAAGTCAGACTCCGCCTGTTTTTGAACCTTTTTGCCGAGTAGCATCACAGCGCTAACGCTCGGAGGAAAGTGCAGCGACTCGGTTCTTATACATAAGCTCACAGATGCAGCCTTGTGCTGATCCACATCACCCTAGGAGTGATGAGGGGAAGGGAGAGCGCCATCTACTGTACTGTATCCACCCAGAGAGAGCAAGACCAACTGTGCTCTCTCATGACTCCGGCAGCTGATGGCGACAAGCCGCATGAACAGGAATTCGAACCGACAGTACATACAACACATACACTTAAATGCATGTATTAAAAGCAATAAATATATACAGCTCTGAAAAAAAAAGCGATCACTTAAAAAAAAAAAAAAAATCCTTTGATTTTACCAAATATAAAACCTCTGGAATATAATCAAGAGGAAGATGGATGATCACAAACCATCAAACCACCAAACTGAACTGCTTGAATTTTTGCACCAGGAGTAAAGCAGCATAAAGTTATCCAAAAGCAGTGTGTAAGACTGGTGGAGGAGAAACCCCTTTTTTGTTATTTCGGCCATTTCTCATTTTCTGTAAATAAATGCTCTAAATGAGAATATTTTTATTTGGAATTTGGGAGAAATGTTGTCTGTAGTTTATAGAATAAAACAACAATGTTCATTTTACTCAAACATAAACCTATAAATAGTAAAATCAGAGAAACTGATTCAGAAACTGAAGTGTTCTCTTCATTTTTTTTCCAGAGCTGTAAATATGTAAATTCAGTCTAAAGTCTAATTGTGAATTGATGTACTGTACATCCTAGTTTTTTAGCGACTACTCACTTTCAGACGTTCAGATATTTTAAAAAATACTGATATTTTAACATAATACTTTAAGGCTTTAATCACACTGTATCACATCTTCCCTTTTTTTTATCTCAGGAGTATTTTTAGAACACAGTCATGTTGTCCAGCTTTACACTTAAATGCATGGATGCATTAAAAGCAATGAGTATAACTTTTTATATATTTAAAATTCTCCTCCCCTCTTAATTAAGGTTAGTCTTTTTTTGCAGAAGCTATAATGCTTCTTCTGTGGAAGCGCTCATTCTTTGTAAAATGTTTGAAATGCTAAAATCACAGCATTTCAAAAATTCCCCTCCTTCGTCCTAAATTACCCATAAAGCAGAGGGACGAGGGGAAAGCTGCTGTAATTAAAGGGCAGAAGAGAAACGTAATGTTAGGCTGCCTCTGCTTTACAGCACTCAGAGTAATGAGCCAATTACATACACAAGAACATGTGCCTTCAAACACTCCTCTCTGAGCAGTCGCACTGCTGCATCACACAGACAGAGAGAGAGAGACAGACAGAGAGAGATATACGCTGCTAGGCTCAGAGAGACAGAACAATAGAGACGATCCCTCGACTGCTGGAACTGCAGAAATATTAATAGATCTGAACGTCTGACAGCAGAACAACTTTGTATCAGAGAATGTATATTCTCAAATTATTACATAACCATCTTATTTTTATATAGGATGCAATTTCTGAATTTAATGAATATTATACCCTGAAATATTGTGCCATATCATCACACCTCTAATTATCACAGAGTACTACTTTTATACTGTTTTTATCAAAATAAATATGCATGAATCCATTAAAATCCATGCATCTAAATGGTAAGGCTGTACAACATGACTGTGTCTAAAACATACTCCTGAGATAAAAAAAAAAATAAATAAATAAAAGGAGATATGTGATAGTGTAATAAAATAAAATAAAATTAAATTAAATTATTGTTAAGGATTTAATTTTCTTGTTTTTAAATGTCTAAAATGAGTAGTCGCTAAAAAACTAGGATGTACATAAATTCACAATTAGACTTTTAATCTGAATATATTTACAGCTCTGTAAAAAAGTTTGTGAATCAGTTTCTCTGATTTTGCTATTTATAGGTTTATGTTTGAGTAAAATGAACATTGTTGTTTTATTCTATAAACTACAGACAACATTTCTCCCAAATTACAAATAAAAATACTTTAAACTATATAGATTAGAGTAGACTATAATCTAGTCTACATACATGAACCTATAGCTGCTAATCTTTAAAATAAAATTGCATAATTACTCATAACTCATTAATATTAAAAGTGGGTTTTAATATTGGTTATCTTTATGTATGTGAATTTGGAGGAGACCGTAGAGTGCAATCCAGTATACACTCCCATCTCTTTAATATCAGTGCAAATCAGCCATGTATTTTTACTACAAGACATCGAGAAAACATATTATCTCACCTCTCTAGGTAAAACTAATCCCATTCGAACTGGGTTAACATTGCAAAAAGAAAAAAAAATATTACTTAATACTTTGACATGGGTTTCAACATATTTTCAACATAATTTAATATAGCGTAAAAAAATCCACTAAATAAACCTTGATTTTAAAAGGTCTTCTCAACTCCATATGCTAAAAAAAACTATATCAACCGTTTTGTTCACATTTACAATATTACATTAATATGGATCTAATATGGATCCATCTAAGAGCCTAAGGACCGCCTTAAGAACCGCCACTCGACAATGCTCAAATACTTTTTAAACGCAATTTTATCTATGACCATTTGGACTAAATTGACTTCACTAAGACTTATTTGTGATGGATAATAATCACATTAACTCGTTCACATCTTTAAAACTTTAGTGTCTCAGGGGGTTCTGGGGTAATTTTCTCTTTTATGTGTTTTTTTTATCCTCTGTGATTTTATTCCCGTCCAGAACGATCATGTACGTGTTCAATTTTCTCAGACGTCCTCTGATAAATAAATTACAGGGTGAATTATCTACTGTTTTTCTCTGAACTCCGTGCTCCTCCGGTAATTTTAGTCCCGTCCGGACGCACATCTCTGAGTTTCGTCTCCTCGCGTGTAATACAATAATAAAATAGATATTTGTCCACTGCTGTGCACCGTAATTACACTTTGGGAGCACGTTCGTTTCCACGGAGATCCACGTTAAAAACACTACAGCGAGTGGAAATGGAGGAGCTACTGAACGCTGTGATGCGATATCATGTGACTGAGAAAAAAGCCTAAAAACTCACTGGTCCTCCTGTCTGTTTTTTTTTAAGTGCAGTCCAGATGCAGAAGTCTTATTACTAAAGAGTAGAAGTGTGAAATATTTTTAATACAGACTTCCCTCTGAGAAACTAATCCCGTCCTGATAGAGCTTTTAATCTAACAGCAGGAAGATGATCTGCCACACATCTGAAGCTCTGCTCCATCACTAAACAATAGTCATTGTTAAACTTTAGCTGCATTAGCACAGATAATGAAGACAATAGAGGAAGTATCTGCTGAGAGAGAAGTGGTGGAGGTAGAGGTAGAGGAACGCACCTGAAAGAGCCTGGTGAAGATATCAAACTCAAACACGGAGATGTAGTCGTTACAGGTGAGGTCGATGGTGGATTTGAGGGCCATGGCCTCCAGCCCTGAGCTGATTGGGTGGAATTCATGCAGCGCCTGTCTGAAGATCTTCCACTGTACTATAGTCCTGAACACACAACAACAAAAGCAGAGGAACTGTTAATCATTCATATTATAGAACATAGAAGAGAATATCACCAACATTTTTAAATATCATCAACGATGTTCTATCCTGAAATATGGTGCCGTATCACCCACCCCCAATTATTACATCAAGGCACTACTTTTATACAGTTTTTATTAAAAGATAAAAAACATATACAGCTCTGGAAAAAAATAAAGAGTTAAAGTTTTTCTGATTTTGCTATTTATAGGTTTATGTTTGAAAAATATTGTTATTTAGAGCATTTATTTACAGAAAATGAGAAATGGCTGAAATAACAAAAAAGATGCAGAACTTTCAGACCTCAAATAATGCAAAGAAAACAAGTTCATATTCATAAAGTTTTAAAAGTTCAGAAATCAATATTTGGTGGAATAATCCTGGTTTTTAATCACAGTTTTTTTTCATGCATCTTGGCATCATGTTCTCCTCCTCCACCAGTCTTACACACTGCTTTTGGATAACTTTATGCTGCTTTACTCCTGGTGTAAAAATTCAAGCAGTTCAGTTTGGTGGTTTGATGGTTTGTGATCATCCATCTTCCTCTTGATTATATTCCAGAGTTTTTTAATTTGGTAAAATCAAGAAACTCATCATTTTTAAGTGATCTTTTATTTTTTTTTCCAGAGCATTATATATCTACTAGAGACAGATTATATCTGTCCAGTATCATTTATTTTACTTTAATCCTGGATATATGGAGATATTTGGAGTGTAGCATTATTATTATTATTAGTATCATGATATTCTGGATCATTGACTTCTATTACAAATCTGATAAAATTCTTTTATTTTTTAATATCTCAGTTAGGGGTGTGCCATATCATATTATATATCGTATGCAACAATCAAATTTAACACTACTAGCTTCAGCTCCGAGTGCCACAGTCACTGTACTGATAATAACATAGACGAAAATATATATAAATAAGACTCCGCATAGTCTGCTTCCTGACACACTGCTGCTACGCTATGCGGAGTCTATGTATATATATGTCTATGTCATTATCAGTACAGTGATGGTGGTGCTCGGAGCTGAAGCTAGTAGTGTTATAGGATGTAAACAGTGGTGTTTAATAATCTTCTTCTGCACTTTTTAAGTTATTAATGCCTCGTTTTAAATGTCAGGGCTCTCTGGATTCTAGTAAGGAGGTGTGGAGCTACTTTGAGCTGGATAACGGTGTAAAAAGTGATTTATCAGGGTAAATTATGCCCCGTATCTCCCAGTCTGAAGGGTGTTTGTGGAGGAACTGTTAAAATTTCTGGATCTCTGAACGCTGTGGGAGAACGGAGGTGTGCTATTCATCAAAGATAAGAACTTTTTAGCATGTTTTACTTCAACAAAAGTACATTTTACACCAGAGTTCTCCTTTAATAAAAATGAATGTAATTAATTATTAAGCACAGTGAAAAACTTACTTGTCCCCAAATGATTTTCTCCAGAACTCTGCTGCGTCCGCCTTGGTGATTCTGAAATTGTCCCCCTGGAACAGACCGCTGGGGAAGATGGCTTTGAGTTCTGCCAGCATGTGGCTGAATATGAGCGAAAGCTTGGTCAGGTTCCGCCTGAAAGAAAGAAAAACACAGAGAATTAACAATCAGAGGTCAGATACAATAAAATCATGCTCTTAAACTTCAGCCTGTGGCCTGCAGTGATTGAGGAAGTGATACTTTATCATGTGCTGTTCTGCAGTCGCTGTTCCACAGAAATAAATTGTTTAGATCAACAATTATTTCCTTAAAGATGTAAAAAACACACAAAAAAAGGAAGCAGACTGTTGCAGATTCATCTTTAAAACTTTAAAACTCCATTTTTACCTATTGTTTTCTCTTTAATCCAATATTTAAGGAACAAAATCAAGTGCGAGATATATAAATAACAACATTACAGCATGATAAACAGCAAAATATTGCTCTTTTCTGAGGTTAGAAAAATAAAAGTTATGGAAAAGAAAGAAAGAGCAATCTACCCTGTGAATAAAAAAAACAAACAAAACAAAAACAAAAAAAATTAAGCTCCCAAGACCTGGCGTCCACATATGTGGACATCACATTTTGAGTTTTGGGCCTGGTGTCCTCTTATGAGGCCATTATTATACCGTCACCTAGTGGTGGCAGAAGAGTTTCACACATTACCGATTAAATTTTGATCAGAAATGTAGGTGAAAAGTAAATACAGTACATGTTAATGTTTTTTACTTTGTTAATTGTGTTCGTATTCGTGTTGAAGCTGCACTTTAAATGAGCCATATTGCTCAAAAGGGGCACAATTGTTGTTTCTACTTTTGTTTTACACTCAAGCAAAATGCTGTCTTCAGACACAAAATAAATGTTTTAAACATCATTACTAAGTGCGACTTCATTGTGTTTTCTATAGAAATATAAAACTGAAGTCCTCATATGTGGACAGAATTTTCTTTTAGATACTACACCATGTAAAAAGATAATTCTTTGATGTTACACTAATCAGGTGCTAATTAGCTCAAATAGTGAAATAGTGAAATAAATGCAGTAGGATGAAAGTTAACTAAATAACCAACTGCATGCACATTAATCTGTTTAACGAAATATCTCTGTACACTCAGAACAGAGCAGATGTCTGTCAAACACGTCCCTTTAATGCCCCTTTTATATATTTGTTGTTGATGCATGGAGAAAAATATATGCCAAATTATAGGGATGCAACATAATCAACATAATACAGCGTGGGGAAAATTTGGAGAGTATGTTCGGTTTCTCTGGTGGGTTTTAAAGGCTACGTTCACATTACTACAAGAAGCCACATTGATCAAATCTGATTTTTTGCTCAGATCAGATTTGTCGGTTCAGATCTTGATGGTTCACATTCACTGTAAATGTAAGTGATCTGTATCTGTGTGTAATGTGAACACAGAATCTGTTCCTGAAACACCGTCTCACATGCTGCACATTGATACCTGTATAAACGTCTCCTTCTTCACCAACAACAAAAGCCCTCATATTAGAGAGAGGAGAGACTCGTAGCTTTATAATGGGAAATGGATGAGTTAGCAGCTCATATGTGGAGCATCTTTTGCTGTAGTGGAGAGTAAACAGCTGCTCTGAAGTTCATGCTCAGGTCCAGGAGGAGAAAAAAGGACAGGCGGTTTGCTTTTGCTGTTTTTTTTTGCAGCTATAGCTGCTGCACAGCTGCATCAAGAGATGCGCAAAAGCAAAAAGACGCATGAATTCTGCATGATTTAACTGCTCACATTTTGTCACGTCTGGTGCTGCGAGCTCCTGTGTTCCTTCCACACCCAGCTCTAACAGAGGCTCTCAGTCCAACAACTACACTACCCAGAACGCACCACACGCTGACATCACACACACACACACACCTACTCACATGACACCTCACCTGGTTCCTCCAGGAAGTCCGGAATATTGATTACAGGCACTATATAAGAGCGCAGCAAACACACACCTGCGGTTCTACCTCATTACAAAGCGTTACTGATTACTTGTCTCTGATATTTCGTGTATGACCTTGCCTTTTGTTTTTCTCTACGCCGATTTTTGGATTTTCTCTGATTGTGGATTTTTCTGTGTATGTCCTGGACTGTTTCACGTTTTTCGTATATATTGGATTATCTCTGATGCTGGCTTCCTCATGTTTGAACTCTGGACTGTTTCCCACTCACCCATTTCTCTGCCCTGTGTTTCAATAAATAACCCATTTTACTGTATCCGCGAGTGTCTGTATTCTGCGCACACCATGACACATTTATGATGCATCTCCATGGATCAGATATGATTTTCATATTCGATTTTAGAACCACATATCAAATCTTATTAAAAAGTATAGATCTTAGCCTGGGAATGTGAACTTAGCCATAGAGACCTGAGCATGCCAACCTGGGCTCCTAGGCTGGGCTGTTCACATTCTTATAAGTGAATACATGGCAGGCTATTTTTCTTTTGCCTCTGAATGTTGAAGACTAGTTTGTAAAGTTTTCTGTAGCGTGTTCTTATTGTTCTTACAGAGCCAACTTTCTGCAGTGCACTGATTTTTCCTCCCCTCTCATTCCGGCATCTTTCACACGTATCTTAGTTTAGTTTAGTTTAGTTTGGTTTAGTGTGGTTTTATTTGCTTTGGTGTTTGGAATATGTGATGCACAGCTGGCTTCTTTTCTGAGGGCACTTTGCCACCTTTCTGCTGCTCAACGCTTCAGAAACTACAACTGTGTGCCTCTGATGGACACCGGCTCCCTCCTTTCTTTCCCTGATTCCTGATGAATGAATGAGTTGGTGAGAGTGAGCTCTGAGAGCCTGAGCTCTCGCTGCAGATTCAGAGGCTGTGATAAAGGAGATGCTCTTTTGCACTTTGATTTCACATTCATCAGGCGGAGCGCGAGAGGGATTAGCAGGCCCTCGGAGAGAATCGCAATCGCCGGAGGACGAGGGAGGTGAAAGATGGAGGACTTTCAAGAGGAGAGGAGCCAAAGATGACACATGCATACTTTAGGGACTTATCTATAAAGCCGTTCACTCAGAGAGCCATTCCTCTCCTCATTTAGCCTGACAGGCTGGTCAGGTATAACTGTGCTGCATACCCATGATGCCCTCTGATTTCTCTCCTCTCCTGTGCCCAGAGAGCTGAGAGAGCTGAGAGAGCTGAGAGCGAGAGTTTGAACGAGGAGTTTGGTTTGGAGGCAGCTGCAGTCCTGCCACACTCTCGCGCACTCTCTTGTGCATGTCAATTTTCCAGGCCGGAGAGCTCGCACAATCCCCCACTGTGCTGCCCTGTAAATCATGGCTTTCTTTCCTCTTCCTCCGCCTGCCGGGCTCCCTGCCTCGCCTGGGCTCATGTGCCCAGGGCCAGTGGAATCAGAAAAATGCAGCAGGCACGCAGCGGCCTCCACCTCCCGCCCTGAAATAGTGAGCAGAATATAGGCTAACCAAAGCTCAACAAAGCGAACTTTGTCATTAAATTATATATCATTATTATTAGTGACTCAGATCTGATACTTCCATGGCTGTGTGAACGTGCAAAATCCATTATTTTCTTATTTTTTTTTATTTTGAGATTTGAGATTTAAGTCACTTTCATACTACGTGGTCCTATTTTGTATACATATCCGATCTATGCACATGTGACATGAACGTGAACGTATGGGTGGGCGATATGGCTGTAAAATAATATCACGATATTTCAGGGTATTTTTGAGATAATGATATATTTGGCGATATAGGAAAACTAAAATAATTAATTAATTTCAGAAATATAGTATAATAGTATAACAGAATAATCATAATGTTGCAAAATAAATAATATAGCATAAAATAATATAATGCAGCAAATAATATTGCAGAATATTTAGTGCATGCATATAAACTGCAAACTAAAACAATTATACAATAAATACACCTAAAGCTTCACAGTAAATAATAGACTACTTTTAAGACAGAACAGCCCTATTATCACGATATGGATTTTTAATATCATGATATTTCTGTGTCACGATATATTGTATACGATATAATATTGCCCACTCCTACGTGAACGGTCAAATCATGCAGAATTAATGCGTTTAATCTTTTTGCTTGTACGCATCTCTTGGTGCAGCTGTGCAGCTATAGCTGCAAAAACAGCAAAAGCAAACCACCTGTCCTTTTTTCACCTCCTCGACCTGAGCATGTATTAACTGATTTTGCACTGTTCTTAAAATAAAAAATAAAGAGTAAAGTAGAGTTTTAGTTACATTAGTCTGTTAGTTTAGTGTATCAGATCAGATCTGTATCTCATGGGAAAGGGATAAAGGTGTAGTACAGTAACAGTACTTTAAAACTAGGCCCAATAACTCCTAGCCACAAAGAAGTGTCCGTGATGATTTCTGGAGAACCACAGCTCAGTCCGGCTCATTTTCAGCGCAGTTGGCTTCACTTACATTATCTCAGTACTTCTATAGACAGATCTAATTATAGTCACTTTTGTCATCGTCTGGTTTCCTGGATCTGTAAACATTCAGCCCCTGAAAAACACACTCAAATTCTCAGGAATGGATCTCTTCCCACGGGACTCTGGCATCTTAGCGGCTAGGCTAGCACAGTTACAATAGTATACTGAGCCCCTTCCATCCTCCACACTGTAGATACTTTTCTACACTTCCCTGTGCTGAATGTGTGATCTATACAGCATCTATACAGCATCTATACAACATACAACATCTATACAGCATGTGTACCTTTTTCAGCATCTACACACCATCTACACCTATACAGCATCTATAGAGTATCTATACATATACAGCATCTTTAAACCATCTACACAGCACCTATGCAGCACCTATACAGCATCTATACACCATCTATGCCTAGACACCATCTACACCTATACAACATCTATAAAGTATCTATACATATACAGCATCTTTACACCATCTATACAGCACCTATACATCATCTATTTCTATACAGCATCTATACAGCATCTATACCTATACAGCATTTATACACCATCTATAGACCATCAACACCTATACACAATCTATACATCTATTACAATGTAATACTAAGCAAGGTAATTTAACATTGTAGTTAAATAAATAAATTTATTAACAGAAATGTTAATGCTGACAAAGTAAGATTCAAGATTCAAAGATTCAAAGAGTTTATTGTCATATGTACAGTACAGAAACGGGTTTCAGTGTACAATGAAATTCTTTCTTTGCTCTTCGCCAAGAATGCCAAATAGAAGATAGAAAAAGTGCAAAAAAAATACAATAAGGTTATAAATATTAAACTAATTGTCAAAGACATAAAAAAATAAAAGTTACTTAAGCAAAGAAATGTATAAAAAAAAGTGCAAGTGCGAAATAATGCAGTTATGGACATTAACTATATATATTAAAAAAAAGATTAACAGTAAAGTGACGGCTGCAATGTAAACATGTTGAAGTAAAGTGCAGGGTTATTCCTGAGTTGTGTTCAAGAGTCTGATCCCAGGGTTATACCTGAGGTGTGTTTAGAGTCTGAAGGCAGGGTCATTCCTTAGGTGTGTTCAAGAGTCTGATGGCCGTGGGGAAGAAACTGTTCTTTAACCTGGTGGTCTTGCATTTTACACTTCTGTACCTCCGGCCTGAGGGCAGAAGTGTGAACAGTCCATGCTGGGGGTGGGTGGAGTCTTTGAGGATGGATGCAGCTCTCCTGTGGACTCTGTGGTGGTAGATGCTCTGCAGGGAGGGCAGTGGAGTCCTGATGATCTTCTCGGCAGTCTTCACCACTCTCTGCAGACGTTTGCGCTCTGCCACAGTCGTGCTGCCGTACCACACGGTGATGCAGCTGGTCAGGAGGCTCTCGATCACACAGCTGTAGAAGTTGTTGAGGATCTTGGGAGACATCCCAAACTTCCTCAGTCTCCTCAGAAAGTACAGCCGCTGTTGAGCCTTTTTGACCAGCTGCGTTGTGTTTATTGTCCATGTGAGGTCCTGACTGATGTGGACGCCCAGGTATTTGAAGCTGCTCACTCTCTCCACTTCAAGTTCCCGGATGAACAGTGGCTGATGAGGTCTCCTACCCTTTCTCATGTCCACTATCAGCTCCTTTGTCTTGACCGTGTTGAGAGCGAGATTGTTGTAAGATGAGTATCTAGTAAAAGCTGAGGTTTAACAGTATAAATGAACGTGAAATCACTACTGTTAGACAACAGGCCACTATTGCACTTTCTATTTGTGTGTTGTAACTGCTTATTAATGGTTTATAATCTAATTAATAACCATTAATAAACTCATATAAACACTATTTATAAACCCTTTATTGAGGAGCCTTATTTTAGAGTGGTACCCAAGATTTAAGTACATTTTAAAAGGATCTAAGCAGGCTGTACTGATAAATCATGACTAGATCCTTACTTTAAAAAGTTAAAGCAACATTTATTCAAGTGTAAATGTTTGATTTCTCATAAATTAAGGACTACTAAGTAAGAAAACTATGAAAAGAAACATTCTTCAGTGATGCAACTGTTAATAAAAGCAGATATATGCTTTAAGATGTAGCTGTGTAGTTTGTGGAGGACCCAATTTAACATATAGAACATGATATTATCTGTATATACACCACTACAGTCTATTATAAAGATTAATCTGCAACAGCAAAAAGCTTGCTAATAAGCTGATCAAGCCCACAACAAACTGTTTATCAGAAAACACAATCAGTGTTCCGCTAAAGTTCCGCTATCTGTTCCGCTAAAGTTTGATAAATGTGGTGAATAGCGAGGGTTTCTTCTTTCAAAAAAAGTGGAAACTAAGCTCACCACACGGAAAGAAGATACTTTAGAAGATACCTCAACTGAAAACACAACAACACCCATATTAGCTTTAATTTGATCTAGATGAACAGAGCATGGAGGATTACAATACCAGAATAATATTTTATTAAATTAAAAACACATTTATCAAAAATCAACAAAAAAATTTATTAATACATCCATTAAAAAATATCTGCTTCTGCCAAAAAAACTTACTGTTTTTAAGAAAAGGAAAATTCACACTGTTCTCATTTCCCATTATATATCTACTAGAGACAGATTATATCTGTCCAGTAGCATTTATTTTACTTTAATCCTGGATATATGGAGATATATGGAGTGCATTTTTATTATTAGTATCATGATATTCTAGATCATTTACTTCTGTTACTGTAAATCTGATAAAATTCTTGTATTTTATCTCAGTTAGGGGTGTGCTATTTCATATTGTATGCAGTAATAGAACTGACGTTTCATTTTACTGCAGTAGTGTATTCTTGATTTTTTTTTATTATTCAGTATTTTGTCATATCGCAAATCTGAAAAATACCATGAAATATCGTGATATAATTTTAGGGCCATATCGCCCACCCCTAGTGGCCGGGCTGACTTGTGTTATAATCATGCAGGCCCAGAGTGTTCTGCTTTCCATTTTTCACTGGCTGTTTCTCCAGTGTTGAATTTGTACATTAGGTCATCTTGGCGTAGAGAAGAGTGAGGATTGATTGTTAAATTTTGGGAAATACTACAATTTAAGAAGAAGAATTTTATTTTATTTTTTTTTTTTTTGGACTGAGTGGACACAAGGTGGCATAACTGTAGATATCCATTATTAACATGTAATAATTTATTTTTATGAATCCACTTTCAGGGTTCATACACCTTTTACAAGGTAAAATTAAAGCACTTTTCAGGCACTTTCGAGGCCCATTTTCAAGTTTTTCAAGCACCTTTCAGCTGTGGTAAATTATTGATAACTGTTATATCTCAAAACTGCATTTAGCAATACTCAATATATTGCAAAACTATTCTCCACACTTATCAGCGACTATACTACTGAAAAGAAACATCCTTTAATAAGTAAATAGCAGGAATTATGGATTTATTTATGTCAGTTTCACACAGTTTAAATACTATATAAATGTTCTTCACCGAATGTTTACCCTATTCATTTAATTGAGCTGATTGAGTTACTGTAATACGTCAAATCTGAGGATGAGTTAAGAGCATTTATACATACATATATTCAAAATTATTGATTTGCTTTTTGTCACACTGCAATAGATGGTATTATGTTTAAGTGAATACAACCAGAATTGTGTTTGTTAACAGCAGAAGGAGAGGAAATTAAAGCTTTTTCTTTATTTTACGCTCTGTAACTTTTTCTTTAAGCTAATTTATTTAGTCAGATAGTTATTTATTGTAAAGTAAATGTAGTTGGAATTTTAAGCATTTTTTCAAGCACTTTCTCCAAAAGTTCAGCAACAGAACGTTAAAATTCAAGCATTTTCCAGGATTTTAAGCCCCCATATGAACCCTGCACTTTAAGCATCACAGAAATAGGTGGGGAGTTCCTAGGCCAAAGGGCTCTCGGATTGTCCGGCATGGGCATTATTAAACCTCCCTCTCTCTTTCTTTCTTTTTCTCTTTCTCTCTTGCCCTCTCTCTCTCGCGTTGGCCTGGCTGTTTTATCATGGAAAACAGGAAACAGGAAGGGAGCAGCCAGCTGCAGGTCAAAGGTCGGGCCAAAAGAGGAGGGAAGCTTACAAAAGCGCAGTATCTGGGGAAGACTCGGCCCATAGGCAGAGTAATGATGAGGAAAGCCTGACTTGCTGGGGGACAATATTGAGGAAGAGAGGAGGGACGAACTGTTTTAATACTTACTCATAAAACAATAGTGTGGCCACCAGAAACACACCCCACACCCGAGATATACCTCAATCGACAGGACGTCCGTCAATGCAGTGGTTATAGATGAAGAATCGATTGTATAAGCCACTGTGTCACCTATTAGGGGTGTACCATATCATATCGTACACAATAACATCGCCAATATTTTTGAATATGGTGAATGATAGATATTATACACTAAAATATGGCGTCATTTCACCCATCCCTAATTATCACATCAGGGTTCTACTTTTTTTAACTGTTTCTAGAAAAAGGAAAAAAAATAAATAAATCACACGGTTCTCATTTACCATTATATATCTACTAGAGATTAGGAGAAAGAGAGCGAGAGAGAGAGCGCCTAACCCTGCATTCACACTGAAAAGTGAAAGGCGACAATTCATTTCTTATGGCAGGGTAGCGATAGTGTGTGGACGATTTGAATCATCTGCGTTTCTGCATGCACCCTCTGATTTATTTATTTTTTTTTATTCAGTGATTGTCATATCGCCAAGAGTATCTTTATCAAGACAATATCATGAAATATTGTGCGGCACAGAAGATAACAATAATCATTAATTAACTCATTAATTAAGTTAATCTTAATTAGGTAGAATTATCAATTAATCATGATCTCAAATTGAGGTCATATCCCCATGCTCCAAAATGCAGTATATTAATATTGTCTGATAAGTATCAATAATAAAGTGATTAATATGATTAAAAAGAATTCCATTCTTTTGATCTGTGATAAACAGAAGCAGCAGCTTCCTGCTCCATTACGCACAGGAGCAGCACAAATACTGAACAATACTGCTACAACACTGCTACAACACAATACTGAACACTGCTACAACACTGCTACAACACAATACTGAACACTGCTACAACACTGCTACAACACTGCTACAACACAATACTGAATACTGCTACAACTCTGCTACAACACTGCTACAACTCTGCTACAACTCTGCTACAACTCTGCTACAACACTGCTACAACTCTGCTACAACTCTGCTACAACTCTGCTACAACTCTGCTACAATACTGCTACAATACTGCTACAACACTGCTACAATACTGCTACAACACTGCTACAACACAATACTGAACACTGCTACAACACAATACTGAACACTGCTACAACACAATACTGAACACTGCTACAACACAATACTGAATACTGCTACAACTCTGCTACAACTCTGCTACAACTCTGCTACAACTCTGCTACAACTCTGCTACAATACTGCTACAACACTGCTACAACACAATACTGAATACTGCTACAACACTGCTACAATACTGCTACAACACTGCTACAACACAATACTGCTACAACACTGCTACAACACAATACTGAATACTGCTACAACACTGCTACAACAATACTGCTACAACACTGCTACAACAATACTGCTACAACACTGCTACAACACAATACTGCTACAACACTGCTACAACACAATACTGAATACTGCTACAACACAATACTGAATACTGCTACAACACTGCTACAACAATACTGCTACAACACTGCTACAACACAATACTGAATACTGCTACAACACTGCTACAACACAATACTGAATACTGCTACAACACTGCTACAACACAATACTGAATACTGCTACAACTCTGCTACAACACAATACTGAATACTGCTACAACACTGCTACAACACAATACTGAATACTGCTACAACTCTGCTACAACTCTGCTACAACTCTGCTACAACTCTGCTACAACACTAAATAGTGATACAACACTGCTACAACACTGCTACAACACTGCTACAACACTGAATATTGCTACAACACTGAATACTGCTACAACACTGCTACAACACTGCTACAACACTGCTACAACACTGCTACAACACTGCTACAACACTGAATACTGCTACAACACTGCTACAACACTGCTACAGCACTGCTACAATACTGAATACTGATACAACACTGAATAATGATACAATACTGATACAATACTGAATACTGATACTGAATACTGATACAATACTGAATACTGATACAATACTGACTACTGATACTGATGCTGAATACTGATACTGATACAATACTGAATACTGATACTGATACAATACTGAATACTGATACTGATACAATACTGAATACTGATACTGAATACTGATACTGAATACTGATACTGAATACTGATACAATACTGATACAATACTGATACAATACTGAATACTGATACAATACTGAATACTGATACTGAATACTGATACAATACTGAATACTGATACTGAATACTGATACTGATACAATACTGAATACTGATACTGAATACTGATACTGATACAATACTGAATACTGATACTGAATACTGATACAATACTGATACAATACTGAATACTGATACTGAATACTGATACAATACTGATACAATACTGAATACTGATACTGAATACTGATACAATACTGAATACTGATACTGAATACTGATACTGAATACTGATACAATACTGAATACTGATACAATACTGAATACTGATACAATACTGAATACTGATACAATACTGAATACAATACTGAATACTGATACAATACTGAATACTGATACAATACTGAATACTGATACTGAATACTGATACAATACTGATACAATACTGAATACTGATACTGAATACTGATACTGAATACTGATACAATACTGAATACTGATACTGATACTGAATACTGATACAATACTGATACAATACTGAATACTGATACAATACTGAATACTGATACAATACTGAATACTGATACAATACTGAATACTGATACTGAATACTGATACTGAATACTGATACAATACTGATACAATACTGAATACTGATACAATACTGAATACTGATACAATACTGATACAATACTGAATACAATACTGAATACAATACTGAATACTGAATACTGATACAATACTGAATACTGATACAATACTGAATACTGATACAATACTGAATACTGATACAATACTGAATACTGATACTGAATACTGAATACTGATACAATACTGAATACTGATACAATACTGAATACTGAAACAATACTGAATACTGATACAATACTGATACAATACTGAATACAATACTGAATACAATACTGAATACTGATACTGAAACAATACTGAATACTGATACAATACTGAATACTGATACTGAATACTGATACTGAATACTGATACAATACTGATACAATACTGAATACTGATACAATACTGAATACTGATACAATACTGATACAATACTGAATACAATACTGAATACTGATACAATACTGAATACTGATACTGAATACTGATACTGAATACTGATACAATACTGAATACTGATACAATACTGAATACTGATACAATACTGATACAGAAAAGCTCTTCCTTTTATGAAAATGCAGCAATTCATCAGCTCGAGTTCCTGGGTTTCCTTTTCAACACAGTCATCACTATACAAATTTAACTCTCCGGAACTGGCTTCACACCAGATCTCTGTCAGGAAACAGCCGTGACAGCAGCCTCACACTCACACACACACGCACTCACACACACACGCACTCACACACACACGCACTCACACACACACGCACTCACACACACACGCACTCACACACACACGCACTCACACACACACGCACTCACACACACAATAATTAAGGTAGCAGAGCTCGCTAATGCCCATCGCTGAGCTTCACACTCGATGTTTTCCTTTAATATGTGCGGCTTCTGCACTTCTATACAGAATTCTACATGTGCACTTTTTAGGATTTCTACAGTCTGAAAAAACACCAATTGCAAAACTCCGAAAAAGTAAAAAGAGAACTTTTGTCAATTCCCATTTCTGCCCATTTCTCAAAACTCAGAGCTCAAAAGCTTCAGTTCGGAGAAAAAAAAACGTGCAAAAGGAAATGTGAACAAACCAGTTTTGTGTTTTTTCCCTTTTTGCTGCGTCTTCTGGGCAAACAGGGAAGTGCGCAAGTGTGCTGTAATTGTGTCTGCAAGTGTACTAAGAAAAAAGAGAGTCCATAAATAAACACGGCGCTGGGCTGGATGTGAGCAGTTCTCTCTGCTGGGTTGGGTTGGACTCACAGTGCAGCGGAACTAGAAACAGAGTAGGGCTGCAACAATACATCGTTTAAGCATCGTCATTGTGATGTGTGCACGTGCGCAATAGTCACATCGCAGGATGTGTGATATCAATTAAATCAAACGCATCACGTTGCAATGTTTTGATTCTTGACAAGAACGAAGTAGATGCACAGCGCTGTCTCTGTGTCTGTGTGAGTGACAGGCTGCTGCTGCCTGAGAAGCATAAGAGTGAGGGGGAGCGCAAGGGGGAGGGGCAGGAGTAAACAGGAGGTAACCACACGCATGGCCTCCATCATCCACATGGTTGGGCACGTGCTTGTGAACGTGAGCACGTGTGGAAAGCTGTGCTTCTCAGTCCAGCACAGTTTAGCAGTGCAGATATTTCCAGTTACAGCTGAATTCACACTTTTAATCCCAGAAAAACAAACGCTCTTATTTACCTTTTAAAAATACATTTAAATGCTGATTAAAGGGCCGATTACTGCTGTTTTGCTGTTTTCCTCGGGTTTTAAGAGCTCGGCGCTGACTCAGCTCTTTATTGGTCCAGGTGGGGGCGGGGCTGGTGACATCATAGACCCTGTGTTGTTTAATAGCGCGATATAAATAGCTCTAAAACAGAGCTCTCACAAGTATTAACCAGATTTCCACAAGTCCACAAGCCCAACACAGCAAACTCACACTACATGTATTTAGCTACAGATAGCTTAGACAGTTGCGAATGTACAGACGCATGCATGGCTTTCTAATCCCTGTGAAGAAGTAGTGCCAATACAATAGGACTCGCAACGTAAACATGATTCTATGGGCTCAATGCTTAATAGCTGGCATAGCCTAAATGGGCATAAAAAGGCCCCCAATCACCATAAAAACTGTGCAGTAGGTCCGTCATGATATGAATTTGTTGTGGACGATATATTCTCCCAAAAACTATAGCTATACAGAATATTTATCATTTTAAAACAATTAAATGCCACTGAAATAATGATAACAGAATAGCATTTATAAAATCGCTTTTAAAGACACTAAAAATGAAATAAATCATAGTTATGTTATGATATATTTATTTCTTAACCTGCAATTCACACTGTGTGTAACGAATTGGCTAAAACCCTAAAATAATTTGGAGGATAGTAAACTAATCCTTGAAGCTAATTATTTTGTTTTTATTCCCTTAAAAGATGGATGACTCAAGTTAAAGAAGAATCATTCAAAGAAGGTATTTATGTTTTCATTGGTTTACACAGCTATACAGTTATTTACAATCATTTTATTTCTACAGCCTAGATATCTGCAGCACATTATAGCAGCACTTGACTGCACAAACGCAAACACACACACAGCTGAAGTCTCTGCTTGTGTATTGTACTCAAGAAATGATGCATTTTCACAGGGAGAGGTCATTTGACTAAAACGCAAAACACCCAATCACGCTGTTTCTCCATCGCGTGCAAAGAGAGGCATGTGTAAAGAGTCCAGCGGAGATATCTCACTCTAACAGCTCACTTCTTCTCATCACCACGTCCTCAACAGACAGCTCTCCGCTAATGATGAGTACGCCTGAGTATCAGTACACTGAAACGCACTGGGAACAATATCACGACTACAACGATGTAAAGATCTAAACTGCTGTAGAAACCAGCAATTCTCAGATTAATACAGTTATATGTTAAAGTTCTGACACTAGTGTTGGGCGGTGTGACCAAAAATGTACATCACTGCATTTATATATATATATATATATATATATTTTTTTTTTTTTTTTTTTTTTGCATGACTGAGCTTTAATATAGGTTTGTGACTTACTGTACTGCTAAGAGTCCCAATAATTTAAAACACAGAGGATTTAAATTAAGGCTTTGATTAGTATTGGGGTTTCTTTGTCCTGCAAAATATATACACAATATATGAAGAAATCAGACTTCGTTATCAGGACAACAGCTAAAGAAAGGAAACTATATACTTAGGTACTATATACAAGGTATATTGCTCTTGAAAAGGGTGTAATTCCATTACTGTACCACTATATTATTAATATTATATCAGAGTGTTAAGCTGACCATCATTTTCGAACTAAAGCGTAGGATAATATATTTTCCAAACAAAAGTAGTTATTTTAATGCGACAAGACAACTCTCTGGTCTTTTTATCAAAAGAAAAATTCCCACTGTTCTCATTTCCCATTATATATCTACTAGAGACAGATTATATCTGTCCAGTATCATTTATTTTACTTTAATCCTGGATATATGGAGATATTTGGAGTGTATTATTGTTATTAGTATCATGACTGATCATTCTGAATCATTGACTTTCATTGATTCATTGATCACTGAGACAACTCTGATAAAATAATTGTATTTTTTATGCCATATAATATTAAATGCAATAAAAAAAAATCTTAAAATATATGATTTTTGTTTTTTTTAAACAGTGTTTTCTTCATGTTGCCAAAATAATCGATATCACAAAAATACCATGCCATATTGTGACATAATTTCAGGGCCATATCGCCCACCTGAGAATCTGAGTGTTCAGTTTGATCATTTTTGTAATAATAATAATAATTTCCTAATATATATATATATATATATATATATATATATATATATATATATATATATATATATATATATATATATATATATATATACATACATACATATATATACACATATATATACACATATATATATATATATATATATATATATATATATATATAGTGAGTCCAAGAAGTATTTGATCCCTTGCTGATTTTCTTCGTTGGCCCACTAATAAAGACATGATCATTCTATACTTTTAATGGTAGATGTATTCTTACATGGAGAGACAGAATATTAAAAAGAAAATCCAGAAAATAAATCTAAGGAATATATATTAATTGATTTGTATTTCATGGAGTGAAATAAGTATTTGATCCCTTAGTATTCATTAGCAGTTCTGGCTTTTACAGACCAGTTAGACACTCCCAATCAACTTGTTACCTGACCTGAAGCCACCTGTTCTCACTAATCACTTGTGTGAAAAACACCTGTCCACAGAATCAGACAGATCACACAGATTTCAAGTCTCCAACATGGGTAAAACCAAAGAGCTGTCACAGGACCTTCACAAAGCTGGAATGGGCTACAAAAAGATTAGTAAGGTGTTGGATGTGAAAGTAACAACTATTGGTGCAATTATCAGAAAGTTTAAAGAGTATAACATGACAATCAACAGACCTCGGCCCGGTGCTCCAAAGAAGATTTCGCCTCGTGGGGTGGCAATGATGCTGAGAACGGTCAGAAATCGTCCTGCAACCACTCGGCAGGAGTTAGCAAATGACCTGAAGGCAGCTGGGACCACAGTTTGCAAGGAAACAATTGGCAACACTTTGCGCAACAATGGATTCACATCCTGCAGTGCCCGAAAGGTACCCCTGCTGAAGAGAGCACATGTGGAGGCGCGCCTCAAGTATGCCAATGATCATTTGAAAGATGAACCAAGTTATTGGGAGAAGGTTTTGTGGTCAGACGAGACCAAAATTGAACTTTTTGGCCTCAACTCCACCCGCCATGTGTGGAGGAAGAAAAATGCTGCCTATGACCCCAAGAACACTGTGCCCACCGTCAAGCATGGAGGTGGAAGCATAATGTTTTGGGGGTGTTTCTATGCCAAGGGTACAGGGCTACTTCACCGCATCACTGGGAAGATGGATGGAGCCATGTACCGCACAATCCTGAGGGACAACCTCCTCCCCTCTGCCAGGGATCTGAAAATGGGCCGTGGTTGGGTCTTCCAACATGATAACGACCCTAAACATACAGCAAAGGACTGGCTCAAGAAAAATCACATTAAGGTCATGGAGTGGCCCAGCCAGTCGCCAGACCTCAATCCGATCGAAAATCTATGGAGGGAGCTGAAGGTCAGAGTTGCCAAGCGACAGCCCACCAACCTTCATGATTTAGAGAGGATCTGCAAAGAAGAGTGGGCCAAAATTCCCCCTGGTGTGTGTGCTAAACTTGTGGTTAACTACAACAAACGTCTCACCGCTGTGCTTGCAAACAAAGGCTTTGCCACTAAGTATTGAGTGTGTTTGGCAAGAGGGATCAAATACTTATTTTCCTCATTGAAATACAAATTAATTAAAATATATTCTTTAAAATTATATTCTGGATTTTTGTCTTGATATTCTGTCTCTCCATGTTAGAATATATCTACCATTAAAAGTGCAGAAGGATAGTGTCTTTAGTGGGCAAACAAAGAAAATCAGCAAGGGATCAAATACTTCTTGGACTCACTGTATATATATATATATATACGAACACTAACACACACTGCGCTGTGCCTGAGCCTCCTGTAGAATTTTATACGGCTTTAATTGTGTTCTTTCACAATGTGAAATGTGAACCCACATGATAAGAGGAGAAGCTCGCTCTGCAGCACGAAGCTTCAAACTGGTGTTGATGATGATTTCAGATAAAAACGCTCATCAGCTCAGTTTCTGGTGGGCTTTACTCTGCAGTAAAACATGAATTCAGAGAATCTGCCGTGTAACAGGATGTTTAGAGCACATGTGCAAAAGACGAGATGAACCCGCGCCACAACAAACACTGTTTATAACATTCATCTCTCAGTCTAAACCAGGAGTCACCAACACGGCGCACCAAAGCGGCACAATGCTACCATGCTAACTACTAGTGATGGGACCGATCCACTTTTTCCAGCTCCGATCAGATTCTGATATAAAGTTGATAAAACTGCTGATACAGATACAAATACCAATAAAAGGGCTCTTTTAGTTTATTATTAGTACTATGATAAAGTTAACATAATGAGGCTGAAACAGACCACACAGCCCTTTAAAATGTATTTAATATAAATCATTTATTTAAGTCATTTATTTGACACTCTTTATATACAAACACACAGAAGTCTTCTTTCAAATTAAATATTTTAACTTTTTTATTTAATAAAAAAAAACCTTTAATATGGTAAATACTAAATACTTTTGCGCAGGAGACTTTTATTTTGACACGGCAGATAGTGGATAAGCTGCAATGGCTAACTGCTAACCGACGGCACTAACATTAACTGTATTTCCGAGCTGAATTAACGTTAATCACTGTTTTTTAATAACAGATTGATTTGTTAGTCCTGGTTAGAGTGGGGAGGATCTGTGGTTTGATATATTAGATGTGGATTATGGCTTTAGTTCACTTGAATTAGTTACTTATTACATTTACAATGCAGGAATGCAGCTGTCGGCCCGATGTTACCTAGGATAATAGACTGCAGATGTTAATGGCGATGCTAACGGCTAATTGGTGATGCTAACTGTATTCCTGAACTAAATTAATCTCTGTTTTTAATAACAGATGTGTGTGTTTGTGCTGGTTAGTGTAGTTTGTAGATCCTGTGGTTTTATACGATATGTGGATTATGATTATAGTTTACTCCAGACCGTAGTTAAACTTAATACCTTTACAACACCAGAATGCAGCTGCTGTCGGTGCTAATGCTAATGCTAGGCTAACAGACTAAAACTCCAAAAAAAAAATCGCCATTTTTCTGTAGATAAACAGCTAAAGTTACTTAGTCAGCCTCAGACTGAAGCTGCTGGGGGTTCAGGGTAAACTGTGGAACTGGAATCCGGATCAGTGATGTGTTTCATGTTTAACGTTACAGTGTGTTTATTGTCCAGCTGAAGATGCGGACTGGAATATGGATCGGTAAGTGGATCGGCCGCGCCAAATATCTCATTCATTAAATTACGTCAATATCGGCCCCGATACAGATATTGTATCGGTCCGTTCACAAACCTTTACCCACCAGGCAGTGCACTACGAGAGGAAAAAGCCTGTGATTTAAAGGCAGCTTGTAACTTCTGTGTACAGTGTGTACCTGCTGCTACTGGATGTGCAGAATTCACTCTGAGATTAATAAAGTAAGTCAGTAAATCAGTAAGTATTTAAGTCAGTAAGTCAGTATATCAGTAAGTCAGTAAGTCAGTATTTAAGTCAGCCAGTAAGTAATCAGACACTATGTAAGTCAGTATTTAAGTCAGTAAGTCAGTATTTAAGTCAGTAAGTCAGTATTTAAGTCAGTAAGTCAGTATTTAAGTCAGTAAGTCAGTATTTAAGTCAGTCAGTAAGTAAGTCAGTAAATCAGTAAGTCAGTATTTAAGTCAGCCAGTAAGTAATCAGCCACTATGTAAGTCAGTATTTAAGTCAGTAAGTCAGTATTTAAGTCAGTATTTAAGTCAGTCAGTCAGTCAGTCAGTCAGTCAGTATTTAAGTCAGTAAGTAAGTAAGTCAGTATTTAAGTCAGTAAGTCAGTATTTAAGTCAGTCAGTCAGTCAGTAAGTCAGTATTTTAGTCAGCCAGTAAGTAAATCAGCCACTAAGTAAGTCAGTATTTAAGTCAGTAAGTCAGTAAGTCAGTATTTAAGTCAGTAAGTCAGTATTTAAGTCAGTAGGTCAGTCAGTAAGTCAGTAATTCAGTCAGTAGGTCAGTATTTAAGTCAGCCAGTAAGTAATCAGCCACTATGTAAGTCAGTATTTAAGTCAGTAAGTCAGTATTTTAGTCAGCCAGTAAGTAAATCAGCCACTAAGTAAGTCAGTATTTAAGTCAGTAAGTCAGTATTTAAGTCAGTAAGTCAGTAGGTCAGTCAGTAGGTCAGTATTTAAGTCAGTAAGTCAGTATTTAAGTCTTTATCCATCTATCGATCCATCTATCCTATAAAAATAATAATATTGCATATTGATATTAATCTGTGTCTTCACATAGAACATATAAATATCATTAATTATTAATAGCAACATAATTAAAGGGTTATTTTGAAGCATGGGATCATTTTGAGAAATTTGTAATTTCACAAGTGTGTATCCAAATGGAAGCCCTTCATACTTATTGGTCCCATGACGCAGCTCTCAGTTTTTAAAGGTTGGTGACCCCTGATCTGAACTAAAGGAAACCGCGGGTCTGTAACACAAAGAGGAATTAAAAAGATCTGTTAGCCCACAGGACTAAACCGACCTCTGTATCACTGAAACTGATCCATTCACACAGAGCTCAGAACCACAGAGAACACCAGAAGATGAGCCGAGAGTTAAACTCTGTGTCAGACGAAGGGCCGAATCGCCGGGTTTATTCAGGCCTGTGTGCTTTTATAGGAAATGACGAGGTGCGCATGGCAGGACCACTGCGCTCTAAATTTAGCACCTGGCACAATGGTGCTCTCTCTCTCTCTCTCACTAATGCACAAAACCAGGACGCAGGCACTGCACTAAATGCAGCGTCTCAACGGAATTCAGCCCGCTCTCGCGTCACACACACCCCAAAACACAAACCCACGTCTGCAACTTCAAGAGCCCAGCTGTCGGAGGTAAACTTCTGCACAGAGAGAAAAGAGAGAGCTGTGAGAACAGAGGAGGGCTGAAACTAAACAAACAAAACCACCGTTTTCCCTCAAAGACTCTCAGAAATTACACTCAGAAACAACCAACCAACAGACAGCAATGAAACTTGGTGGGTACACTCTAAAAAACGAGGTACGATATGAGTACTTTTTGGTACTCAAAGGTACCCTCTTTATAATTATCCCCTCAAAGGTACAATTCTGGTCTTTACAGGGTCAGATTTGTTCCCTCTGAAGTACAAAGTCATTTCTAACAGCAATAAGTACAAAATTGTACCATTTAACCTGCAGCCAAAGGGTACATTCAGTATTCTGAATTACTGCAATAATAAACTATATATATATTGATTGAACATTTTTTATTTGAAACCCAGACAATTTTGGATCATCCAGTTTTTGAGCCATATTTAGTTGATCACAATGTTTATAATGCTTATAATATTTACTGGCACAAAAATCCCTGGTACCCCTGGTAAAAGGACTTTCACTGAAAGGTACTATTTTGTACCTCAATATAAGGTACAGCCCCAGAGACAAGCTTTGTACCCTTTTAAGTACAAATCTGTACTTTTCTTAGTGTGTAGTGATGCCAGACTGTAATTAAGTGACAGTGACGAGTCCCAATTTTATCTTGGTCGAAAGACGATCAACAAATCTGTGTGTGGAAGCACCATGATCAGCTCAATATTTCACAATATTTCATTGAATAAATGAATGGATGATTTGTTAGGAAGGAAATGTAAAAACAGAAATAGTTTAACAGAAAGTTGAACTATAAAAATGCACTCTGCACTCTGTCTCTAATTGTATATTTACTAAAGTTGGGTAAATGATAAATGTATTGTAATGTGGGAGAACAAACACACTCTGCAGAGTTGCATTTTAATTTTTTGTATGCGTCCTGTTTCAAGTGTAACCCTTCCTCTTATAACAGTTAGATAGTGAAAGGGTGAAATTCTCATTCTAAGAATTGGGAAACCCTTCAAAAGCAACTGACACGATTCGTCATCAGGAGCTCTAAAGTTCAGCAACCTAACTGCTGCTGATGATTACTTAGTTAACTTTAGGGTTTATTTTATTGTATGTCTTCAGAAAGGGGGAAGATGACGCAGAAATTTATCATTACTGCCCATTCCTTTATTCTTAACTCTGTGATGATGAGATGAAATGGCTAAAATAGCTTTGATTAGCTTTTATACTATTTTATTTTTCTGTTCCGCCTTAAATATGCTGCAGCCCTGTTGCACCATTTAAGGTAGAACAGGAAAGTTAGATAAGCTAGCTACTAGGGGTGGGCGATATGGCTCTAAAATAAATATCACGATATTTCAGGGTATTTTTGTGATAACGATATACTTGGCGATATAGGAAAACTAAAATAATTTATTCATTTCAGGAATATAGTATAATAGTATAACAGTATAATCATAATGTGGCAAAATAAATAATATAGCATAAAATAATATAATGCAGCAAATAATATTGCAGAATATTTAGTGCATGCATATAAACTGCAAACTAAAACAATTATACAATAAATACACCTAAAGCTTCACAGTAAATAATAATAGACTACTTTTAAGAGAGAACATCTCTATTATCACGATATGGATTTTTAATATCATGATATTTCTGTGTCACGATATATTGTATACGATATAATATTGCCCACTGCTACTAGCTACTGAGACAAGAAACTACTAGCGATCTTTTTTATGCTTGTTATGAAGAATTCAGTCATAAAACATTGAAACTACACATTAAAGTATGGTAATATAAAAGAGCTAATCATCACTTTTTTTAAACAAGGAAAATACTGAAATTTGTGGATTTATTTTGTTGCTTGTTCTTTAGAATCTTAACAGTGATTCTCACATCCCTCGGTTTGAAGAGTGAATCTGAAAAATCTCTGTATGAAGTGCGAGTAAACCCCTATTCCTTCCTCTAACCCACCCCTCCAGACTAACAAGAATTGGGACACCCTGTTGAGTGCACACACAAAACAAAGGGGTAGGGCCAAGGTGTGAAATGGGATTGGGCCCAAGACTCAGTAATTTGGGTCCAAAGCCCTCAATCAGTATCAGCCAATCAAGCTCAAAAACGATCTGCAATCATCCCAAAAAACACTAAATGGTTTATATCTACTTGAAAACAGAGAGACCTTTTCTTTTAGCATCTCTTTCTACAAGTACAAGACAAGCTGTGTGTTTCTATATTCTGTAGAAATGGATGCAAATTAAAGTTGCTAAATGCATTTAATACACAGTGTGTCCATAAACGTTTGGGCATAAAGTGTTTAAATAATGTCCATAGTTTGCAGTCTTAAGCTCTATCTGAATGGGATTAGTTTCACTGTGAAATATATTTTACACTTCTACTACTAAATACTGTTAAAACTCCTGCATACGGACTGCAATTGAAAAAACAGGAGGACCAGTGATCACATGACATCATCGCGGTGTTCAGTAGCTCCTCCATTTCCACTCGCTGTGGAGCACTGTGGCACACCCAAAGTGTAATTACGGTGTGCGGCAGTGGACAAATAGCTATTTTATTAAACGCGAGGAGATGGAATTACCGGAGGAGCACGGAGTTCAGAGAAAAACTGAAAAACATAAAAGAAAAAAGAAAATACCCCAGAAATCCCGTACAGAAACTAATCCTGTATAGATAGGACTTTAGTATGAAAGAAGCAGCTAAAAAAACAGCTACTACATATATGGGCTGGACACAGGAAGTGTTTTTTGTGTTAAACCAACTAAAATGACAATTTATTCCCAACCGAATTATGCCAAAAATAAAAAAACAGAACTGACACACCCTCAGACAGAGAGAGACCGGGCAAACACACTTCATCTGCTGAAGACCAGTTCTGGACGGTCTCTGAGAAAAAGGAACTTGATGTGGAGTTGTTAACAGGAAGTGCAGTGTACGCGTGAGACACAGTGTGACTCGTAGATCAAATTTTAGTTACAGATCCCTTACACACACACACACACACACACACACACACTCAAACACATCCATATAAGCTTCGGCACATCCTCACTGGTTGAAGCAATGACCAATCAGTTAAAAGTAACAGTGATTCTATAGTAAAATTCAGTGTTTAGACGTTTCTGTGGATTTTTTAAAGGATCTTTTCTCACAAAAACAAACAATGCAGATGAACCACCTCCCTGGAGAAGCTTTCCGCAGACATGGTCATCAACAAGAGCCAAGTCATGCGTTGCTATGGAAACGCAGCATCTGAGCGTACTTTGAGGAATTGAAACCCCAGAACTCAAACCTACTGTACCTTAACGATTTCTAGTAAAATTCATTTGCAATCTTCACAGATTCATTTTTAACCTGCAGAAATTACACCCCCCAACCACAGCAGTGTAGTAGGGGTGCGCGATATGACCGTAAATCAGGGGCCGGCAATTAGGTTTTGGAAAATTAAGTGTAATGAAGTGTAATGAAGTGTAATTGGATGGAGCGCTACAGTAGTACTAGAAGCTCTTCAGCCCAGAGGGTTGTTGAACCCAATTGCAGAACAGTTGATATCAAAGCAGGTAAACCCAAGAAGAAAGGAATAAATAAAATAAAATAAATAAAATAAATAAATAAACACACTGCTCCTCACACGGGATCCAACCCATGCAGACAGGGTTGCGCTCTAATACACAATATCGCTGCCCTGGCTAGTGAATTATTGGGACAAAGCCGGAAAAAACACTGTTATAAAATAGAGACAGGGGGAGGAATGGTAACAAAAGCTCACCAGAAAAGCATTTTATTATTATTAATACTATTTTTTTTCCATTATCGTTCATTAAATTCAAAAAACAAACTCACGGGCCAGATGTTTCACGCAAATTGCTGACTCCTGCCCTACAATAATATCATGATATTTTGTGGTATTTTCGCGATAACGATACTCTTGGCGATATGACAAACCACTAAATAAATAAAAAAATAAAAAAAACACATCTCAAAATACACTACAGCAACAAAATTAAAATAATTTTATTATAGCATACAATACAATATGATATATGTCACACACCTAAGTGAGATATTAAAAAATGCAATAATTTAATCAAATTTGTAACAGAAGTCAACGATCCAGTTTCAGAGCTATTCCAGTATTCAGAGCTGAAGTGGTTTCTTTAAAGGCTCTAAATCAGCCACCAGCAGCACCACCTTCAAGATGAGGACCTTCAAGTCAGTCCTGAACTGCTTTAAATAGAAAGTTTTGTTTGTATCTACAGGATATTCACTTTCGTACTCTGATGTCAGCCACACCTCCTGTCACTGAGAAACTGGCTGCGTTCGCTAGTGGAAGAGTGAATTGTGGAGCTACTGGTTCTCGTGGAATTTGTTTATATGTTTCAGCAGCTCTTTAAGATAGTGATCCAGCTTCTGTCACGGTGCTGCATCATTATCTGTTGTGCTGCATGAGTGCTGTTGTCTTGTGGGTGAAGCTGAGTGTCGCTGGGATCTCAATACCCAAACAAAACGCCTTTCAATACCTTTTTTTCTGAATAGCAACCAAAAAAAAAAAAATTTTAATACATAATACAGAATAATTAACAGCCGACACGAGTAATCTCATTCTCCTACTGTCATCATGAGAGGCTACCATACTTCTAGATCTTGTTGGAACAAATAAAAACAATTAGCGTGATTATAGAGCTTTACTAAGAACATGTACTTTCTAAGAAATATCAGCAAAAATTATTTATATGTATAGTAGATTATGTGTATATTATCACTTAAAAACGTATTAAAATCATGATAATTTTTTAAAAAAATTAAATACAGGTGTTTCCCTGTATTATTGTGAGGGAGACAGTAATAATAGTGTAGTACTGTATTATAAGAGAGAGAGAGAAAGAGAGAAAGAAAGAGAGAGAGAGAGAGAGAGAGAGAGAGAGAGAAAGAAAAAGAGAGAAAGAAAGAGAGAGAGAGAGAGAGAGAAAGAAAAAGAGAGAAAGAGAGAGAGAGAGAGAGAGAGAGAGAAAGAAAAAGAGAGAGAGAGAAAGAAAAAGAAAGAAAGAAAGAAAGAAAGATCTAACAGAATAATCATAACGTGGCAAAATAAATAATATCGCATTAAATAATATAATGCAGCAATAAATATTGCAGAATATTTAGTGCATGCATATAAACTGCAAACTAAAACAATTATACAATAAATACACCTAAAGCTTCACAGTAAATAATAGACTACTTTTAAGACAGAACAGCCCTATTATCACAATATGGATTTTTAATATCATGATATTTCTGTGTCACGATATATTGTATACGATATAATGTTGCCCACCCCTAGTGGACAGTCAGTGAACATATTGCACCAGTACAACACACAAGTCAAAATGTCACCGTTACTGTAACGCTAAAAATGACCCACCACCCAAATCATTTCTGCTCTGTGGTGGTCCTAAGAAGAAAAAATAGAGTAAAATATGGATTTTTATATCAAACCATCTCTCTAATTAACAAAAATAGGAACAACAGTATAATTTAGCTTTTCTTAAGAATAGCAAACAAGGAAATACCAAAAGTGTGAGGAAATTTCACAGGGTGGAAGGTGCCACAAACAGCGCTAACAGTCTACGTCCATATATAGACTGTGGCCTGAAGTTGTGATTATCTCTTACACGCTTGTAGTCTTGCACACAGGGCCGATCACCAGTAAGTGGGGGGGTTTATTCACACCTCAGCGCGGCCGAGAACCCTGGGCTTTTTACAGTAACGGATGTTTTTGAGTGAATAAAGAAAATAACCAACCACAGGTCCTGGTGAAAAGAGGTGGACAAATGTCCAAAAAAAACAAAAAAAAAACAGGAGAGACTCACAGGAAACGATGTGTACTGTACTCATACTAACAAAGCAGTGATGTCCTCCAATTAAGGAGTCTTTACTTCTAAGGAAAAGCTTGAATAACTAAAAGATTTTCACACCTTTCACGAATAAACAAGTTTACACCCAGAACATGTTCTGGGTGGTTTGGGGGGAAAAGTTAATTATCGCACACTCTAGGCCTTTTTATTTTATATATTTATTAAGTGTGGAAAGGGGAAAAACGTGATAAACAGTAGCATCCTGTTAGAAAATTAATCAATCACGCTGAGCAGTGAATAGTGACAGAAGTGTGCTTGGGCACGGATTGTTTAAACGCCGTCTGAGTGCAGGCAGGCAGGGGAGGGGGGAGGAGGTAGAACCGTGCTCCAGCACGATTTAGCATAACCGTGCCCAGTGTGAGTACTTCCTAAAGTGAACCCTAGACCACCGCTTTGTCACAGTATCAAACGTTGTGACTTGCTGGAGCGGGCGGTAACAGGAAAAACCAGCGATTTCTGGCAGAAGCGGGTGGTAACGGGACTAAAACAAGCCATTTCTGGTGGGAGCAGGCGGTAACAGGACTAAAACAAGCGTTTTATGGCAGGAGCGGGCGGTAAAGGGACTAAAACAAGCTATTTCTGGCAGGAGCAGGCAGTAACGGGACTAAAACAAGTGATTTCTGGCGAGAACGGGCGGTAACAGGACTAAAACAAGCGATTTTTGGTAGAAACAGGTGGTAACGGGACTAAAACAAGTAGGAAGTGATTTTTAAAAAAGCTGTCCTGCGCAGACCTCTAAAACAGACCAAGCAAATAACCATTTAAGAAGTTCAGATATTTGGAAGTTTATTTACTAACTAGATACTACTTTTAATGAGTGGGAATGAATTATCCTTCCATCCTTCATTAATTCTTCCACTCGTACAGGAAACAGTGAAGTCTATCTGAAGAGCTGCTTCACCGTCAGCCCCTACATACAGGCTCTATAACACAGTGATGCTTCTTTCTCTGATGTTTCTCAGACTTCTCCTCCTCCTACCTGAACACAGAGCTGAAGCAAAAAAAGCCTGAAGTTTTTCCTTCCTTCAAGTCTTTCATGTGCTTGTGCTAAAGAGCAAACACCAGCACGAGGACATGTTAGAAGTGTGAGGTTCAGCAGCAGAAGAACAATATAAACCAAACAAAGTAAAGATAAAGAGGATGAAGATGATAATAAAATGGATAATAGAAAAGATAGATAAAAATATATATTATGTATATGTATATTTAAAATAATCTAAGTTCCACTATTTACACTGATATTATATGGATTGTTAATATGTAAATATACAGATCTGGGGAAAAAAAAATAAGAGAGCACTTAAAAATAATGAGTTTCTTTGATTTTTACCAAATTGAAAACCTCTGGAATATAATCAAGAGGAAGATGGATGATCACAAACCATCAAACCACCAAACTGAACTGCTTGAATTTTTGCACCAGGAGTAAAGCAGCATAAAGTTATCCAAAAGCAGTGTGTAAGACTGGTGGAGGAGAACATGATGCCAAGATACTGATTATTTCTGAACTCTTAAAACTTTATGAATATGAACTTGTTTTCTTTGCATTATTTGAGGTCTGAAAGCTCTGCATCTTTTTTGCAGAAATGTTTTCCATATTTTATAGAATAAAACAACAAATGTTAATTTTACTCAAACATAAACCTATAAATAGCCAAATCAGAGAAACTGATTCAGAAACTGAAGTGCTCTCTTCATTTTTTCCAATTTTTGTATTGAAAGGTTACTGGGGAAATTGTTCAGATGCTTTCTCTTGAAATATACAGGTGCTGGTCAACGAATTAGAATAATTTGAAATAGTGCAATCATGAAATTCTTTGAATGCATTTTTTGTGCAGAAAGCAAATCAGGTGTTCACCGCACCTGGAAATGAGTTCTGTGATTTTAGTTTTAGTTAAATTTTAGTTCTGCTCAATTTTAGTTTGGGTCAAGCCTTGTTGGCGAAGGGCTTGAATTTTAGCCACTTTTCCGGTTGAGAGGTCGCGCTGCTTACCCATGATTGATTTTACAACTTAGAAATTCTACTCAACCCTGACTTTATACTGCACAGTGAACACTCTTCACAGAAAACAAAAATTCCAGCATTTATTCTAATTCAATGAAACGGTTTCTCCATTATTCTAATTCAATAAAACAACAGTGTCACAGTTAAATGGCCTAAATGGGCCTTTTGGAAAGCTCAGCTGAGCAAACTTTTTTCCAGGTAACGAGTTCTGTGATTAGTCTAACGAGTAGGACAGGTGCGGTGAACACCTGATTTGCTTTCTGCACAAAAAAATGCATTCAAAGAATTTCATGATTGCACTATTTCAAATTATTCTAATTCGTTGACCAGCACCTGTATATATTTTTTAAATTTTGTGTTTTGTCATATCGCCAAGAGTATCAGAATCACGAAAATACCATGAAATATTGTGATATTATTTTAGGGCCATATCGTCCGTCTCTAATCTCCATACACATGTTTTGCGGTGCAGGCAGTGCATGCTTGGTTGATATGAATTTTTAGTTTTATCTCAACAACCTAAAAACACCTGTGAGTGTTCAGGATGCTCACGGCACGCAAATAGAAATTTCAGAGACTAATTTGCATACTGCACATTCCTGTAATGGCAGTATTATGAAGGCTAATGTCATGATAATAACTGAGAAACATATCACACAAGAACTGCACAGCTCAATAAGTGTGTGGGTGCAGCAGTGTGATCACTGTTAACCTTTTAAGTTCTATGTTGGCAAAAAACTAATACAGCCAGATAGAGTGTGTAGATCTGAAGATCAGTGAAGAAACAATGACGGTTTGTATGGTAGAGAAGACAAAAGTCCCACCTTTCACAAACTTGGTAAACCGCAGGAGAGTTTTTATTAGTCTTATAGCTCATGAGAAGAGCTATGAACATCCTAATAGAATGAATTAGAATTAGAGCTGGGTGAAATGGTAAAAATGTAATATCAAAATATATAAAGAAATTCACATTATCTGCGATTTTTATTTATCACTGTATTTGCATGCTCAAAAACAATGCATTGGAAGCGTGTATATATATATATATACAGATTGATTACAGATATATATATATATATATATATATATATATATCTGTAATCAAATGTGCAATTGTTTTTAGGGGTGGGTGATCTGGCTCCAAATAATTTTATGTTTCAGGATCGTTTAGTGATGCTGATATTTTTAGCAATATGACAAAACACTGAACATTTTAAAAATGAATTTTAAGAACAAACTACGGCAGCAAAAATGTTGTGTAGCGTGACAATTAAAAAAAATAAATAAAAAGCAAAATAAAGCTGCAAACTTCTGTCTATTTTGTAAACAACAGTAACTTAACATGTAATAATAACACTGCTAAAATCCACTTTTTCTTGTTGTTTCTGAAATACAGCAGGTCTCTCTGAGTTGTTTATGATCCTGCACATGATGAAACTAGGGTTGTCGCCATACCAAAATTTTGACTTCGATACCGATACCAACTGTAGTATCACGATTCTCGATACCAAAACGATACTTGGAAGAAAAAAAAAACAATAAAAATATCTGAACATAAAATGTTTATTTTTGACTGAACTGGATTGAACACTGAACAATCGGTGCAAACGCTTTTATTCTAAAATGAAACATTTGAACAAAAAAACAAGTTTCGTTATTATAACCTTAACTATAACATAATTATCTACTTCCACTTCCTAAAAACTAAAACTAAAACCAGAGGTAATGGTAGCCTGACTATGTGAACCTGACGGGCGGGCAGAAGTTAAGTTCTGAATAAGGAAAATAAAGAGACAGAAGAACATTACAATGTTATGTTCATTTTAACACTCACTGCTCCGTTTTATTAATCAACCGTTTTTAATAAACCCATGTTCAGTGTAACGAGCAAGCAGGCTACGTGCCTGACCACAGATTTGCGATGGAAACGCGAAAACGTGAACATCTTGAGTTCATGTTTCACAGCCAATGGGATAATGGAGAAATAGAGAAAACCACGGGCCCAAAACAAAACTCCTGCACACTCCTCTCCGTGTTAATGTGATTTACTAGCAGTCGCTAGTAAATCTTAGTAAAGCTACAGACAGAGTGTATCTTGACTAACTCCACTAACCTGTCGACTTCTCAGCTCTTTGTAGAGATCAGGGTGCTTGTCTGCTAAATGAATGAGCGAAATATGATCAGAATTATGTTAAATAACACTGTAACATAGAAGCATAGAACTATTATTTAATTAAAATGATTTTTAAGAACAGCTAAACACAGTGCTGCAGGTCAAACGCGGAGGCGTACACGTGCGAGAGAGACAGAGAGAGAGACAGAGAGAGACACAGAGAGAGAGAGAGAGACAGAGAAAGAGACACAGCGAGAGTGAGAGAGAGAGAGATTTGCGTGTTCTGGTGTGAGCTACTCACAGGTAAAGGTTCTCTTTTATCTCCTCGTGCTCATATTCTAGTCCCATACATAAGTCTGCAGCTCCCTCAGTGTTTTCTGTCGTATTTTGCGGCTAGCGCGAGCGCTTACAACTAACACCGCGGAGCGCGAGGTGCCGCCGCGCTTGTGCCGAATCCGCTACTGAATCCGACTCCCGCTTCGCGGACAGAATCAGCACAACACCCCCCGCTGTACAACTGCGGGAGTGAAAACAGCGCTAATAAATAAAGTAGTTTAGTTTCACTTTCAGTTTTCGTTATTTTATTTAAAAATAAAAATATAAATAAAAAACAGATGCCTACATCTCAGACTATTTTCCCACACTTCACTCCTCACGCCCGTTTTGTGCACAAGTCGCGGACGAGAGACATCTGTTATTTTAGCCGTCGCCATTCTACACTCGCTGCTGCTCCTGCTGGCTTGCGCGTGAATCGATTCATTTGTTCAGAACACTAAGTTTATCTGAATCCTGCCACACCGACTGCTGCGGTGTGAATCAGTTTTCTTATGAACTGAATCAAATCGCGCCTACTAATTTGACTCATTTGAAGCTAGTGACTGGGCTATACAGTATCGAAAGCATCGAACACTAAAGAACCGAATCGTTTGTGATGACGTAGTATCGAAAAAGAATCGAACCTTCGGTACACCGTGCAACTCTAGATGAAACTCTTCCTCAACCTCTTTTCATCATTGTCTGCAGCAGCTAGTAAAAGAAAATATTAAGAAAAACGATCAGAGTCGATCAGGAAAAGCACTGTGTCTACATCATCCTGTCAATTATTATTCATGGCCCCGCCCACCTCGGCTCGGGACCGCCTACAGACAGAGCTGAAGATGGGCAGTGACGTCGTCTCGTCAGATAGGAGATAAATAACAGCGCTAGGAACAGCATGCAGTTCATTCCTGTGTTGTTTGTGCGAATAACACATCAGTGTTTATATACTTTACCCAGTAATTCAGAGCTAAGTAACAAATGGTTAGAATTAGTCTATGGAGGAAAAACACCACCAGCCAAGTACAATTGAGATAGGTAGGTGTATGTTTAGAACAGTTCTGTTTACACTAGTTAAAAGTAAAAATAACACATGGTGTAAAGTAACATTTGACATTACAAAGACTGTTACTGTTTTTAGTGTAAAAACGTCTTTGTTTTTAAACGTTTCTAACTGTTCTAATCCGTCTCGCTGCCTCCTTGTGCTGCAGTGCTGTTAGGCGATATGTTTGCATGTATGAATATTCATGGTCAAAAGCCCAAATGCTATCGTTTCTCACTGTCCACTTCTCCACCGGACTAAAGCAGCGTTATACCGGATCACCGGAGCATGTTTTTTCCACAACTATTAACTATTAACTAATTTTAAAATAAATGAAAAAACGATGGAATGAGACCTTTAACAATCTCCAAAACTGAAATTCACATGGCTGAGGCAAATAATGTCAGAGCAAGATACGATAAAATGTGGTCATACCGCTCGGCTATAAATAGTGTATGGTTTTAAAATAGCATCACAGTGACGATGTGTGTGTATATGTGAAACCTTTCTGGACCGACGACAGGCGCTTTGTTCATCTGTTTAAAACACAAAAGGATCTGTGAACAGGGTGGGCAGTTCATTACTCCTGCGTGACGTTAATTTAAATCAGAAAAGAGAAACGATGACAGACTGCTTCTCTTTTATATGGTAACGACTGCGCTGCGCTGAACGCTAAAACAAGTCACGTATCATCTACAGATAATCAAAAAGCTCCACTACAAATAAATAAGCAGCAGCAGCAGGAGGAGTGGGAATGAATAGTGAAAGCCGGCCTATTTTCCTTTTCTGAGTCGGCTTTAAGCAAGCCTGCTATCTATCAGGGATTGTCCCCGGAGGAGCACTTCCTCTTTCTGCTTATTTGCATTAAACAAGTCTCTTTGTCCACTAAAGACGAGGCCTGCGCTGCAGAGGGAAGGTGTGGGGAAGATATAATCTCACAGCAATATATGACCAGTCACAGCTGAGCAGCTGATCCGGGATATTTGCCTTTTAACTCGGGAGCATTTGCTGAGTTTGAATGCGAAACAACGGATGTGCAAAACAGTTAACCAGACCAGAAGCCGTTCACATGATTCAGGGCTTGACGAACACAAGTTTCACAACTGCTGGACGACTGCTTCCTCTTTTAGCTCGACCTTCCGCACACTGGACCTCACCAACTTAGCGAGACGCTTCTCTGAGCCAAGTCCCACTTCTAAAAACAATGACAAGCACAGAGAGCGGCCACAGCGCTTAGTCACAGATTCAGACAAATTATTCGCATCGGATTCTGCATTTCCTATCGGCAATCGTCGTTCTGCAACATTAAACATCTGCTGCAGACTGTGTGAAGTAGTCTACGTTAGGCTAAAGTAAGTAAGTAAGAATGAGGCAAATTGATATTTGACTGATATTTCAATAGTCGATTAATCTGCCAATTATTTGTTCGATTGGTTGATTAGTCACGATTATTATCTGTAAGAATTCGCATCTGATTTTGCATTCTTGCATTTCCTGCAATTGTCGTTCTGCAAGATTAAACATCTGCTGCAGACTGTGTGAAATATTCTACATTAGGCTAAAGTAAGGAAAGAAAGAGGCTAATATATACTCGTCCTGTACACCACGACCCACCTGTAGACATTGATATTCCAATAGTCGACTAACCTGTCAATTATTTGTTCGATTGGTTGATTAGTCACGATTAATATCTGGACATCCTACTGGTGAGGAAAGCTAAACATTCAGGCCCAAAGACCAGTTTTGCAGCACATTTTGGTAGTTTGATGAAACTATATTTAAGTACAAATAGGCCTGGACAATAATTCGATATCGGTATTTATCGCGATAAGAAATGTTTCAATAACGGTGATATCATTTCTGTGGCATATCGGTATGTATTATTTATTATTTTAGCGGCGTCAGTTCACTGCAGAGCTGAACCCAATCACCCTCCGTAGCCGGGCTACGTCAGTGCGTGATGACGTAATCACACAGGCACGTAGCCAGCTAGGCTAGGCTAGGTAAGGCTAGGCTCGGCTCCGCATCGCATCTAAAATGTCCCGCGATGAAGCTCGGCGAAACCGACCCTAACCGAGCGGATCTCGGCTCCGCATCTAGAATGTCCCTCGGCTGCGCTCCGGTCCGGTCTGTTCCACCACTTCAAGCAGTTTCACTACACACAGTCTCTGAAGCACTTTTGTAGTTTATGTTGTATCTAAGTTATTTATAGTTGATGTGTGTTCATTTGACTGGGATATCATGTTCCGTTTATATATATATATATATATATATATATATATGAAGGCTTTTTCTATTCCATAAGGTTATCCTGGTTGAAGCACTTTTGTTTTGATCTGTTAAACATGTTTACAAAAGAATAAGAAGCTCTGCCTCTGTTGTAATGTAAAGTTATTTATATTGGTAATATGTATATAGGTTATAGGTTTGTGTTTGACAGATATGTCATGTTTTTATTTTGCTACATGCAAATAAAAGTGAGCATTGATTTATTCTGATCATTTTTTATTTCTAAAGTATTATACAGTTTTTGTGAGAGGAGGCTTTAAAGACTTAAATTAAAATTTCAGACAGTAGTGTACAGATTTCCATTGCAGGGATTCTTAGCAGTTTTTCTGAGGCCTTCAAAGTATTTATATCGATATCGAAATTATACCGTATCGACCAAAATTAAGGAATATATCGTGATATAAATTTTGGCCATATCGTCCAGCACTAAGTACAAATTACAACTATATAAAAAAGAAACATTCACACAGACTGGATGGATTATATTTGCAGGAGATTCTAGAATTCACATCTGATTTTGCATTTTTGCATTTCCTATCTGCAACTGTTAGTTAAACATCTGCTGCGGACTGTGTGAAGTAGTCTACATTAGGCTAAAGTAGGAAAAAAATGAAATGAAATATATACTCGTCCTGTTCGTCTATTTTCTCTCAGAGATAGCCGAGAGCAGCGGTGTGCAAACTATACATTAAGAACCAGCTGTAGACATTAGGGCTGCGATTAATGATTTTGATATTTCAATAGTCGACTAATCTGACCTTTTTTTTTTTGGATTAATTGATTGGTTGCGATTATTTTTTGTCATGCCCTTCATCTGTACTTCCTACTGGTGAGGAGAGATAAACCATTTAGGCTCCAAGAGCAATTTTGCAGTAAATTCTCCATTTGAGGTACCTATATTAAACTAAAACTTACACAGTACATTATAGAAAACATTAAAACAGAACCATGGACCATGCAGTGTCTAGTTTACCCGCTAGAACGTGGCTGCAGAAGGTTAATGTGGCATCTAGCCCTGTACTTGATCTGTAATAACAACCGGCCGAGTGCACAGAAAGAAGCTCCAAAATTACACATCAGTTCATCTCTAATAAAAAAAATAAAAAAAAATACAGAAGCTACAAAGATTTATATAAATAAAGCCAGAAAAACACTTCTGAAGTTTTTACGCAAGTTTGCCTTTAACTTAAATCCCCAGTTCAGATGTGCAAGATCTAAGGCTACGTTCACATTACCAGGAGTTTTTGCTCAATGTGGCTCAGATCTGATTTTTTCATGGCTGTATGAACGTGCCAAATCTGATTCATTATCAGATTTGAGTCACCTTTCATATGTGGTTAAAGCATGCAGAATTCATGCGTCTTTTTGCTTTTACGCATTAGCATTAGCACTACGTGCTTCTCTTATCTCTCGTACCCACACTGCATCACTTGGTGCAGCTGTGCAGCAGCTATAGCTGCAAAAAAAAAAAAAAAAACAACAAAAGCAAACCACCTGTCCTTTTTTCTCCTCCTGGAGCTGAGCATGAACTTCAGAGCAGCTGTTTACTCTCCACTCCAGCAAAAGATGCTCCACATATGAGCTGCTAACTCATCCATTTCCCTTTATAAAGCTACGAGTCTCTCCTCTCTCTAATATGAGGGTTTTTGTTGTTGGTGAAGAAGGAGACGTTTATACAGGTATCAATGTGCAGCATGTGAGACGGTGTTTCAGGAACAGATTCGTTCACATTACACACAGATACAGATCACTTACATTTACACTGAATGTGAACCGACAAGATACACAAACCTGATCTGAGCAATAAATTTGATTTGAGTTACTAATGCTACTAAAATGCAAAAAAGGAAAGGAAAAGGAAAGAAAAGACTGACCTGGGCTGAGAGTTTTCCTCATACATGCGCTCCTTCCCTTCCTTAAACAAACTGATGGTTTGCTTGGTCTTCTTCATGAGGTTCTCCATAAAGACACGGAAGTACTCGTTGTCTCCCAGCGTCTCCATCTTGCCCTCGTAGCGGGAAAGGATGGTACGAAGATGCTGATAGGTGTCGGGAAGCAGGTCTAAAATGTATGGAGGACTGTTCTTGAGGGCCAGCTTGGGGTTCTGGCATAATCGCACCACCTGAACAGAGAGAGAGACAAAATTAAATCATGTTAAACTACGAATTATAATGTAAAACAATTTAAGAGCACTTCAGTTTCTGAATCAGTTTCTCTGATTTTGCTATTTATAGGTTTATGTTTGAGTAAAATGAACATTGTTGTTTTATTCTATAAACTACAGACAACATTTCTTCCAAATTACAAATACAAATATTCTCATTTAGAGCATTTATTTACAGAAAATGAGAAATGACTGAAATAACAAAAAAGATGCAGAACTTTCAGACCTCAAATAATGCAAAGAAAACAAGTTCATATTCATAAAGTTTTAAGAGTTCAGAAATAATCAATATTTGGTGGAATAACCCTGGTTGGTTTTTAATCACAGTTTTTTTTAATCATGCATCTTGGCATCATGTTCTCCTCCACCAGTCTTACACACTGCTTTTGGATAACTTTATGCTGCTTTACTCCTGGTGCAAAAATTCAAGCAGTTCAGTTTGGTGGTTTGATGGTTTGTGATCATCCATCTTCCTCTTGATTATATTCCAGAGGTTTTTAACTTGCTAAAATCAAAGAAACTCTTCATTTTTAAGGTGGTATCTGTATGATTGGATGACAAATTTAAATTTGTTTTAAAGTATGAGCCAACACAACAAGGGCAAGCTTTAAATAAAATAGGAAAAAGAGAACAGAACAGGCAAGAAAACAGAAGTGACACTACAGCGCAACCTACCACTGAGCTAAGAGCTTCGTCTGTGGTGCTCAACCAAAGCTCTGTTACACAAGAGAGTTTGCACACAACATACACAAGAATTAGATTTGCAAACCTTTATCTAACTCAACTGGCTCAACAAGTACGTCTCTTAAAAAAATAGAGAGCACTTAAAAATGATGAGTTTCTTTGAATTTACTTAATTGAAAATCTCTGGAATATAATCAAGAGGAAGATGGATGATCACAAACCATCAAACCACCAAACTGAACTGCTTGAATGAATTTTTACACCAGGAGTAAAGCAGCATAAAGTTATCCAAAAGCAGTGTGTAAGACTGGTGGAGGAGAACATGATGCCAAGATGCATGAAAAAAAACTGTGATTAAAAACCAACCAGGGTTATTCACCAAATATTGATTATTTCTGAACTCTTAAAACTTTATGAATATGAACTTGTTTTCTTTGCATTATTTGAGGTCTGAAAGTTCTGCATTTTTTTGTTATTTCAGTCATTTCTCATTTTCTGTAAATAAATGCTCTAAATGAGAATATTTTTATTTGTAATTTGGGAGAAATGTTGTTTGTAGTTTATAGAATAAAACAACAATGTTCATTTTACTCAAACATAAACCTATAAATAGCAAAATCAGAGAAACTGATTCAGAAACTGAAGTGCTCTCTTCAATTTTTCCAAAGCTGTTTATTCATTTTTTTGTGGATTTTTAGTTTAATACATAATTTGAACAAAGAAACTGTCCCTTACAGTGCATCACAATTTATTAAGGAACGAACCAATAGAAATACTTAAAAATGATCTGAAAATCTCCTTTTACATTGACTTCCAATGAAAGTTTATAAGGTTTTATATCTCTCCTGTAAAGTTGCTGCTTTGGAGATACTTGTTTTTATTAGACCATTCACCATGAAATAAACATCATAACTACATAAATATACTTTAACTGGCACTTATAAAACATATTACTTATAACAGATTTTCTATTGGAACAAAATTGGGACACAGAACAACTCGGCTCAAAAATATATATTTTACGATTTAGCATATTTCCTGTGTATTCAGTGATTTTTTCACATACAAGACCTATTTCTTATTACATGTTGAATTATACTCAACAAATTAAAATGTTCTTGTTTTAAAGTAAAGAGAAACGGCAAAGACAGACAGGAGTTTTTATTCTTAAGATGCTTATAAATGGGGTTTCAATCAAACTTGTCAGACTTGTGCATGATCAGTAGTGAACAAAGCATGCAGCAACCAAGCTAATGCTAACCAGCAGGTCAGACTGACACTGCAACATTCACTGCATGTTTTGGTTTTAAACTACTATAGGATGAGAGAGTATGGAAGTTATTTGCCGCTGGTTACTGCACTGATTACTGGAGCTCAGATACAGCAGCTGCATTTAACTAGTGGAAGAGTTTTACCAAAACAAAGCATTTCTTTATGATCAACACATCTCTGAACTGACCGAATAAAATAATAACGCTTACTGAGCTTCAATCTGAAGAAGGAAAAAAGCCAACAGGTTCCCGCACTCAGTCACACATTGTGTTATTTCTAAATTAAACTATAACAACACACACTGCTGACAATCCACACTGATAATAACCTGAATAAATGTTTAATAAATAATGGCCGAGTATCATCACAGTGCTAATAGGGGTGGGCGATAATGCTCTAAAATAATATCACAATATTTCAGGGTATTTTTGCGATAACGATATACTTGGCGATATAGGAAAACTAAAATAATACATTCATTTCAGGAATATAGTATAATAGTATAACAGAATAATCATAATGTGGCAAAATAAATAATATAGCATAAAATAATATAATGCAGCAAATAATATTGCAGAATATTTAGTGCAAGCATATAAACTGCAAACTAAAACAATTCTACAATAAATACACCTAAAGCTTCACAGTAAATAATAGACTACTTTTAAGACAGAACAGCCCTATTATCACGATATGGATTTTTAATATCATGATATTTCTGTGTCACGATATATTGTATACAATATAATATTGACCACCCCTAAGTGCTAATGCTCGGAGGAAAGCGCAACGACTCGGTTCTGATACATCAGCTCACAGATGCAGCCTTGTGCTGATCCACATCACCCTAGGAGTGATGAGAGGAAAGAGAGAGCGCCATCTACTTCAGAGAGCAAGAACAACTGTACTTTCTCAGGGCTCAGGCAGCTGATGGCAAGCTGCATGAATGGGCTTTTAATCAGCAATCTCCGGATCATAGTGGCAGTGCTTATTGAGCTAAACCATTTGGGAGACAATATTAACTTAATTTTAAATTTAACTGGAATAAACGTTGGGCTTAACAGTGGGTCATGGTTTATTTTCTCATTTTCATTTTGGTTTGATTTGCTGGTTAAAATAACTAAAAGCTTATAATAACAAAGCTTTTTAGCTTAATCCTGATGGAGTGTAAACTCTGGTTAATGTGTTTAGCTGAATTATGGTGGATTTGGGAACAGGCAGTAGCCTCAGCCACTGATTAAAACAGAAGCTGAGTCTTCAGACTGAAGGTCAGACTGATAATAAAGATGTTTAGATGTGAGGCAGGGTTGTTCCCAAAGAGCTAGTGGTTTAACTTGCTGTCTACACTCCCACTGGTGTATTTTTAAGATGTGACTAAAAGAAGAAACCCACATCCCTGTGTTAAGACATTGCGCTGGCTATTTATCAGAACTATTGATCTGCATTATCGTATCGTACGCAAGAATTAAATGTTATTTTCTTTTTGTTGCAGTAGTGTATTCTTATTTTGAGAATAACTTGGTTTGGATTTTCCGTCCAAAATCTCACCTTGTGTTCTCAGCTTAATTATTCAGGAATCCCTTCACACATTAACATAATCCATATATGGTTAGAAAGGGCGGAGCTTACTCTTTCTATAAATAGTGATCACATCCCAGTGCGGTAAAGCTAAATCTACAAGAAACCCATTGAGAGAAAAACACCTAAAAAAGTGAAAAATCTCCTTCCCCAACCAATATTATTTACCTTTAGTGCTTCAAACATATTTATATGATGTTTCAAACCAAATAATATCAGTAAATAAAGACTCAAAAGTGTCCACAGAAAAAACAGTGTGAAACTACCTGCTTTACTCAAACTAAAGCTAGGTATGGTGTGCGCACTACTTTATACAGTTTTTATGTTACTTGCACATTTTCAAGTAGTTATTTTTGCACTAAACTAAATTTTTATTTATTTAGACAAAAAAAAAGTTAATATTTTTGTATATATATAGTTTTCTAGTGTGTCCTGATTAAAATACTGAAAGGCATAGGCTGCTCTGAGTGTCAGGTTTTTAGTATCTACATGTATCCTAGAGGTGTGATTATTGATTATCAAGAAAAATAAATAAATCCCCCTGATGCTGTTTCTCCATGTATTTTATCAAAGTAATAATTAATAATCCATGTAATGAACTCAAATCATCAATATTCTTATGCTTTCTACTTATAAACACTCTAGTCTAACAATTTTTGGAAAGATTAGATCTTAGGTGTGAATATATTTAAATATATACATTCAAAAATAAGTAAAAAAAAAACATGATCAGTTCCAGGAAAATATAACAATTCTGCTTCCTTTTACATTTTAAATGAGGATATTTTTGAGCAGCCGTATGTCTTCTGGAGTAAAAGAGAACAGGGCATGTGTCTGTCTGATATAATTACTGTGTTATAAGACCTGAAAGAGAAAAACACACCAAAACAGCCTAGAGTTTACAGGGTTAAAGCATAAACAGGCAACCCCAATTTTTCATGTCATATGAGTTCAGGCCTCACAGCACTTCCAGCTCAGAGATCTCTCCAAATCCATTGTCTGCAGAGGAGCTGAGCGCCACCACCTTCTGAACTATTGATCAGAAGACGTGGGTGGGAAATTTGAGGAAACTGGTATGTGCTCAGATGTCACAGCAGCAGCAGCAGCAGCAGCAGCGCTGAGAGAGGAGCTGCAGAGCGAGGAGGAGGAGGAGGAGGCCGAGAGGAGGAAGCTGCTGAGGCCTGCTGCTGCTTGACCAAGCCTCCAGCCGGGCCTTATCAGAGCCGGGGAGCAGCCCAGGAACCCTCCTCGTCTTCAGCTTAAGGCTCTAGACTAACCTTTTTAATATAGGTGCACCAGCACAAATGTTAGGTGCACCCAAACTTTCAACTGCCTTGACTTTAACACCTCAGTTTTACAGGTTGACTATTTTTTTTGTCCATCTAAATTGCTAAATTTCCTTCAGGATCAATAAAGTGTCTGTCTGTCTGTCTCTGTCTGTCTGTACCTGCCTACCTGCCTATCTACTTATCTAGGCAATAATGACTTGTAAATAATTAACTAACAAACAATCTGGTCATCATAAAGTTCGATATTTGAAGCAAAATTCTAAAAGAACCTTTAACAGGCCAGGATTTTAAACAATTTTAACTAATTCTAACATTACACCCCTAAATCTTGAAGGTTTCTATTCAAGCATTACATAAATAGCTTTCATGTTTGATAAGGAACATTACTAAAAACCATAATTGTAATTGCAACAGAAAGTACAGGAAAAAAATTAAGTAAATCTGCAACATATCCTGAATAAAACAAAGCAAACTGTTTTGGTCCTCCAAACTATTTTTTTTCCTGTCTGTTTTCAAACCTGCAGAATTTGGGTTGATTTCTGATTGATTTTTACTGATCCGGAATTATTAAGTGGAGCAGAGAGAAAGTGAACAGGCAGTTTCTTTAAGTGTCCTGTAGAAGATTTCAAACTCCTCAAATTTTCAGAATGTAGATAATTTATTTTACTGCAGAAAATAAGGGTTTTGTATCACCTACACCTAGGGCTGGCCCGAATAGCGTTTTTTGAGCTCCGGATATTCGGCACTGATTCGAAGCGAATATTCGAATATTCGTTTTTAAAAAAAGAGGTTAAAAAAATAAAAAAAAGCAAATCATGGCCCCTTTAATCCACTGAAAAATGTTCAATTTGCTCTGACCTACGAGACATATTCACCCCGGAGTTTTTGGTGTTTTTATCCCGGATTTTTGTGTTTTCACCCCATATTTTTTCTGTGTTTTTAGCCCAGATTTCTTTGTGTTTTCATCCCGGAATTTCTGCTGCCAGACACCGCGGCTTATCCGCTGCGTAAGCAGGCTAGGAGGCTGCTGCTGCACGGTTTCTCCGCTGCGCAAGCCAGCCCAGTAAATTGCTGTTTGTGTTTTCACACTTAGGCTATTTGCTTAAAAAAACAAACAAAAAAAACGTTTGTTCAGGAAGTATTTTATATTCTTAAACATTGGTAATTATATTAGAGGACAGTCATTGTAAACTGTACTTGGTCTATTTCGGTTAAAGGATTGTGCAGGGCATATTACTGATTTTGTATTTTTGCACTTGGGCTATAAGCTCAATATTAAATATTTCGTTTGTTTAGAAATTATTTTATATTTTTAAACCATGTTAAATTATATTAGAGTAGAGGAAAGTCATTGTTAATGACGTTATTGTACTTGGTCTATTTCGGTTTAAGGATTGTGCAGGGCATAGCCGTATTACTGATTTTGTATTTTTGCACTTGGGCTATAAGCTCAATATTAAATATTTCGTTTGCTTCGAAATTATTTTATATTTTTAAACCATTTTTAATTATATTAGATAAGAGGAAATTCGTTCAGACATCATTTTTGTAGGCCAGGCTTTTGTAACCGATTTAGCCCCTACTGTTGCCACATTACCCCTTACGTTTTATTATATAAATCAGTTTCGTTTTTTTTATCATGTATAATAGAGGTCTGCGCGAGACTGATTTTTAAACCCACTCTTCCACGCTCCCGCGTTTCTGTCTCGTTACCGCTCCGCAAAAAAATTGCTTCTTTTAATCCCGCGCCCGCCCGCCACATACACATTTCTGCCGCTCCCGCCCCACGTTCCTAATATAAATTAAATAAACTACACTTAATGCTTCAAATTTACTTATATATTTATTAAAACAGCAGCGCCGTTCCTTACCCCAGTCCAAACACCATCGGTGTGTGCGTGTGTGTGTCGGTCCATCCTGCGCGTTGAGAGTTTTCTTTAGGTTTTTTTTTTTTACAATTATTACAGTTTTCTTAACTATTTATTAATTTGCTCCCGCATCGTCTGGATTAAACTCCCGCTCCAGCCAATAACAGTTCAGTTCTGTCCCGCGCGCAAGATATTCTGACGGGACCCGCGAGAACAGAAGTGGTTAGAGTGAGGTGGAACTCTGGAAAGGAGAAAAAAAAACGAATATCCGAATACCAAAATTAAAAACCGAATACCTACTCAACGAACGAATATCCGAATACCCGAATATTCGGGTCCAGCCCTACCTACACCTGTAGCCCGTATACGGGTCAAGGCAGGTTAATAGGTTAAATCTCTCAAGATAAACGAAATAAAAATAAAAATGTAAGAGAATTAAGTGCCTTAAACTGAAAATCTAATAGCTTAAAATCTCATGGATTATCCTCCATGACCCAAGACCAATTTTATATAGTTTAATGCACCTTTATTCACTTAAATATCAAAGTATTTTTAGGAAGAAAAAAAAAGTTTCTCATGCCAGTTACCAGTAACTCAGATGCATGTTAAACAGTAACTACACTCTAAGACATTTGTTTTTACTTTAACAGTTGAAATGTGTTGCACTGCAGTAATAATCTATACCATCTATACCAGCCCTGCTTAAATCCATTAAATTAGAAGCAGTTATTAAGAGAATTTAGATATTTGATCAAAAGTGTACATAGTGTAAGTCTACAAGCTGATCTGATGACTTTTCTTTTTTTGACACGTAGCAGATAGTGGACTAGCTGCAACGGCTAACGGGCTAACTGTTTTTTTTTTATAACAGGTTGATTTCTTAGTGCTGGTTAGAGTGGGTAGAATCTGTGGTTTGATATTAAATGTGAATTATGGCTGTAGTTCAATTTAGTTAGTTACCGATTACCTTCACAACACCAGATTGAAGCTGTCGGTCCAATGCTAGCTAGGCTAACAGACTGCAGATCTTAAAGGAGATGGCTAATGGCTAACTGTCCATGTTATCTGTATTTTGAGCTGAATTAATCACTGTTTTTTCACGCTGATCATCCTACTTTTAGTTTTAAACTCCCCCAGAACATCATCAGTCTCCGCAGCCCTGACGCCCGGGAGATAAGAGCATGCTGTCATGGACGTCCTCAGAATTATCAGCAAGTGAGCAGCTACACAGAGACGCAGACACACTATCTCCCTCATGCATAGATGCATGCACACACACACACGCAGACGTAGACTCCTGCTGCAGCCTGCAGACAGCACAATTTCATCAACATTTTTGAGTATTGTGAATTATATTATACCCTGAACAACATTTTTACTGTTTTTATCAAAAGAAAAAAATCACACTGTTCTCATGTCCCATTATATATCTACTAGAGACAGATTATATCTGTCCAGTATCATTTATTTTACTTTAATTCTGGATAAATGGAGATATTTGCATTATTAGTGTCATGCAGCAGTATATTCTTGAAAATCTTTTTAATTCAGTGTTTTTTCATATCGACAAGAGTATTGTAATCATGGAAAATACCTTGAAATATTGCGATATTATTTTAGGGCCATATCGCCCCTTCCTAATGGACACGGAAAGTGGAAAACCACGCACTGACTCACAACTCAGTGTTTAATTTGTCACTGTTCGATTTGCCACAACAAGCCATGCTGAGTTTTCACGGTATTACTATAAATTAAATGCATATTGAGACCACAGAAGTCACAGTAAACCACATGACTTGACATTTACACTGAAAGCAGCCAGTCTTTCAATCTTTTAAAGAACAAACAAATGCAAAAGCTAAGAGTTAGCTCAGCTAACGTTACTATCCTAGTCCTGTACAGCTCATATCATTCAGCTGGGAAACTGCCAGGTTGTAAAAAGATTGGAAAGTGAACTGAAAAAGCGTATAAATCAATTCAGTTAGTTTATGTGACACAAATCTTAAAAACAAACTTAAACTGACTGTTTATTTGCAAATTAACAATTTATTTGCAATTTGTCTGATATAATAAAATTAAGTCAGCATGCCAACAAAGCTAGTCCTAGTCAGTGATATGGTGTGAAATCTCACTGATTCCACGAATCTACATTTTGTGGGCTTTAAATGCATATTTACTCAAATGAATGGCGGCAGAAAGATACATGCAAAATGTAAAATAGGGTAGGATAAAATGGTTCTTAGAGCCCAAAAAAGAAAATAAATAAATAAATAAATAAATCTGATAATTTCTTAGCATTAAAAACTTGGACGGATGGTTTCGAATGAGATTATGTATGTGCAAATGTTCTTAATAGCAAACCACTCAGAACGAGTAAACTATTTAACTTTGCAGAAAACTTGATAAACTGGTAGGATTAAAATTTAATGTTAATTTTTGCCCAGTGAGAGCTATTTTCAGGCTGTTTTCAGTGCTTGCTAGTGAAATATTAAACACTCCACACAATCTGCTCACCTGATTAACAATCCAGTATTAACATCAGGTGGGTTTACATGTTGAATCTTTCTATAAAACCACTAAAGAACATGTAGAACTTATTATTATTTTTTAGACGACCAGAAAATAACAACCGAGATCATCTGTAGCCCACAGAACTTCACTCCATCTCAGAATCAGGATAATGGAAACAGGATGCCACCCTGTCCTGGACTGTCCTGTTCTGGACCACTTGTGTCAGAACTGCATGTACTCCATGTTTCACCACATGACCTAGAAGGTTTAGTTTGATTTCATGCTCTACTTTTGGCAGATTCCACTGAATTAAGCAAGGAGGACTCGGTTTACCAAAACTTAAAGTATGCAGCAGTTGGATTTTATAAATAGAAGAGTGGTTTATTACATAAAAATTATAATTTTATAAATTATTATCTGTCAGACACCACAGCAAATAAGTTCTTTTAGGCTATGGAAACATTTCTTTTAGAGTAAAATGAGTACCACTATAAAATAAGGCTCCTTTATAAATGACTTATACATAGAAGAAGTTTAATAATGTTATTAATTAAGTTATAAACTATTAATAAGCAGTTAAAACACATACATAGAAAGGGAAACAATGGTTTGTCGTGTACCAAATAGAGTGATTCCACATTCATTTATAATACTGTTAAATCTCAGATCTTGCTTTAACTGCTTATGTTACTTTGTCCTTTCTATCAGTCATCTTTAACTTAATTTCTGTTAATAACTTGTTTATGTATTTAACTATAATAACATATTAAACGACTAAACTGAGTTTCTACATTATTTTATCAGGTATGTTAAAAAAGTCATTTTCACTGCAGTTTTTTCTATTTATTTGTTGTAAGTGCTTATTAATGTTCTTAACCCTTTCAGACCCTGCGTCCATTACAATAGACATAATGTATTTCCTTATGTATTTTTTTCCCAAATGTTTTGTTGAACATAACACTAATTGAGAGCTGTTTTTAAATAAGAATAGACTATAAACGAACCCAAGAAAAGGTTTATTAGACAATTAAACAATAGCTTAGGGCCGCCCACTTTACTGAAAATAAAAAAAACAGCAGTAAAGCCAAAGAGGCAAATTAAAAGAGCTATTTTTTTTACTAAGTCTATGTAATTTAGAACAATTTTTTCATGTTCATTTTAGTGTTTAGGGCCGGATTGTGAACAAAAAAAGTCAATATCAAATAAAAAAAAAATGTTAAGCACACACTTGAGGCTTCCAAACCAAAACACATAATAAAAAACAAAAGTTGCTTATTTTAGTTAATTGGATTTAATGTTAATATAGATTTTATATCATAATATTTGAGTCTTCCTTCAAGTGCATTGCAGACATAAAACAGCATTATTATTAATATTTTTTCAAAACTTTTACATAATTCAGGTCTGAAAGGGTTCAAGTATTTACCATTTAATTTACAACCATTAACCCTTTCAGACCTGAATTATCTTCAGTGATAGAAAAGAAAATGTAAGAATTATGTTTTTTTTCTCTGTAATGCACAGAAAAGAATACTCTAATATGGTTATATAAAATATATATAGCAAATAAATTCATTTAAGTAAAATATTTAATAGTTTTTTTTATTTCCATTGCATTGGAAGTCTGTGTGTAATATTTTATATTTCACCGTTGTATTTCATAAATCAGTAAAAACCCTAAACAGTAAAAAAATATGATTAAAAAGTGATCTAAATCACATTAAATTAGTATAATTAGTAAAAAAAAAATAGCTGTTGCCTCAATGGCTCTAGTGCTGTTACTGTTTTTCGGATGCAGAGTCTGAAAGGGTTAATAAACTCCCTTATAATAAAAACTATTTATAAACCCCTTATAAAGGAGCCTTATTTTAAAGTGGTAGATAAAAATGATTTAAGCAAGATTATTATTGCCTAAAAAAAAAATCCTAACAACAGCAGTACTACTCACACTGAGAAACAATCCAACCCGTTAGTGAGGAAATGAATAACTCAACCCATAATGATTAGCCTCTGAATAAAACGTGCAGCTGCCATTCATTAACAACTCAACACAAACGAGAGGAAATGTACAATCTCACCACAGAAAGCTCAAATACCACTGAGTAAATATCAGCTGAGAGAAAAACGAGGACTAGCTGAACTGCTGAAGCTTAAATATAGAATCAAAACAACAAGAACAGCAAGAGCCCAGTACAAATATTACTACTACATGCATTCAGACCAAAATGATGGACATTAGGAGATCACGTAAAAATGATGAGTTTCTTTGATTTTACCAAATTAAAAAACCTCTGGAATATAATCAAGAGGAAGATGGATGATCACAAACCATCAAACCACCAAACTGAACTGCTTGAAATAAAGATATCCAAAATCAGTGTGGGAGACTGGTGGAGGAGAAAAACTGTGATTAAAAACCAGGGTTATTCCACCAAATATTGATAATGTCTGAACTACTAACTCTTTATGAATATGAACTTGTTTTCTTTGCATTATTTGAGGTCTGAAAGTTCTGCATCTTTTTTTCCGTTATTTCAGCCATTTCTCATTTTCTGTAAATAAATGCTCTAAATGAGAATATTTTTATTTGGAATTTGGGAGAAATGTTGTCTGTAGTTTATAGAATAAAACAACAATGTTCATTTTACTCAAACATAAACCTATAAATAGCAAAATCAGAGAAACTGACTCAGAAACTGAAGTGCTCTCTTCATTTCCTTTCCAGAGCTGTATGTAAAAATGAGGGCTGTTAATTTAACTTAATTTAATGTGGATAACTTTACACATTTAATGACATGAAATTTACTTCACTTCATTATCTGCATAAATATATACATATATATAAAAAAAGGAATTTTCTGGATATCTAAATACATGACCAAAACTTTTGCTTTGTGTACAAAGCACTTTATTTGTTTATGTATTATTTCAATATATATTTGGAAGGTCAAAATAAATAGAGATGGAATTATCTTGTACAAAAGGTCTACTAGGAAATGTCTGAACAGTGATTGGCTTCTTTCTTAGAGTGAATAAAAAAAATCAGAAATAAGAAATATCCCAAGTAAACTGAAGCTTAAATAGTGTCAAAACTTTCATAAATTTTATCTGCCACTGAAACTGTTCCACCAAAGAATTGTGGGATATTTACCAATTGTCAAACTATCATCACAGAAATGTTCTAAATGACATGCTGACTATGCACGCAGTAATCGTGTGCTTATAAGTGATCATGAATAGGTATTTTAATTATTATATATCATCATAGATAACTCTCCAGTCAGACAGTGGGCGGAGAATGATCAAGTAACTTCAGTTCTAACAGCTTAAACCACATCTTACTTCTGCTTTTCAACATGCCTAAAATAAAAATAAAAAAACGAACGCAGAGTACCTAATCTTTATTTTAAGAAAATACTTTCTGAAATTTAACTCAACAAACTTATCGATAAAAACATGTAACGAATAATAGAAACTGATACAGCCATCCGTGGTGGATGTGTCCTCAAACAACGTCACTAGGAATAGCTGTGACTTCTGACAGACTCTGGTGGCACTTCTCTTGTTTTCTTAGCTTGTGTATCAGCGAGAATCTTACAGGAAGTGTGAGGTCAGCAAGCGACCGCAGGTTTTTTCCATGAACTGCAGTTTTGAGCTGCGCATTCAAACGCAGTCAGAAAAAACTGAACCATATCAAAAGCAAATCATCACAGATGTTTCAAACGGTAATGAGACTTCAAACTGCTCTGGTTTAATCGTATTACTGTAATTGTAGGGTCTGCAGTCAGCCGAGTCTGTCTTTGTTTAACTGTTAGCTACAGGTGTGCCTTCAATGCAACGGACCCCCGTCAGATACCTGATAATTAGACCGAGACAAACTCCTCTCAGAAGAGCATGAGAAAACCAGTACTGAGCAATAAAGCATTTGTATTTATTCCTGTGGATGTGCTGTTCATTTAATAAAAAGAACAAAATAAAGTTGGCCTTTATTTAGATTTTTTACGAACCCTAAGAAGACCCATCCACCACAGCTAGCTTGTCTACAAAAACACTATAGATGCCTATGGATGAAGTACCTTTCTAGAAACCCAAGGACGCTTTACAATTTACACGTTTTTACACACAACCATTCATACTCACACTCACACTCATCCACACACACTGGTGAGAAGCGGCAGCCAATAGCGCACAGCGTACTCTCAACCGGAAACCACCACGTCCACCTGGAGGACTGCATTCAGCAATACACTAGAGCATTTACCCAGAACAGAGTGTCAAAAATACCTGGGCACAGTCATGCATACATTTACACACACATACAAACATATCTACATACCACACACTTACACAAATTTAAAATATCCTATTTACCTGATCTCCATATTTATTTTCATCTGCATCCTCTGGGCAATTTGATGTTATCTATTGATCAATAAAGTGCAATAACCAGTGTGTGTCTTTTTTTGTAGAATAAACAAGTTGATATAAACCATGTCATCAGTTAAAAGAGAGATTTTTCCAATGATGATGCATATAATGTGACCCGAAAACCCTAATTTCTCAATAGTATTTTGCAGTCACTTGCTTGTAGTGGACCTAGTTAGTTGGCCTATTTGTGGCTTTACACACCAATTCCTGACACTAAACTCCTACAAAGTTTGCACATCAGTAACCACCAAATTTTAAAATGACAGATTTCCTTAGTTTAAAAGGCCAAACTATTTTAGCCCTTATCATCAGAGATATCAGCTATCTAAAACTTTCCAGACTTAATGGCATACCATCTCAATTGGCTTAGGGTTAATCTTACATGTTTGTGTCCAACTTATAGTTAGCCAAGTAAAATAGCTATGGCAAATCGTGTTTCCAGTCCTGGTCTGAGCTGTCTGTCTGTGATCAATTAAGTTACCCAGGCAAATTAGCTAGCTAGTTAGCTGTTCAGGTAGCTTATAACATAGCATGCTTTTTTAAAATTGTTTAAATAGCTAAATGCACAATTTGGGTTGTCTTAAGTCACAAACATCAGCTGGCAAGCTGGGAAATCGCCTAGTAAGTAAGGTAAATAGTTAGGTACACATTGTAAAAGAGCAATATTAATATACAACATGTTTAGACGTTATGTTGATAGCTAAATCTGTGTGTTTAACAACCAAATTTTCGGAGAATAAACAAATTGCTGTAAAGCCTGTCATCAGTTAGAAGAGAGTTCCAATGGTGTTATGCACATAATGTGACCTACAAAAACTGTAATTCCTTAATGGTATTTTGCAGGCGTTCTTTTCTCGTAGAGGACCTAGATTAGTAGTTAAAAATGATACCAGATTTTATTTAAGTTTAAAAAGGAATATACTTTACTAGCTTGGTTAGCTTTGATTAGCTTTAGCTAGCTAGCTAGCTAGCCCTCTACCTCTACCCTGACTGGATCTGCTTGATACAATATTGTATCTAGCTAGCCAACACTGCAGTTAGCTAGTTTCCTAGCTAGCTAACTGGCTAACTAACAGGTTAACTCGGTAAATAGTTAGCTGCTAGGTTACTGATCTACCCTAAGCTTTGTTCATCACAAAATATACTAATAGACTGTTGATGACCGTTTAAGCTAATGCTAGCATAGTTAGCTAGACAGCTACATCACCACTATTATTTTCTGATGAACCTACTTATGTTAGCTAGCGTTAGCTACCCATGCAACTGCTGGATCAGTAACCTAGCAGCTAACTATTTATGGAGATAACCTGTTAGTTAGCCAGCTAGCTAACCAGCTAACTAGTAAGTTGTGTTTTTTATTGTAATGTTAGCATTAGCTAGCTAGCTACTATATTGTAGCAAGCTGATGCCATCAGGGTAGAAGTAGAGAGCTAGCTGGCTAGGTTAGATAGCTGGGCAGCTGTCGCTAGGTAACATTAGTAACCTAGCAACTTTTTATCCAGATAACATGTTAGTTAGCTAGCTACATTAGCACTATTCTTTTCTGATTAACAAAGCTTAGGTCAGCTAGCGTTAGCCACCAAGGCAGCTAGCTAGATCAGTAACCTAGCAACTAACTATGTATCGAGATAACTTGTTAGTTAGCCAGCTAGCTAGCTAGTTAACTAGGTAATTATCTCTGCAACTGTAGTTAGCGTTAGCTAGCTATCTACCATACTGTATCAAGCCGATTGCATCAGGCAGATCAGAAAGCTAGCTAACCAAAGCTAGCTAACTAGGTTAGATAGCTAGGCAACTGCCGCTAGGTAAGATAAGTAACCTAGCAGCTAACGTTAACTATTGATCGAAATATCTGTTACCAAACTAGCTAACTGTATCGTTAGCTAGCTAGCTACATTAGTACTATAATTTCCTGATGAACAAAGCTCAGGTAAGCTAGCGTTAGCTACCAGATCAGTAACCTAGCAGCTAACGTATTAATCGAGATAACCTGTTAGTTAGTCAGCTGACTAGATTATTGTCTGTGCAACTGTAGTTAGCGTTAGCTAGCTAGCTAACATATTGCATCAAGCCGATCCCATCGAGCAGACCTGAAAGCTAGCTAGCTAAAGCTAACCAAAGCTGCCTAGCTATCTAACACAGCCACTAGATTAGATCAGTAACCTATCAGCTAACTACTTGCTCGAGATACCTGTTAGTTAGTTAGCCAGCTAGCTAGCTAACTAGCTAATTGTCTTTGCAACCATATTGTAGCAATCCGATCTCATCAGGCAGGCCATAGAGAGCTAGCTAGCCAAAGCTAACCAAGCTAGCTAGCTAGGCAACGGCTGCTAGCTTAGTTAACTTAGTTAGCAAGCTAGCAAGCTATGTTAGCTAACCTATAGCTAGATACAGCTTTTAAACCCCCCAAACTTTCCACCAAAGCCCCAACTTACTTTGTCCATTAGTTTCCAGCATTTCTCCACTGTCTTTTTGTCCACGGCGCCGGGCTGGTGATGGGAGTGGTGGAGATGGTGGTGAGGCTGAAAAGCGTCCTTCATCATCCCGATGAGCCCACCGCCTTTCTTACTGTTCCCTGACATATTTTGGCTCCACGAAGTCGGACACAGCGACAGGTCGAGACCCTGGTGGTGCGGCGGAGGGGGACCGACCGACCGATCGACCTCCCTCCCTGATTCCTTCCGTGGTCAAGAGGCTGCTGTGCCTTGATCACCCCCCGGTGAGGACAGCAGAGCCCGGGCTGAGTCCGAGCTAGGGTCCGTGGTCGGGAGGGGGTGCTGGGGGTGTTGGATGGAGGCAGGCGGGAGAGAAAGGCTCTACCGCCGGGAGGCTCCCATTAAATCCCCGCTCCTTGCAGCGGACCGCACCGTCATCGCTCTGCCAACAGCTAGCGCAGGGACGCCGCACGGAGGAAACAAAGCTCTGCTCGAGATGTTGGTGTGTGTTAAATTCAGGGATGTCACGACTTCTTTTTTCTACCAAGAATCAACTGGCTTTCGCACCGACACCCTGCGTGCTGCAACCGTTCCTGTTCCCTCCCCCCGACCCTCTCTCTCCACCGAGGGTCTCGCGAAGGGAAGTTCACCGCGAGGCGGAGCGGGTACGCTGCAGAGACGATCGCCGCGCCTCGGCTTACTGTACACAATCTAAACAGCCGAGCGAGTAAACCTCGGGGGAAAGGAAGAAAAGAAGAAATAAATAAATGTATTAGGAGAAATAAACACAGCCTTCTGCGCGCCCCCCTCCCGCGTTGGTCGCAGTGCTGTTCCTGTTCAGCCCCTTCCGCCCGAGCTCGCTCTCTACTCGGCGAGGAGACGCGCCGACCCCGCCCAGCCTCCGCACAGCACGCCCTCCGCCCCGCGAGCCGCGTTCAACAGCCCCATTCACTCATACACTATACTATACTATACTATACTATACTGCACTGTGCTCTACTATACAATAGTTTACTGTACTATACTATACTATCCTATCTTATCCTATACTATACTATACTATACTATACTGTACTGTGCTCTACTATACTATACTATCTTATCCTATACTATACTATACTGCACTGTGCTCTACTATACTATAGTTTACTGTACTATACTATACTGCGCTATCCTATACTATACTATACTATACTATACTATACTATACTGCACTATCCTATACTATACTATACTATGCTATACTGCACTAAACTATACTATACTGCACTATCCTATACTATACAATACTATACTGCACTATCCTATCCTATACTATACTATACTATACTATACTGCACTATCCTATCCTATACTATACTATACTATACTATACTGCACTATCCTATCCTAAACTATACTATACTATACTATACTATACTATACTGTATTATACTAGACTTTACTGTATTATACTATACCGCACTATCCCAAACTATACCCTACTATACTACACTATATTTTATGTTACCATACAATATTTTATTGTCCTATACTATATTGCACTACTGTATAATAATCTATCCTGCGATTTCCTGCTTATAAAAAATATATACGATCATACAGTATTTTAGTTATCATTTTATTTTATATGTAAATAAAGCAGAATTTCTCTTTCAGCAAGATAAATTAAGCCTAAAGGTAAGCCTGTGCAATCGAGACATTTCAATTGCACAATTCTCAACATAGATCCTTAGCTAAAAGCTAGATTTTCCACTAATGCACCATCGTCTAGATTACATACAAAACTCAGATGATTCATGTACATTTAGTGCTGGATTTGGATAGTAAATACACCCACTGAACAATAAAACAAAAAGAAAGGTTGTTGGAAGGGAATTAATCACAATGTTACTGTGAAAAGACTAGTACACTAACATTAATGCCCTGTTGGGCCTCTTCTAGTCTGAATACAAGATAAGATAAAGTTGGGTTATGTTACAGGATATGTTATAATTATTTTAATAGTGAAGTAGAACCATAAATATTTTTTATATACTAATTTAATTAAATTAAATACTAAGTTTTCCAGAAATATCTAAATCTATTTTAAACAATCTGACAAAAGTGGCCAATAGTTTCTATATAATTTTATACTTTTTTTATTTATATAATTTTATAAATATATTCAATTAATTATTTTATTTGCTGTTTTATGAGTTTTGGTGGGGATAATATGTTTTTATGTTTTACAGATAAAATTTGGAGTTTCAAAACTTCAAATCTTAAAATAATTTTACAATGTGATAAAAGATAAAAAATGCATTCCTGTTTTTAAGATTTCTTGTTTTAATAAATAACATAAATCAACAAATAATATAACTGATTAAAAAATGTAAAAAAAAAAAAAAAAAAGTAATTGATTCTTTGAGTCGACTCTGAGATGTTCGGAACGCCAGGGTTGAATGAATCAGCAGCCGGTGTTCTGACGATTTTAGCAACCTTGTCAAACTATACAACCCGAGTCTATATTTAAAGGTAAAATACAAAATATTGTAATATGCCCGCAGTCGAAGTCTCGGTAGGATATTTGAATAGCCTAATCGCTGTAACATTAGGGTAAAATTAAGGCAATGTAGGTGATTAGGAATATTTTTGTAGTTTTTATAGTTTTTTATTATTATATTTTATAATTATTTTTACACGATTCTAACACTTAAACAAACGATGACAGTAAGTTCATATTGTAAAATGCAGCCGAGAAAAAACTAAATTATCATCAAATACATGAAAACAGTAAAAATTAGAGTTTAGCGCATGCGCCGAACCGCCAAGTATCACAAATCAGCGGGTAGCACAAATCGACAGAACACGCCGGAAAACGCCCACGCCCCGGTGGACCCGGTGTTCTGTCGAGTTATGCTACCTGTCGATACGTGCTTCCTAAAGGCACTGCGCATGCCCTGACCTACAGTATTTAATCATTACTCGTTTTTTTATTTTTATCAATTAGCCTGTTTTTTATTTGTTTTTTTATTGTGCATGAAACAACCTGGACTCGCTGCTATTGCACAAAAGTGTAAATGGAAATGAATAATAATTAAATGAATTAATACAATAATTATTATAAAATAAAAAAAAACTCTCATTGCCATAAGTTTGCCATGATACAGTGATTTATGCTATCCAAATATACTAACCTACATCTACTGGGACTTCTACTGGCAACATACCCTAATATTGTGCTTTATTTTGTATTTTTACAATTAAATATACACTTTGGTAGTACAGTTTGACCGGGTAGCACAATTCGACAGAACACCGGGCATGCAGGAAGGTGATTGGCTGTCGCAGCACCTCGCAACCTGAGTAAACTCAGCTTTAACGAGCTTTAATAACTAACAACATGCCGCCAAAGAAACGCAAAGGAAAGGCTAAAAAGCCCAAAAGCAGCAAAACTGAGCGAGGTAAATTACTTTATTCCAGCTCTGTAATATATACGTTAACTACTGGCTGCAGTATATCCTAAATAAAACTTAATTATGTACAGTTTGTACAGAAAATGTGACTGAAGACTAAAATCTGTGTATTTTCTCTCTCAGTCGCAGGAGATGAAGTTGCTCAGAGCTACAGGAGAAGTTTACTGGAAGTGGCTGTTCTAAAAGACCGCCTCGGTAAGAAATAACACACAGGTTTTCTAACCAAACACGAGTTTTTACAATAAAAGCTAAATTACGCACTTTAATCACCGGTAAGTTAAATTTCAAAATCAGTTTGTCATATTTACATATATATAGGGTACACAACTAGCAGTGAATAAATGCTTTGTTTGCTCACGTGAAACAGTAAGATATATATTACAGATAGAAATATTACGTAATATTACGTTGTAATTCTTCTTTTTATATTTTTTCAACTCTAACTCTAATAACACATATAACTACACATATTAACTATTCAAAACATGTACTGTTCAATCTCAGGCAGCTTTACTTAATTTTTTACTCACATTTAGTAAGGTTTCTAACCTGAAGATGTTTTACATTTTTCTCAGTACTGATAGAAAAAGTCATGTAACATTCAAAAAGTATGTTTAAAAGCACGTCCACTAATTCCTTTATTTTAAAGAAATGTTTGACTGCATGTTTAAATAATTGATAGCTAAAGTAAAGCAGCATAAAGTTATCCAAAAGCAGTGTGTAAGACTGGTGGAGGAGAACATGATGCCAAGATACATGAAAAACTGTGATTAAAAACCAACCAGGGTTATTCCACCAAATATTGATTATTTCTGAACTCTTAAAACTTTATGAATATGAACTTGTTTTCTTTGCATTATTTGAGGTCTGAAAGCTCTGCATCTTTTTTGTTATTTCAGTCATTTCTCATTTTCTGTAAATAAATGCTCTAAATGAGAATATTTTTATTTGCAATCTGGGAGAAATGTTGTCCATAGTTTATAGAATAAAACAACAATGTTTGTTTTATTGTGTGTAGAAAACTATATTATGTTCAGATTAGATTTAGTAGCAAGGATAATTTATATTTTTAGACAGTGTGTTCATGAATATCTTGTATGTGTGTGTGTTAAGGTGTGTGTGTGTTTTGTGGGGATATGTGGTGGGTGATAGTGCCTATTTAGGTCATGTGAATGTCCCAAATACCAAACATTTTAAGCTTCTTTATCATGCGCTGGACTGTACCCCCAAAATAGAGGGTTCAGCAAAGCAGGTACTGTAAATAAAGGCCCAGGTAACACACCTCATCAGTTAGTCTAGCTGTCTGATAAAGTGTGTGTGTGTGTGTGTGTGTGTGCTGCTGAACTCAGATGCCTGCACTTTGAATATTATATTCAAAGTGTTATACATCTCTGCGAAAAAATATGAGATCACGTAAAAATGATGAGTTTCTTTGATTTTACCAAATTGAAAACCTCTGGAATATAATCAAGAGGAAGATGGATGATCACAAACCATCAAACCACCAAACTGAACTGCTTGAATTTTTACACCAGGAGTAAAGCAGCATAAAGTTATCCAAAAGCAGTGTGTAAGACTGGTGGTGGAGGAGAACATGATGCCAAGATGCATGAAAAAAACTGATTAAAAACCAACCAGGGTTATTCCACCAAATATTGATTATTTCTGAACTCTTAAAACTTTATGAATATGAACTTTTTGTTTTCTTTGCATTATTTGAGGTCTGAAAGCTCTGCATCTTTAAAGTAGGGCTGTTCTATATTGTATCGTACGCTATAGTATCGCCAACATTTTTGAATATGGTGATCGATATTATACCCTGAAATATGGTATCATATCACCCACCCCTAATTATCACATCAGGGTTCTACTTTTTTTACTGTTTTTAACAAAAGAAAAAATCACACTGTTCTCATTTCCCATTAAATATCTACTAGAGACAGATTATATCTGTCCAGTATCATTTATTTTACTATAATCCTGGATAAATGGAGATATTTGAAATGCATTATTATTAGTAGTATCATGATATTCTGGACTGTTGACCACTGACAGGATATTTTAACTTTTTTTTTGTTTCAGAAGAAATGCCTAATCATTTTTGTCCATACAGAGTGTGTAGCAAATATTGTAGACGCTTTAGATAGAAAAATATGGTATTATGGTCCCCATAAACACACAATGCTTATTGTTTAGCACTGAAGACAGACGTGGCTCAGCAGGCGATATCAGCAAGAGATGATCTGCAGTATCAGATAAGAGACCTGAAGCAGACGCTTTCTCAAGAGAAACTAGGCATGAAGGATATCACTACAGGTGAGTAATGTTTAATATCTCTGCTTCACATATTGTCCTTATCATGTTTTTCTTTTAAATACGCTGCCTTGTCAAAAAAAAGTTCACACACTCTGATATTTGGTTGGAGCGTCTTTATCTATGATTGCGGGACGTTGTATTCACTGTGGCGTTGTTTCAATAAGCTTCAGCAACGTCACAATATTTATTTCAATCCAGTGTTGCATTAATTTAATTTTTCACCAAGATCTTGCAGCAGGATTGATGATGGTAGAGTCTGACCACTGCTCAAAGCAGCTCTTCTCCATCCAGCACATCCCAAAGATTCTGTGGTTCTGTGGTGAACTTTCTGAGTCTATGTGTGAAAATGATGATCTCATGCTCCCTGAACCTCCATGCTCTCTTTCACTATTCCAGCACCATCAATCCTGACATTGTTCATCTTGAAATATGAAGAAAATAAATCCATTGATGGAATAACCTGGTCTATATTCAGTATATTCAGGTAGTCAGCTGACCTCATTCTTTCAGCACACTGCAGCATCAACCAATCAACACATCATTTACTTACTTACCTAAATCCAGGTGGGGACTTTTATTTGGCCAGACAGTGTACGTTTTTACACAATGCATTAATTTTTTACCTTATTTATTTATTTACTTAGTCATTCATTCATTCATTCATTTATTCATTTATTTGTTTATTTATTCATTTATTGTTCTTTGTGTTCCTGATCAGATCTAAACCGTCAGTATAAAACCTTACAAACAAACCTGGAAGCCAAAGTGGAATATTTAGAAACAAGGGTGTCCGAGCTTCAGCAACAACTTGGTGAGTCCAGCTACTGATACAATTAAAGGCATTTTTAAAGTTTAAAACTAAAGAAAAAGTGCAAAAATTAATACTTTTTTTTGTTTGTTTGTGGGTTTCCAGTAAGTGTAACTCATGCTCAGTTGGGCCGAGGTCAGATAAACGACTATTTAACAACATCCCATTTTGAGAAGTGATGTCTCATCAGTTGTGCTGCATTTGACTGAATCTGAGCAGAATATTTAGCTCTGTACCTGTCAGAATTCATACTAATACTTATCTTAGCATTCATATATTAAATAATCAATAAACAGGAGTGATTCAGCTCCATTGGCAGTCATACAGTTCATGCCCATGCCATGACCCTGCCTCCACCATGTTTGGCCACAAATGTTTTTTTTTGTCTTGTGAGACAATTCATATAGCATTCACTGCATTTTGCATACTATTAATTTAACTACACTAAATAGTAATGTTAGCTGAGTTAAGCAATTAACTGGTAAGTAACCCTCAGCTAACCATATTTACACAATAGCTAAACACTGCTGTTGCTTGACAAAATGTGCTTAAAAATTTTGTTTTTTAAAATGTTTGTTCCTTTTTCTCCCCAATTTACAAGGCCAACTATCCAAACCACTCGTTAGGACTCCCCCTATCACTAGCACATAGCCAATTGTGCTCTCTCAGTTCTCCGGCAGCTGATGGCAAGCTGCATGAACAGAATTCGAACCAGCGAACTCCTGATCATAGTGACTCCCGGTCTTAGACCGCTGGACCACTCAGAGCCCCCCAAATGTAGTTGCTAAGTATTGAATATTTAGGCTACTTAAAGCCAGTAATGTTAGTATAAATCTTAGTATAAATCTATAAATTAATACAAGTTAGTGATAAATAATGTCAAAATAATAACACATCTAAAAATATTAGATCATATAGAACCACATCAAGTAAAACTTTACAAATCCACGACATAAATCATACTAAATATTTTAGAGACTTAATTTACTATTTTAATATAATATATAACTAGTCTAAAATGCTGCCACTATGATTGGAAGATTGCTGGTTCAAATCTTGTTCATGCAGCTTGCCATCAGCACAGTTGATTTTGCTCCCTCCAGTTGGGTACAGTAGATGGCGCTCTCTCTTTCTCCTCTCATCACTCCTAGGGTGATGTGGATAAGCACAAGGCTGCGTCTGTGAGCTGGTGTATCAGAACCGAGTCGCTGCGCTTTCCTCCGAGCGTTAGCGCTGTGATGCTACTCGGCAATGCTAAAGCATCAGCAGCAGTTTAGTGTCGGAGGAGGCGTGTGCTGGTCTTCACCTTTCTGGTGTTGGGGCATCACTAGTGATGGGGGGGGAGTCCTAATGAGTAGGTTTGGTAATTGTCCGTGTAAATTGGGGAGAAAATGGGAAAAAAAATTGAAATAAAACTACATTAAAATTAACGCTGCTTCTAATTTTGTTGGTCTTAACTGTGCTGTGTTTTGTTCGATTAGATCAGTGTCAGGGGGATTTAAAAACAGAAAGAGAACAACGAGAACAAACAGAAGAGGGGAAAGATGCCCAGATTACTGACCTGCAGAGCAAACTGGACAACATGGAAACGGAATATGAAAAAATCCTACATGTAAGTCAAAACCAGCAAACATTCGAGAATCTGAATATCCTACAGATCAAGTGAAGAATTAATGTATTCTACTGTATTCTGATTACAAGCCACATTGTTAAAATCAGATTTGTGTATCTTGATGGTTCACATTCACTGTAAATGTAAGTGATCTGTATCTGTGTGTAATGTGAACGAATCTGTTCCTGAAACAGCGTCTCACATGCTGCACATTGATACCTGTATAAACGCCTCCTTCTTCACCAACAACAAAACCCCTCATATTAGAGAGACGAGAGACTCGTAGCTTTATAAAGGGAAATGGATGAGTTAGCAGCTCATATGTGGAGCATCTTTTGCTGGAGTGGAGAGTAAACAGCTGCTCTGAAGTTCATGCTCAGGTCCAGGAGGTGAAAAAAAAGGACAGGTGGTTTGCTTTTGCTGTTTTTCAGCTATAGCTGCACAGCTGCACCAAGAGATGCAGTGTGGGTACGAGAGAAGAGAAGCATGTAGCGCTAATGCTAATGCGTAAAAAAAGCAAAAAGACGCCTGAATTCTGCATGATTTGACCGTTCACATTCATGTCGCATGGCCGTGCATCGGATAGGTATTCGATTAAGGGCCACATATGAAAGTGACTCATCTGATTTGAAAAATTTGGATTTGGCATGTTCACACAGCCTTGAATAAATCAGATCTGATTCACATTGAGCAAAAAATCAGATATGAATCACTTTAGCCTGGTAATGTAAACGTAGTCTGATTTCATTCTGTAGTGGACATTCCACTGTTAACACTGAAATTTTGATAAAAAGAAAAACAACAATTATCTCTCTTACTGACATAATGGTATGATACTCTCAGAGTGATGGACAGACACATTATTCATTTTAGCATTCCAGAAGCTTGTGTTTTTGCAGTTTATGGTACTAAAAGTCGTTTACAAAAACACCTTCAGTGTAAAATGGACTTTTATTGTAGTAGAACATGATAAAAAAGTTCTTATCTTTGATGAATAGCACACCTCCGTTCTCCCACAGCGTTCAGAGATCCAGAAATCTGAACAATGTAGCCAACAAACGCCCTTCAGACTGGGTGATACGGGGCATAATTTACCCCTTTATCCAGCTCGAAGTAGCTCCACACCTCCTTACCAGAATCCGGAGAGCCCTGATATTTAAAACGAGGCATTAATAACTAAAAAAGTGCAGAAGAAGCTTATTAAAAAACACTGTTTACATCCCATAATGCTAGCTTTAGCTCTGAGCTCCGCCATCACTGTACTGATAATGTCATATAGACATTAATGCCTCGTTTTAAATGTCAGGGCTCTCCTCTCGGATTCTAGTAAGGAGGTGTGGAGCTACTTTGAGCTGGATAACGGTGTAAAAAGTGATTTATCAGGGTAAATTATGCCCCGTATCTCCCAGTCTGAAGGGTGTTTGTTGGATAAACTGTTAAAATTTCTGGATCTCTGAACGCTGTGGGAGAACGGAGGTGTGCTATTCATCAAAGATAAGAACTTTTTATCATGTTTTACTACAATAAAAGTACATTTTACACCAGAGTTCTCCTTTAAAGCACTTACCAGTTTATTGGCTTGTGTTTTACAGGGCTGTTTGGACAGTCTACTCTCTCATTTAGCTGAAGCTCGGAGGAACTGGGAGGACGTGAGTTCAGATATTCATCAGGAGTTCAAGGACATGCTTATTGAGCTCCGGCTAAACCCACATTACATATAAACCAGACGAGACCAACAACACTACTAAATTATACTCAACAATCAACAATCACTGATGAATTTGTCTTTAACCCTCCTGTTTTGTTCTGGGTCAAATTGATTGATCTAGGAAAAATAGCTAAAAGTATTTTTTCAGTATGAAACTTCTTCTGCTTGCATTAATTAGTGTAATCAACACATAATATGAAAATGATTCATCTCACATATTTGCAACAACCACCCCGTACAAAAACTAAAACTAAAACAAAATTGCAATGTTATACTTATATATTGGTTTCAAAAGTAATAAAGTAGTGAAACATGTATTTATGTATTTTATATACCTGTTTATTACCTGTAAGAGGTAAGGAATACCATTGCACTTAATATTATTATAATAATTAGCAATCGAGTTAGTAATGAAATATTTACACTGGTTGTTAGATAGTTTGATTTCAGATCATCTTTTAGATAATTAAACATGCACCGGGTCAAACTGATCTGGGAACACCATTGCTGTTACTGACAAATCATAACAGGAGGCTTAAGGGATGATGCTTATTTTATGTGTGTTTTTTATGTAAAGGAAATCCGATGACACATTGACACATACTCATGAAAATATATTGTTATATTTAGTCTTTAGAAATGACTTCCTTGCTTTTATGTTTCCAGCAAAACATTAAACGTATTTATAGAAGTGCACATGATTTAATTGTTCACCTAAACACCTAAAGGGGAAATAGTATAGACAAGACAGTCCTTCTTACATTTATTTTAGCCTTTTATTTATTGCAGATATATTTCTGCCTAACTGCTAATATATAGTACCAGTCAAACGTTTGGATTCACCTAATTTTATTGTTTTTTCATTAAATTAGTTGAAATCATTGTGTTTGCATTGTAGATTAAAACTAAAGTAAATAAAGATCTGGAATTATTTAGTAAACAAAACAAAAAAAGTGTTAAACAAACCAGAATAATAAACCAGTTTTATATTTTAGATTCTTCAAAGTATCTCCTCTTGTTTAGATGATCAGTTTTGAACATCTCTGCTGGATTTTCTCAGTCAGTTTTATGAGGTAGAGTCTCCTGGAATTCAGGCTTTCAGTTAACAGCTGTGCTGAACTCATCAAGAGTTAATTACTTGAATTTCTTGTCTCTTAATAAAGTGTTTGAGAGCATCAGTTAAAGTAAATTAGTGAAGAGGTAGAGTTACAGGTATACAGTGAATATTTTAGTAATGTTCTAATCCAGATTATTATAACAACTACTCAACTAAATAAAGAAAAAAAATTAATGCTAAAATTATGTACTTTTCTATGTTAAGTATACTTTAAAAAAATATACTAAAATGCACTTTTCTTTTACATGGGTAAAAACTTAGGGACATCATGAGAACCACATAAAATAATTATCATTAGTATCATTAGTGATGTTTTATTAAGTTTATCTTATGCAACCTTTTGAAATGGAATAATTAATCAGTAGATTAGGGTTGGCCAGCTTGAAGCATGCAGGGGTATGAACTAAAAAAATGATGTTTTAGTGTTTAGATCAAGAGAAAAGTTGACAGAGGACAATTCACTCAGAACACATACAAATAGATAAATAAAAAAGTGCTTTTTTGTATTAAGTAATGCTAATTAATACAGCTCTGGAAAAAAAATAAAGAGAGCACTTCAGTTTCTGAATCAGTTTCTCTGATTTTGCTCTTTATAGGTTTATGTTTGAGTAAAATGAACATTGTTGTTTTATTCTATAAACTACAGACAACATTTCTCCCAAATTCCAAATAAAAATATTCTCATTTAGAGCATTTATTTACAGAAAATGAGAAATGACTGAAATAACAAAAAAATATGTAGAACTTTCAGACCTCAAATAATGCAAAGAAAACAAGTTCATATTCATAAAGTTTTAAGAGTTCAGAAATCAATATTTGGTGGAATAATCCTGGTTTTTAATCACAGTTTTTTTTCATGCATCTTGGCATCATGTTCTCTTCCTCCACCAGTCTTACACACTGCTTTTGGATAACTTTATGCTGCTTTACTCCTGGTGCAGAAATTCAAGCAGTTCAGTTTGGTTTGATGGCTTGGTTTTTAATAGTACATGGGCATAGTCTCTAGTCTCTAGTCTCCAGAATGTTCCTCCAGGTTCAGTGCAGTGGAGTTTGGAGCCTGTAGATGTCTCTGTTGGTTTATTTTTATTTTATCTCCTCTCCTCCTGCACTGCATGTCCTTGTGTTGAATCTGCTTGACACCCACGACTTTGTTCCATTATGTTGAATAGCTGCTAATAAAAAATACATTAAAAAAGTAAAAGCCCTTTCTTTCATTGTTGCTTTTCGTCCACACGTTTAAAAAGACATGCAAAAAGCTCTCCGGTCATCATCTGTGAGATTGATTCAGTCATGGTGAGGCACTAATGGTATTTGCTGAGAGTGCCAGCCGTCTGAAAGAACATAAAGAACACAGACAGGAAGAATGCACCTCAAAGAGCACATCACAAACACTGCATTTCAATACATTTTACTGTTTAATCTACAGAATAACTTCTCCTGGATTTGACTAAGCTGGAAAGGTTAAACTGGAGGCAACGGCTATAAATTGAGAGTTTTTCTCTTCTTCTGACACCTAATTTAAACTAACAAAAGGCTTCTGTGATTAGAAGATTAATTGAATCAGGTGAATTTAATGATGTGTTATGCTAATCTCTGCAGAGCTACGGTCTCTCTGGACTGGAATCTGAATCCTCTGAGATAAAACACTTAATCTGACCACAGTCCAGACGTAGAGACCAGTCTTCAGACCATAAAGGAGTAGTGTTTTCACCAGAGACAGCGGTTATAAGAAACTGAACAATTGTTCGACTGTATATATATATTTACTGTTATATTTTAGAAAAGGTGTTGTTAAATATATATATATATATTGTCAGGAATGACCCAGGCAGGGTGACGAGGAAAGCGGACACAAGTGCGGGTAAGGGAAAAATGAATAATTTAATAAATAAATATAAATAAACAAAGAAACGAGAAACAAGTAAACACTTAAACATAAAACAGGGAGATACATACAAGGAACTATGGAATAAACTAAAAAACTAAATGACTGAAAATAACCAGAAACAAACGAGAGGAACCAGAGAACTAAAACAAACAAACTAGAGATAATAATAATGATAAACAAACAGGGAATATATATAAGGAGCTAAACTAGGAATCAACACAAAGCAGGGGTATGTACAAGGAATTAGGGAACACGGAGCTAAACAAGAAACTAGAAAAACCAAACAAGAAATAAACAAAACTAAACAGGGCAAGGATATATTACAAGGGAAACAACAAGAAGCAAAACACTTAGAAATAAACAAGGAAATAGACTAAGTAAAAATATATGTATAAGGCAAAAACAGAGAAAAACACAGAGTAAGGAACTAGGAAACGAGGAGAATAAACTAGAGAAACGAGGAATGACAACACAACAGGGGAAGGTGCAAAGACCGACAGAGGACAAGTGGCACAGGGGATCTATTTAATAAACAGGAAACACACTAGAATTGGAAACACCTGGGGAAGGGGCGGAGCTACATTAGACACAGGTGGAAAAGTACTGAGACGGGAGACACAGGGGAGCACAGGTCACGTGGGGAAGACACACAGAGACACGAGACAAGACCAGGATGTGACATATATATATATATATATATATATATATATATATTAATACAAGTGCTGCATTATAAATTAAATTAATGTACTATTAGCTACTAAATGTTTTTGTTTTTCCATTTTCCAAAATTTCTTAATGTGTTGTTGGCCTTGTCTTTGTCTCGGCCACTCGTAGTCTTAGTCTTGACTAATCTTGACTACAAAAAGATCTTGGGCTCGCCTACAAAATGTCTCGCTCTCTGTCTTGACTTGGTCTCCACTACAAAAATCTTGGTCTTGGTCTTGACTTGGTCTCAATCACAAAAAATCTTGGTTTCGGTCTTTACTTGGTCTCGATGACAAAAAGTCTTAGTCTTGGTCTTGACTTGGTCTCAGGTACAAATGTCTTAGTCTCAATCTTGACTTCAAAAAGGTCTTGACTCCAAAATGTCTTGGTCTTGACTTGGTCTTGAGTACAAAAAGGTCTTGGTCTTGACTTGGTCTTCACTACAAAAAGTCTTGGACTTGGTCTTGACGTGGTATCAACTACAAAAAAATCTTGGCTTCGGTCTTCGGTACAAAAATCTTGGTCTTGGTCTTGACTTGGTCTCGACTACAAGGGTTGGTCTTGACTTGGTCTCGACTACAAAATCTTGGTCTCAGTCTTGACTTGGTCTCGACTACAAAAAGTCTTAGACTTGGTCTTAACTTGGTCTCAACTACAAAAAGTCTTAGTCTTGGTCTTAACTTGGTCTCAACTACAAAAAGTCTTAGTCTTGGTCTTAACTTGGTCTCAACTACAAAAAGTCTTAGTCTTGGTCTTGACTGGATCTCGACTACAAAAGTCTTGGTCTCAGTCTTGACTTCAAAAAGGTCTCGACTCCCAAAAAATCTTGGTCTCAGTCTTGACTTGCTCACTCTCCACGACCAATAACATCCAAGTTTACATGAAGTCTTGAAGTTACATGTGAGTCTTGGTTCCTCTTAAGGTCTTTTCCTTGTCTCTGTCACTTATTAGAGGTTCTATATTGTATTTTCAATGTTTTGTCTGATTTTCTGTCCTGCTACCCCTTCTCTGTATAGCTGCCTAACTTGTTTCACATATGCACTCAAAATAATTGCTATTGATTAAATTCACAGGGAGTTTATTCCAGACCATGACTGTGCAGGGGCTGATAGAAGATGCCATTGCCACTATGATCAGGAGATCCGAATCCCGGTCATCCAGCTTGCCACCAGCTGCCGGAGTTCCGAGAGAGCACATCTGGCCTTGCTCTCTCTGGGTGGGTACAGTACAGTAGATGGCGCTCTCTCTTTCCCCTCATCACTCCTAGGGTGATGTGGATCAGCACAAGGCTGCACAAGGCTGCGTTATAAATTAATAAAAAGAAGAAGATGGATTGAGGTTTAAATGCAGATACGTTTTTATTTTCAGCAAACTTCCATTTTAATTGGGTAGGATGTAGAAACGAGGCTCATTCTCTCACTAAAGTACAGTCTTCTCTCTCTCTCAGGACTTTCTCTCCGGTGGATATTCAGACTGTACTGGATTCCGGCGCTCCAGGAGAGCAGAATCAGGTTTCTCTGTTTTATCCACTGCTGTTTAATGTTGTTAATGATGGCTCAGCTAACACAGGAACCAGAGACTATATCATTTCTCTTCTAATAGATCTGACAATTGATTTTTGTATTAATTTTATTTTACTGTGAGGCACAGAATCATGAAACTGACCAGTTTCAATAACTCTGACCTCCACGTCCTTTACAACACCAGCGTTCAGTTTTCCCTCTGCGTCCTGTTTGACTGTTTTCTGGAGACCGTCTCTGCCGTGCCGCTCCTGTCTCTTGGTCGTCTGGCTTGTGGGGAATCGATGTTTCCCCATCTGAGGGTTATTGATCAGAGCAGGACTGAAGAGAAAAGACACAGAACAAAGCAAACAAATAACTTTTTTCAGTGATGGACATGATGACAAGCTATTTTTTGTCTTGTAGACTGAATCAGTGTTGCTAACTTAAGCTGCATTTACACTGCTCCGTCGCGTCAACACACAGGATCGCACTGCCCCCCTCCAACTGGTTGCATGTGGGCGTGACAAAGGCGTTCCCTGCGTTGTCCAATTAAATCATTTCAATAAATGGGAAATGCTTTTATACAAGCTACTATTATTTACTATAAATTAATAAATATAAATGTGTATTTATAAATATAAAAGTTTGATCGAGCTTTATTACACTGTCTAGTGAGCAGAATATTGGCTAACAAAAGCAAACTTTTCTAATGAAATTATACATTAATATTAAAAAAAAAAAAAAAATCACAGCAGTCTTTCTTCAGGCTTTCTTACTCTGATCAGAGTCGCTGTATATCAGCAGAGACTTAACATAAAAGGCAGGGAATCCTTTATACGCTGTGCTAGGAACAGGTATCAGGCGAACACCTGCTCTCTGATTGGATAGATACATCACGTTGGACTGATTAATTTGCATAAAGTTTAGCTTTGCTCAACTTTTCATCACATCGCATCCCCGAGACTCGATGCTCTGGACCCATGATGCACCACACGACTGCATCTGACGGAGGCGGGGCTTCCCATTGAAAATGAATGGGATACAGTGGGATGCAGTGTAAATGCAGTGTTGGCAACTTTGTCGCTATATTTAGTGATTTTTCAGACCCTCTAGTGCAGGGGTCTCAAACTTTCGGCCAAAAAAAAGTTTAAAATATCCAATAAATTTCGGCCCACTTCGCAATTGTGTCCCACTTGTAGTTAATTCTTCACCAAAAATTACAATTTCATATCTTTATGTTTGAAGCCTGAAATGTGGCAAAAGGTTGAAAAGTTTAAGGGGGGCAAAAACTTTTGCAAAGCACTGTAGCTAGCTCATCATCGTATTATACACATTTGTGTATAATAGGTTTGAAACTAAAGAAACAAAATAACAAAAAAAAACTTAAAAAAAAGAAAGAAAACAATAAAAACTAAGTAATTCTGCCAAAGTGACTCTTTTAAGGTCACTTTGCCGGTCCAAAGCTTGCCAGATAAAAGAAGGAGGAGTGTTGAACGTCGAAAAGCAGTTCTTACTAACTGCTACTACTCTTATGCTAACATTTAACAACACGGCAAAAAATTATTTATACAAAGCATTAAAGTCATGATGTTATTTTGAGAAATAACTTCCTATTTCAAAGGCAACAGAAGTTGTTATTTTGTTTAGAATTCATTTGCAGTTCTAACATATTTTCTTACTGTTTTTTACTAATTTTTTTCTCTCCCACAAAGTTATTCCATTTACAGCTTCAAAAACATGCATTATGCAAATTAGGCGATGATGTCATTTAGAGACTTCTAGTCAAGTTTATTTCTATAGCACATTTAAAAAAAGACGAGTGCCGACCAAAGTGCTGTACAAAGAGCTCATAAATACTTCAACAAACTTAATTTAGAATAACACAGAGAACTAGACATAAAAAACAATACAGACTAAGAAAAGTAAGTACAGATTTGTACTTTAAAAGAGTATAAAGCTTGTCTCTGGGGCTGTACTTTATATTAAGGTACAAAAAAGTACCTTTCAGTAAAAGTCCTTTTTTGTACTCATGTTTTTTGTGCCGGTAAAGATTATAAAGACAACATGTTCAAAAATAAAAAAATGTCTGGCTTTCAAATAAAAAATGTACAATTTATATATATATATATATATATATATATATATATATATATATATATATATATATATATATATATATACAGTGCCCTCCATAATTATTGGCACCCCTGGTTAAGATGTGTTCTTTAGCTTCTCATAAATTGAGTTTTGTTCAAAATAATATAGGACCACGATGGAAAAAAAAAAGTAAAGTCCAACCTTTAACTCAAGTGAATTTATTCAGTAGGAAAAAAATCCCACATTAAGAAATAATTATTTAACATCAAATCATGTGTGCCACAATTATTAGCACCCCTGATGTTAATACTTTGTACAACCCCCTTTTGCCAACAAAACAGCACCTAATCTTCTCCTGTAATGTTTCACAAGATGGGAGAATACAGAAAGAGGGATCTTTGACCATTCCTCTTTGCACATTCTCTCTAAATCATCCAACGACCTGGGTCCTCTCCTCTGCACTCTCCTCTTCAGCTCACCCCACAGGTTTTCAATGGGGTTGAGGTCTGGGGACTGAGATGGCCATGGGAGGAGCTTGATTCTGTGTGCGGTGAACCATTTCTGTGTAGATTTGGCCACATGTTTAGGGTCATTATCTTGCTGAAAGACCCAGTGACGACCCATCTTCAGCTTTCGGGCAGAAGCCACCAGATTTTGTTTTAAAATGTCCTGGTATTTTAGAGCATTCATGATGCCATGCACCCTAACAAGGTTCCCAGGGCCTTTAGAAGAGAAACAGGCCCACAGCATCACTGATCCCCGCCGTATTTCACAGTGGGCATGAGGTGCTTTTCTGCATACTCAGCTCTTGTGTTACGCCAGACCCACTTAGAGCATTTGTTGCCAAAAAGCTCTATCTTTGTTTCATCTGACCAAAGCACACGGTCCCAGTTGAAGTCATAGTACCGCTTAGCAAACTCCAAACGTTTGCGTTTATGATTGTGAGTGAGAAATGGTTTCTTCCGTGCATGCCTCCCAAACAGCTTGTTGGCATGTAGATAGCGCCTGATGGTTGTTTTGGAGACTTTGTGACCCCAAGAAGCTACCATTTGTTGCAATTCTGTAACAGTGAGCTTTGGAGAACTTTTTATTTCTCTTATCATCCTCCTCACTGTGCGTGGTGGCAAAATAAACTTGCGCCCTTGTCCAGGCTTGTTTACCACTGTTCCAGTTGTTTTAAACTTCTTAATAATTCCTCTGACAGTAGATATGGACAGGTGTAGGCGAGTAGCGATTTTCTTGTAGCCATTGCCTGACTTGTGAAGGTCAACACACATCTGCCTCACTTGAATGGTATGTTCCTTTGTCTTTCCCATGTTGAAGATAAATGGCCTCTGTGTCACGTCATATTTATACCCCAGGGAAACAGGAAGTTGTGAATTACTAATTAAATGTTCCTACATACTCTGATCAACTTCGTAAACTACTGTAGAAGTGACAGAAATACTTTTATTAAATTTATTTCCTAAGAATTGTTAGGGGTGCCAATAATTGTGGAACAGGTGATTTTATGAAGAATAATTATTTCTTAGTCAGGGATTTTATTTCCCCCTTAAAATTTACTTGAGTTAAAGGTTGGACTTTACTTTTTTTTCCATCGTGGTCCTATATTATTTTGAACAAAACTCAATTTATGAGAAGCTAAAGAACACATCTTAACCAGGGGTGCCAATAATTATGGAGGGCACTGTATATACAGTGTTGGGAAGGTTACTTTTAAAATGTAATCCCTTACAGATTACTGATTGCATCACTCAAAATGTAATTTGTAACGTAATCAGTTACATTACTTCAAGTGAGTAACGTAATCTGATTACTTTGGATTACTTTAAATATTGTCATTTTTTTAAGCCTGAATGAATGTAACAAATAGATAAACAAATAAAACAGCCTTTTCAATCACTCTATAAAAATACTTATGAAACCATTTCATCAAACACTTTTATAAAACACTTCTATAAATTGATGATAAAACCATTTAAAACCAAACAACCGTAAGCTATCTACTTGCAGGTTTGCCTCCAGTGTAATTTTGAAAACAAATTGTGATTTAGTCTTAGTTATAGTCTTGTGACGAAAATAGCATTTAGTTTTAGTCACAATTTAGTCATCTGAAATGTTTTTAGTTTTACTCGACTTAATGTCATAAGAATATAGTCGACTAAAATTACAGTAAATTTAGTCGACTAAAATGTAAAGGGTGTAAATGTAAATGCTTTTTCATCAGTTCCCTTGAATTATTAACTACACACTTATACGAAATTAAACGTTTAATAACCACTTGAGTAATATTGTTAATGTTTGAATGTGAAATATATTTATATATGATTTAATGTATATTATTATTATTATAGGTGTGTATAGGACTATATATATTTTACATTTAAAATTTTGCTCTAGAAATCAGGTCATAAAACATCTGAATAGTTAAATTATAGTTTAAACAGAGCTGTAGATGCAAAAACTTTTAAATGATCTAGTTTTATCTCCAGCAGTAACCCAGCACACCTACTGGAGCTACAGTCTATAAATGAACACACATTCACACACTGTCCTGTAGAGATGCTCTCAGGATGTACAGAGAGACTTCATGAGTTAAAGTGAGAAACTGATGAGAAAGTGCTGTAAGGAACTTTACACAGACTTTTGGGTTCAGAGATTCACTTATTTTATTGTTTTATTTTGGTTATATTATTGAGTTCCTTTCTGACCTGTTCCTGCTTTAATACTAGCTATATCTTTCCCACTGTGAGACTAAACAGATGATCTGATCTTAATGAGTTAGGGTTCTGTATCAGTTCTGTGTTTTAGTGCACTGCTGAGTTAAACACATCAGCTCATGAAATAACATCAGTATTAAAACGCGGATCTCTGCATGGAGATCTGTGACTCTGCTCTGCAGAAGCTGAAAGATTAGTGGTGTTTTTACCGGTAATGGAGTCGCTCCACGCGGTTTACACGTTATCTTGTTTTTCGCGACGTCAAAAGAGAAATATATCGCCCCTCCCCTCTCTCTCTCTCCCTGCTGAACACTGTCGAGTTAACTTCCAGTCGAGCTCCGTATCGACAGTTTAATTCCGCGCGGCGCTGCTGCAGGAGAGGCGGGTACTCCACCTTCGCTAAAGTAGCAGTGATTGGATCTCTTCCTAACTGGTCCCTACCTTTCACAGAACTAAATCAGTTCTGATTGGATTTCGTCCCTGCCAAATATTTTCGTCTCGTTTTTATTCGTTGACCAAAATGTCAGTTAATTTCGTCTCGTTGTGTGAGCGTGGAGCCGCTGTCTGCCCCTCCTCCCTGTGTGTGTGTGTGCAGCGAGACGGGAGGAGGGGCAGACAGTTCCCTGTCATATCAGAGCGATTCACCGCAAAATGTTATTTGCGTTTTGTCAGTGTTGGAAGAGCAAAAATAGGAAAGTACCGCAATGTAATCCATTTATTTTAGCAGAGTAACTGTAATCTGATTACCACTTACTGAAGCAGTAACTGTAACGGATTACAGTTACTTATAATTTGTAATCTGATTACGTAACGCCGTTACATGTAATCCGTTACTTCCCAACACTGTGTATATATATATTATTATTATTATTATTATTATTATTTATTAGTACAGTGATGCAGAAAACTGAATGTACCTTTTGGCTGCAGGTTAAATGGTACAAATCTGTATTTATTGCTGTTAGGAAAGACTTTGTACTTCAGAGAGAACAAATCTGACCCTGTAAAGACCAGTATTATACCTTTGAGGGTACAATTATGAAGAGTATAAGTAAGTACTTATAACGTACCTCTGTTTTTTAGAATGTAGACAACAATAAAAAACAACAATAAAAAGTACAAGCAATAAAACAATCATAACAAAGGAACCTGATAGAAGGACAGCCAGTAGCGTCTTTCCTTACTGAGGAGTTGGCAACACTAGGTAGAATACTAAAGTCAGCAGTGTCTCACCTCACTCTCTTGTGCAGGCTGACCCCACAATCACTGTAAAAACAGGCTGAAGGCATCCTCCAGCACTAATCCACCGTGAGCCGCTGGTCCTCTATCTCGCCTGGACGGATACTGAGACCGCAGTAAGAGGGTAGCTGGCTGGAGCACATTTCAAATCCAGGTTAGTTTCCCCACTGAATCAAATACTCAAATACACACAGCTGTTCTTTCCGTATGTGGTGTGTAGAACCTACAGCTCTGAAAAAATGAAGAGAGCACTTCAGTTTCTGAATCAGTTTCTCTGATTTTGCTATTTATAGGTTTATGTTTGAGTAAAATGAACATTGTTGTTTTATTCTATAAACTACAGACAACATTTCTCCCAAATTACAAATAAAAATATTCTCATTTAGAGCTTTTATTTACAGAAAATGAGAAATGGCTGAAATAACAAAAAAAGATGCAGAACTTTCAGACCTCAAATAATGCAAAGAAAACAAGTTCATATTCATAAAGTTTTAAGAGTTCAGAAATAATCAATATTTGGTGGAATAATCCTGGTGGTTTTTAATCACAGTTTTCATGCATCTTGGCATCATGTTCTCCTCCTCCACCAGTCTTACACACTGCTTTTGGATAACTTTATGCTGCTTTACTCCTGGTGCAAAAATTCAAGCAGTTCAGTTTGGTGGTTTGATGGTTTGTGATCATCCATCTTCCTCTTGATTATATTCCAGAGTTTTTTAATTTGGTAAAATCAAAGAAACTCATCATTTTTAAGTGCTCTCTGTATGGTCACATTATCTAAAACACTAATACCTTGCGCACACTTTAGTTTAGATCTTAGCCTCATTGTGGATCTTTGGGATGTGCTGGATGGAGAACAGCTGCTTTGTGCAGTGATCAGACTCGACCATCATCAATTCTGCTGCAACATCTTGAAGAAAAATTGTATTATTGCCACACTGGATTGAAATAAATCTTAAGACATTGCAATCAAAGCTAAAGAAGCTCCAACCAAATATTAGAGAGTGTGACTTTTATTTGACCAGGCAGTTTATAAGCAAACTGTAGACCACTGATTGCAAGAGGACTAAAAATTGGATTCCTGGTTGTGTCTCAGGATCAAAAACTGTGTGAAAGTGTGAAAGCGAGTGTAAAAACACCCCTAAAGATGATTTATGGTATGGTATCTGGCACCAAGATGTTACTGAAGATCTTTTAAATAATGTTAGTTGCTAGATAGATGGGTTGTATTAATATTCACCTGGCCGTCCATGTGACTTCTTCCTTCAGTTTCTGAAACTCTAATGGACTTTGTGTTATTGTCCATTGCAGAGTCATAATGCATACTTACCTTGAGTTGCTCTGAATGGCAGCAAAATATTGAAGATGTCCTTCACAAAAGTCTCTGATTCATCAGCTGTTAGTCCCAACTAACACTGCTTCAAGCCGTTTCTGCCAAAAGCACTCTAATATACAGTAGAGAACATCGGTGGTTGGTTTGCTTTGCGATTGTACAGAATGAAAAGTACCACTCACTTCCAGGCTTTATCCTCTCTGCAAAATGTGCCACTGAATAAAAGTCAGTGTTTCACACAAGTAGGCCTCTCCCTCAAGGCTGAGGGCACTTTAGTGTCTCGGGTTTTTAACTCTAGAGCCATTAATCTTAGAGAGTTTTCACACCAGCACTGTTTGGTTCGGTTAAAACGGACTCTGGTTGGTTTGTACTCTTAGTGCGGTTCGATTGAGCAGGTGTGAAAACAGTAATCACACTCCGATGTGGATCAAAACAACCGGACTGAAACCAGCTAGTGGAGGTGGTCCTATTAAAAAGCACATTGGTACACTTTCACGTATATTTGTTTTTTGCTTTATTGTGTTTGTTTGTTTATTAATTAATGTCTCAATGTATGTAATTTCAATAGGCTGTTTTCTATTGTACTGTCTTTCTAATTTAAAAAGAACAAGCACCCTTTTACATTCATAAAAAAATTAAACAACAATAAATGCGATTTTATTTAGTTCTTGCTATAATTTAAAGAACATAAACAACACAAGGTTTGCACTTTTCCTTTTTGGCAATATTTTTTTATTATTTTACTACTTATTTATTTATTTATGGTATTCTCTTTTTAACAAAATTAAAAAGAGAAATGACAAAAATGACAAAAGTATAAATAAATAAATGCACACAAATAAATAAATAAAGATAAAAGAAATACATAAATAAATACATGCATAAATAATTGTATAGATAAATAAATAAATTAATAAATGCATTTTTTTTTATTTGAGTTAACCAATCCTGCTTTAGAGTGAGGATAGGACCGCCTACCTAATTGCCATACAAAAGCAGAAATAAATGAATAAATGAATAGGTAAGTGCAGAAATATATGAATGAATAAATAAATAAAGACAGAAATAAATAAGCAAACAAATAAATACATCTGTGTAAAAAATATATCAAATAAATAGATAAATCCATGTAAAAATAAATAAATGAATAAATAAATGCAGAAACAGCCTTAAATAAAAGTTAATGAATGGAAATATGGAAAAGGTTTCCTGCTATAATTTAAGTGTGTATTTTTTCATGACAAAATGTATTTTTTTATTTATTTATGTAGCTATACAATTATTTATGTGTGTATTTATATATATATATATATATATATATATATATATATATATATATATATATATATATATATATATATATTTATTTATTTATTTACTTATGTTATTTTTTTGTTCATAGGTTTTTGCGGCACACCGGAAACTCAGGTAATGTGTGCGCATGCGCAGTCTCTTACTCTCCCAGGTATCGCCTCGCGAGACGCTAATCAGTGTGGTGATTGGCTGCAGCTGCTGCAGTGAATTAGCGGGAGAGCTCCTGCAGCAGAACTACAGCAGGTGAGTTAAAAGCTAAACTCCGGGTTTATCTAAAGAATAAAAGTAATAATCCGCTTTTACTCGCTTCGGTTCATCCTTTAATCCGGATTTTAGTCCTGAAGCTGCTTATTTAACGATACGGGCTCGTTAGGTTAGTTAAATAACGTTATAGCTAACGCTAATTGGCTAGCTAGCGCTAGTTTAGCTAGTTAGCCTAGCCTCTCTGTTTAAAGCAGTAATATAAGGAGTTTTAGGGGATTATTTCACTAACAGTCACTTTCCTACACCGGGGTAAAGCCTAGTTATCCACTAAACTTTGCTTTTAATGTGAAATATACATTAATAATGCTGTGCAGTTCACAAATTAACCACATTTAACGATGCCGACCACCTGGGTGTCCGAAACGGCTCCGTACTCCCTCATTAGTGTGCACTATATAGGGAGACACTAATTTATTCACTAAACAAGGCTACCCTTGTAAAAGAAAAGTGTGTATATATATATATATATATATATATATATATATATATATATATATGATTATTATTATTATTATTATTATTATTATTTAGTATATTTAGTATATTTCAGTTGTAATTAAACTAAGTTACATTAAAACACAACATTAAAACATTAAATTGTGCTTTTTTCGTACAACTTTTGTGAGCAAGTTAATCAGGGAGGAAAGTAGTACAGGTAAACAGATATGTTTTTAGCTTTTTCTTAAAATATCTCACAGTTTGAGCACATGATCAGTACTAGAGAAAGTGTTTTTCAAGACTTCAGTTGAAGTTTATTTAATAAGAGTTGGATTTTCTTCTTTAACAAGACTTTAAATTGTGGTCTTAAGATAACACAATGTTTTAAATATAATCTATTTAACCAGAAAACAGATGTATTTTATTTTTTAGAGAGTTGTACACTGTTCTACATATGGGTAATAGTGTTTTTGCTATATATTAGTTGAACAGAGCTGGTTAAATTAGGATTATTTTGCTGTAAAACACGTTTATGCTCCGTTTTCAGAGCAATCAGCGTCTTGTTCTGTGCTGAACCATCTTTGTAGTAAAGCCACCACAATAGCTAACCTTGTGTAGCTAGATAAAAAAATCAAAATAAATACACAATTGTAGCTCTTCAATGAAGAAAATATTTTACAGGATGTTAACAACACTATGATAGGTTTATCTTGTGCTGAGGTTTTCTTTGACTTTGATTTTCATTTAATACACTAATGATTGGTTGATAGCTGATTTACTTATTGTTGAATTTGGAGAAAACATGTTTTCATTTTTAATTTTGAAGGTATATAATTTATAGACTAAGATTTTTGCTATTTAGCAATTTACAGGTGCAACCTACTCAGTTTGTATTTTTATATTATTATTATTATTATTATTATTATTAATATTATTATTATTTTTTTTTTACAAAGTGTGTTTTTCCAATCAAACCTTTTTTAACGCTGTCAAACACAGTAAAAAGCCAATATATTTTAATGTATTAGGTTTAATGTTAAAAATATTTTAGTATTAAAAGAGACTATTACTTTATTAATTCAGCAGCATTAATAGAACATATTATAAGCATATTATTTTAAAACATTAAAATGTTTAAGGCCAGCATATAATCATGAAATAAATATAAAAATAAACTTTTAAAAGAAACTTACATGTTTGCAAAGGACCCCCTGATTATAATTATTTTTTTTATTCATGAAAATGTGTAATTTTTAACATAATTAGCACTTTTATCCAAAATCTCAGGAATCTGTGTATTTTAGCCAGATTCTATGGCCAATAAGGATGTTCCATAGTGTATTGTACGCCAAAATATCGAAACTTTCCAACTCTCTGCCAACAAATATTTACTCCTGGTTTATTCCTTTTTTGGTCTCTGAGCTTTTTTTAAACACATGCTGAGGCTTTTTCGGCTTTTTTTTTTTTAGGACTTTTCCATGTCTTCAAGGCAAATTTTCATGACCATACGATCTTTAAAACATCAGTACAGACATGGACAGTAAAACCAAGAAAACAGCTAAAACTATATTATGATAAAATAAAACATTTTTCAAAATTACTGAATTAACTCTGAGCTGATGTTTTTATTAGCTCATAATAGATTTTCTCAGTTAATAAATGGAAACACATCTTG